>NW_027436773.1:0-373840 GCF_047716275.1 Strix uralensis | reverse complement strand
AAGAAAGCACAGAGCCCCAGATTTGCTGTTGTCCTGGAGAGCTTGCAGAGCACTGGGGAAAGGCAGGCAGAGAATTCCCTGCTAGCACCTTCTCTGTGCCTGGGAAGCAGAAGTGTTCACATTGCTTCGCAGAATCGCTTTTGTGCAGAAAACAGTAACACTTGTTCAGAATGAAAGAAAGCACAGAACCCCAGATTTTATGTTGTCCTGGAGAGCTTGCAGAGCACTGGGGAAAGGCAGGCAGAGAATTCCCTGCTAGCACCTTCTCTGTGCCTGTTCACATTGCTTCGCAGAATCGCTTTTGTGCAGAAAACAGTAACACTTGTTCAGAACGAAAGAAAGCACAGAGCCCCAGATTTGCTGTTGTCCTGGAGAGCTTGCAGAGCACTGGGGAAAGGCAGGCAGAGAATTCCCTGCTAGCACCTTCTCTGTGCCTGGGAAGCAGAAGTGTTCACATTGCTTCGCAGAATCGCTTTTGTGCAGAAAACAGTAACACTTGTTCAGAACGAAAGAAAGCACAGAGCCCCAGATTTTAGGTTGTCCTGGAGAGCTTGCAGAGCACTGGGGAAAGGCAGGCAGAGAATTCCCTGCTAGCACCTTCTCTGTGCCTGGGAAGCACAAGTGTTCATATTGCTTCGCAGAATCGCTTTTGTGCAGAAAACAGTAACACTTGTTCAGAACGAAAGAAAGCACAGAGCCCCAGATTTTATGTTGTCCTGGAGAGCTTGCAGAGCACTGGGGAAAGGCAGGCAGAGAATTCCCTGCTAGCACCTTCTCTGTGCCTGGGAAGCAGAAGTGTTCACATTGCTTCGCAGAATCGCTTTTGTGCAGAAAACAGTAACACTTGTTCAGAACGAAAGAAAGCACAGAGCCCCAGATTTGCTGTTGTCCTGGAGAGCTTGCAGAGCACTGGGGAAAGGCAGGCAGAGAATTCCCTGCTAGCACCTTCTCTGTGCCTGGGAAGCACAAGTGTTCACATTGCTTCGCAGAATCGCTTTTGTGCAGAAAACAGTAACACTTGTTCAGAACGAAAGAAAGCACAGAGCCCCAGATTTTATGTTGTCCTGGAGAGCTTGCAGAGCACTGGGGAAAGGTAGGCAGAGAATTCCCTGCTAGCACCTTCTCTGTGCCTGGGAAGCACAAGTGTTCACATTGCTTTGCAGAATCGCTTTTGTGCAGAAAACAGTAACACTTGTTCAGAACGAAAGAAAGCACAGAGCCCCAGATTTTATGTTGTCCTGGAGAGCTTGCAGAGCACTGGGGAAAGGCAGGCAGAGAATTCCCTGCTAGCACCTTCTCTGTGCCTGGGAAGCAGAAGTGTTCACATTGCTTCGCAGAATCGCTTTTGTGCAGAAAACAGTAACACTTGTTCAGAACGAAAGAAAGCACAGAGCCCCAGATTTGCTGTTGTCCTGGAGAGCTTGCAGAGCACTGGGGAAAGGCAGGCAGAGAATTCCCTGCTAGCACCTTCTCTGTGCCTGGGAAGCAGAAGTGTTCACATTGCTTCGCAGAATCGCTTTTGTGCAGAAAACAGTAACACTTGTTCAGAATGAAAGAAAGCACAGAACCCCAGATTTTATGTTGTCCTGGAGAGCTTGCAGAGCACTGGGGAAAGGCAGGCAGAGAATTCCCTGCTAGCACCTTCTCTGTGCCTGTTCACATTGCTTCGCAGAATCGCTTTTGTGCAGAAAACAGTAACACTTGTTCAGAACGAAAGAAAGCACAGAGCCCCAGATTTGCTGTTGTCCTGGAGAGCTTGCAGAGCACTGGGGAAAGGCAGGCAGAGAATTCCCTGCTAGCACCTTCTCTGTGCCTGGGAAGCAGAAGTGTTCACATTGCTTCGCAGAATCGCTTTTGTGCAGAAAACAGTAACACTTGTTCAGAACGAAAGAAAGCACAGAGCCCCAGATTTTAGGTTGTCCTGGAGAGCTTGCAGAGCACTGGGGAAAGGCAGGCAGAGAATTCCCTGCTAGCACCTTCTCTGTGCCTGGGAAGCACAAGTGTTCATATTGCTTCGCAGAATCGCTTTTGTGCAGAAAACAGTAACACTTGTTCAGAACGAAAGAAAGCACAGAGCCCCAGATTTGCTGTTGTCCTGGAGAGCTTGCAGAGCACTGGGGAAAGGCAGGCAGAGAATTCCCTGCTAGCACCTTCTCTGTGCCTGGGAAGCACAAGTGTTCACATTGCTTCGCAGAATCGCTTTTGTGCAGAAAACAGTAACACTTGTTCAGAACGAAAGAAAGCACAGAGCCCCAGATTTTATGTTGTCCTGGAGAGCTTGCAGAGCACTGGGGAAAGGCAGGCAGAGAATTCCCTGCTAGCACCTTCTCTGTGCCTGGGAAGCACAAGTGTTCACATTGCTTCGCAGAATCGCTTTTGTGCAGAAAACAGTAACACTTGTTCAGAACGAAAGAAAGCACAGAGCCCCAGATTTGCTGTTGTCCTGGAGAGCTTGCAGAGCACTGGGGAAAGGCAGGCAGAGAATTCCCTGCTAGCACCTTCTCTGTGCCTGGGAAGCAGAAGTGTTCACATTGCTTCGCAGAATCGCTTTTGTGCAGAAAACAGTAACACTTGTTCAGAACGAAAGAAAGCACAGAGCCCCAGATTTTATGTTGTCCTGGAGAGCTTGCAGAGCACTGGGGAAAGGCAGGCAGAGAATTCCCTGCTAGCACCTTCTCTGTGCCTGGGAAGCAGAAGTGTTCACATTGCTTTGCAGAATCGCTTTTGTGCAGAAAACAGTAACACTTGTTCAGAACGAAAGAAAGCACAGAGCCCCAGATTTGCTGTTGTCCTGGAGAGCTTGCAGAGCACTGGGGAAAGGCAGGCAGAGAATTCCCTGCTAGCACCTTCTCTGTGCCTGTTCACATTGCTTCGCAGAATCGCTTTTGTGCAGAAAACAGTAACACTTGTTCAGAACGAAAGAAAGCACAGAGCCCCAGATTTTATGTTGTCCTGGAGAGCTTGCAGAGCACTGGGGAAAGGCAGGCAGAGAATTCCCTGCTAGCACCTTCTCTGTGCCTGGGAAGCACAAGTGTTCACATTGCTTCGCAGAATCGCTTTTGTGCAGAAAACAGTAACACTTGTTCAGAACGAAAGAAAGCACAGAGCCCCAGATTTTATGTTGTCCTGGAGAGCTTGCAGAGCACTGGGGAAAGGCAGGCAGAGAATTCCCTGCTAGCACCTTCTCTGTGCCTGGGAAGCAGAAGTGTTCACATTGCTTCGCAGAATCGCTTTTGTGCAGAAAACAGTAACACTTGTTCAGAACGAAAGAAAGCACAGAGCCCCAGATTTGCTGTTGTCCTGGAGAGCTTGCAGAGCACTGGGGAAAGGCAGGCAGAGAATTCCCTGCTAGCACCTTCTCTGTGCCTGGGAAGCAGAAGTGTTCACATTGCTTCGCAGAATCGCTTTTGTGCAGAAAACAGTAACACTTGTTCAGAATGAAAGAAAGCACAGAGCCCCAGATTTTATGTTGTCCTGGAGAGCTTGCAGAGCACTGGGGAAAGGCAGGCAGAGAATTCCCTGCTAGCACCTTCTCTGTGCCTGGGAAGCAGAAGTGTTCACATTGCTTCGCAGAATCGCTTTTGTGCAGAAAACAGTAACACTTGTTCAGAATGAAAGAAAGCACAGAACCCCAGATTTTATGTTGTCCTGGAGAGCTTGCAGAGCACTGGGGAAAGGCAGGCAGAGAATTCCCTGCTAGCACCTTCTCTGTGCCTGTTCACATTGCTTCGCAGAATCGCTTTTGTGCAGAAAACAGTAACACTTGTTCAGAACGAAAGAAAGCACAGAGCCCCAGATTTGCTGTTGTCCTGGAGAGCTTGCAGAGCACTGGGGAAAGGCAGGCAGAGAATTCCCTGCTAGCACCTTCTCTGTGCCTGGGAAGCAGAAGTGTTCACATTGCTTCGCAGAATCGCTTTTGTGCAGAAAACAGTAACACTTGTTCAGAACGAAAGAAAGCACAGAGCCCCAGATTTTAGGTTGTCCTGGAGAGCTTGCAGAGCACTGGGGAAAGGCAGGCAGAGAATTCCCTGCTAGCACCTTCTCTGTGCCTGGGAAGCACAAGTGTTCATATTGCTTCGCAGAATCGCTTTTGTGCAGAAAACAGTAACACTTGTTCAGAACGAAAGAAAGCACAGAGCCCCAGATTTGCTGTTGTCCTGGAGAGCTTGCAGAGCACTGGGGAAAGGCAGGCAGAGAATTCCCTGCTAGCACCTTCTCTGTGCCTGGGAAGCACAAGTGTTCACATTGCTTCGCAGAATCGCTTCTGTGCAGAAAACAGTAACACTTGTTCAGAACGAAAGAAAGCACAGAGCCCCAGATTTTATGTTGTCCTGGAGAGCTTGCAGAGCACTGGGGAAAGGCAGGCAGAGAATTCCCTGCTAGCACCTTCTCTGTGCCTGGGAAGCAGAAGTGTTCACATTGCTTTGCAGAATCGCTTTTGTGCAGAAAACAGTAACACTTGTTCAGAACGAAAGAAAGCACAGAACCCCAGATTTGCTGTTGTCCTGGAGAGCTTGCAGAGCACTGAGGAAAGGCAGGCAGAGAATTCCCTGCTAGCACCTTCTCTGTGCCTGTTCACATTGCTTCGCAGAATCGCTTTTGTGCAGAAAACAGTAACACTTGTTCAGAACGAAAGAAAGCACAGAGCCCCAGATTTGCTGTTGTCCTGGAGAGCTTGCAGAGCACTGGGGAAAGGCAGGCAGAGAATTCCCTGCTAGCACCTTCTCTGTGCCTGGGAAGCAGAAGTGTTCACATTGCTTCGCAGAATCGCTTTTGTGCAGAAAACAGTAACACTTGTTCAGAACGAAAGAAAGCACAGAGCCCCAGATTTTAGGTTGTCCTGGAGAGCTTGCAGAGCACTGGGGAAAGGCAGGCAGAGAATTCCCTGCTAGCACCTTCTCTGTGCCTGGGAAGCACAAGTGTTCATATTGCTTCGCAGAATCGCTTTTGTGCAGAAAACAGTAACACTTGTTCAGAACGAAAGAAAGCACAGAGCCCCAGATTTTATGTTGTCCTGGAGAGCTTGCAGAGCACTGGGGAAAGGCAGGCAGAGAATTCCCTGCTAGCACCTTCTCTGTGCCTGGGAAGCAGAAGTGTTCACATTGCTTCGCAGAATCGCTTTTGTGCAGAAAACAGTAACACTTGTTCAGAACGAAAGAAAGCACAGAGCCCCAGATTTTATGTTGTCCTGGAGAGCTTGCAGAGCACTGGGGAAAGGCAGGCAGAGAATTCCCTGCTAGCACCTTCTCTGTGCCTGGGAAGCAGAAGTGTTCACATTGCTTCGCAGAATCGCTTTTGTGCAGAAAACAGTAACACTTGTTCAGAACGAAAGAAAGCACAGAGCCCCAGATTTGCTGTTGTCCTGGAGAGCTTGCAGAGCACTGGGGAAAGGCAGGCAGAGAATTCCCTGCTAGCACCTTCTCTGTGCCTGGGAAGCACAAGTGTTCACATTGCTTTGCAGAATCGCTTTTGTGCAGAAAACAGTAACACTTGTTCAGAACGAAAGAAAGCACAGAGCCCCAGATTTTATGTTGTCCTGGAGAGCTTGCAGAGCACTGGGGAAAGGCAGGCAGAGAATTCCCTGCTAGCACCTTCTCTGTGCCTGGGAAGCAGAAGTGTTCACATTGCTTCGCAGAATCGCTTTTGTGCAGAAAACAGTAACACTTGTTCAGAACGAAAGAAAGCACAGAGCCCCAGATTTTATGTTGTCCTGGAGAGCTTGCAGAGCACTGGGGAAAGGCAGGCAGAGAATTCCCTGCTAGCACCTTCTCTGTGCCTGGGAAGCACAAGTGTTCACATTGCTTCGCAGAATCGCTTTTGTGCAGAAAACAGTAACACTTGTTCAGAACGAAAGAAAGCACAGAGCCCCAGATTTTATGTTGTCCTGGAGAGCTTGCAGAGCACTGGGGAAAGGCAGGCAGAGAATTCCCTGCTAGCACCTTCTCTGTGCCTGGGAAGCACAAGTGTTCACATTGCTTTGCAGAATCGCTTTTGTGCAGAAAACAGTAACACTTGTTCAGAACGAAAGAAAGCACAGAGCCCCAGATTTTATGTTGTCCTGGAGAGCTTGCAGAGCACTGGGGAAAGGCAGGCAGAGAATTCCCTGCTAGCACCTTCTCTGTGCCTGGGAAGCACAAGTGTTCACATTGCTTTGCAGAATCGCTTTTGTGCAGAAAACAGTAACACTTGTTCAGAACGAAAGAAAGCACAGAGCCCCAGATTTGCTGTTGTCCTGGAGAGCTTGCAGAGCACTGGGGAAAGGCAGGCAGAGAATTCCCTGCTAGCACCTTCTCTGTGCCTGGGAAGCAGAAGTGTTCACATTGCTTCGCAGAATCGCTTTTGTGCAGAAAACAGTAACACTTGTTCAGAACGAAAGAAAGCACAGAGCCCCAGATTTTATGTTGTCCTGGAGAGCTTGCAGAGCACTGGGGAAAGGCAGGCAGAGAATTCCCTGCTAGCACCTTCTCTGTGCCTGGGAAGCACAAGTGTTCATATTGCTTTGCAGAATCGCTTTTGTGCAGAAAACAGTAACACTTGTTCAGAACGAAAGAAAGCACAGAGCCCCAGATTTTATGTTGTCCTGGAGAGCTTGCAGAGCACTGGGGAAAGGCAGGCAGAGAATTCCCTGCTAGCACCTTCTCTGTGCCTGGGAAGCAGAAGTGTTCACATTGCTTCGCAGAATCGCTTTTGTGCAGAAAACAGTAACACTTGTTCAGAACGAAAGAAAGCACAGAGCCCCAGATTTTATGTTGTCCTGGAGAGCTTGCAGAGCACTGGGGAAAGGCAGGCAGAGAATTCCCTGCTAGCACCTTCTCTGTGCCTGGGAAGCAGAAGTGTTCACATTGCTTCGCAGAATCGCTTTTGTGCAGAAAACAGTAACATTTGTTCAGAACGAAAGAAAGCACAGAGCCCCAGATTTTATGTTGTCCTGGAGAGCTTGCAGAGCACTGGGGAAAGGCAGGCAGAGAATTCCCTGCTAGCACCTTCTCTGTGCCTGGGAAGCACAAGTGTTCACATTGCTTCGCAGAATCGCTTTTGTGCAGAAAACAGTAACACTTGTTCAGAACGAAAGAAAGCACAGAGCCCCAGATTTTATGTTGTCCTGGAGAGCTTGCAGAGCACTGGGGAAAGGCAGGCAGAGAATTCCCTGCTAGCACCTTCTCTGTGCCTGGGAAGCAGAAGTGTTCACATTGCTTCGCAGAATCGCTTTTGTGCAGAAAACAGTAACACTTGTTCAGAACGAAAGAAAGCACAGAGCCCCAGATTTGCTGTTGTCCTGGAGAGCTTGCAGAGCACTGGGGAAAGGCAGGCAGAGAATTCCCTGCTAGCACCTTCTCTGTGCCTGGGAAGCACAAGTGTTCACATTGCTTTGCAGAATCGCTTTTGTGCAGAAAACAGTAACACTTGTTCAGAACGAAAGAAAGCACAGAGCCCCAGATTTGCTGTTGTCCTGGAGAGCTTGCAGAGCACTGGGGAAAGGCAGGCAGAGAATTCCCTGCTAGCACCTTCTCTGTGCCTGGGAAGCAGAAGTGTTCACATTGCTTCGCAGAATCGCTTTTGTGCAGAAAACAGTAACACTTGTTCAGAACGAAAGAAAGCACAGAGCCCCAGATTTTATGTTGTCCTGGAGAGCTTGCAGAGCACTGGGGAAAGGCAGGCAGAGAATTCCCTGCTAGCACCTTCTCTGTGCCTGGGAAGCACAAGTGTTCACATTGCTTCGCAGAATCGCTTTTGTGCAGAAAACAGTAACACTTGTTCAGAACGAAAGAAAGCACAGAGCCCCAGATTTTATGTTGTCCTGGAGAGCTTGCAGAGCACTGGGGAAAGGCAGGCAGAGAATTCCCTGCTAGCACCTTCTCTGTGCCTGGGAAGCAGAAGTGTTCACATTGCTTTGCAGAATCGCTTTTGTGCAGAAAACAGTAACACTTGTTCAGAACGAAAGAAAGCACAGAGCCCCAGATTTTATGTTGTCCTGGAGAGCTTGCAGAGCACTGGGGAAAGGCAGGCAGAGAATTCCCTGCTAGCACCTTCTCTGTGCCTGGGAAGCAGAAGTGTTCACATTGCTTCGCAGAATCGCTTTTGTGCAGAAAACAGTAACACTTGTTCAGAACGAAAGAAAGCACAGAGCCCCAGATTTTATGTTGTCCTGGAGAGCTTGCAGAGCACTGGGGAAAGGCAGGCAGAGAATTCCCTGCTAGCACCTTCTCTGTGCCTGGGAAGCACAAGTGTTCACATTGCTTCGCAGAATCGCTTTTGTGCAGAAAACAGTAACACTTGTTCAGAACGAAAGAAAGCACAGAGCCCCAGATTTTATGTTGTCCTGGAGAGCTTGCAGAGCACTGGGGAAAGGCAGGCAGAGAATTCCCTGCTAGCACCTTCTCTGTGCCTGGGAAGCACAAGTGTTCACATTGCTTCGCAGAATCGCTTTTGTGCAGAAAACAGTAACACTTGTTCAGAACGAAAGAAAGCACAGAGCCCCAGATTTTATGTTGTCCTGGAGAGCTTGCAGAGCACTGGGGAAAGGCAGGCAGAGAATTCCCTGCTAGCACCTTCTCTGTGCCTGGGAAGCAGAAGTGTTCACATTGCTTCGCAGAATCGCTTTTGTGCAGAAAACAGTAACACTTGTTCAGAACGAAAGAAAGCACAGAGCCCCAGATTTGCTGTTGTCCTGGAGAGCTTGCAGAGCACTGGGGAAAGGCAGGCAGAGAATTCCCTGCTAGCACCTTCTCTGTGCCTGGGAAGCAGAAGTGTTCACATTGCTTCGCAGAATCGCTTTTGTGCAGAAAACAGTAACACTTGTTCAGAACGAAAGAAAGCACAGAGCCCCAGATTTTATGTTGTCCTGGAGAGCTTGCAGAGCACTGGGGAAAGGCAGGCAGAGAATTCCCTGCTAGCACCTTCTCTGTGCCTGGGAAGCACAAGTGTTCATATTGCTTTGCAGAATCGCTTTTGTGCAGAAAACAGTAACACTTGTTCAGAACGAAAGAAAGCACAGAGCCCCAGATTTTATGTTGTCCTGGAGAGCTTGCAGAGCACTGGGGAAAGGCAGGCAGAGAATTCCCTGCTAGCACCTTCTCTGTGCCTGGGAAGCAGAAGTGTTCACATTGCTTCGCAGAATCGCTTTTGTGCAGAAAACAGTAACACTTGTTCAGAACGAAAGAAAGCACAGAGCCCCAGATTTTATGTTGTCCTGGAGAGCTTGCAGAGCACTGGGGAAAGGCAGGCAGAGAATTCCCTGCTAGCACCTTCTCTGTGCCTGGGAAGCAGAAGTGTTCACATTGCTTCGCAGAATCGCTTTTGTGCAGAAAACAGTAACATTTGTTCAGAACGAAAGAAAGCACAGAGCCCCAGATTTTATGTTGTCCTGGAGAGCTTGCAGAGCACTGGGGAAAGGCAGGCAGAGAATTCCCTGCTAGCACCTTCTCTGTGCCTGGGAAGCAGAAGTGTTCACATTGCTTCGCAGAATCGCTTTTGTGCAGAAAACAGTAACACTTGTTCAGAACGAAAGAAAGCACAGAGCCCCAGATTTTATGTTGTCCTGGAGAGCTTGCAGAGCACTGGGGAAAGGCAGGCAGAGAATTCCCTGCTAGCACCTTCTCTGTGCCTGGGAAGCAGAAGTGTTCACATTGCTTCGCAGAATCGCTTTTGTGCAGAAAACAGTAACACTTGTTCAGAACGAAAGAAAGCACAGAGCCCCAGATTTGCTGTTGTCCTGGAGAGCTTGCAGAGCACTGGGGAAAGGCAGGCAGAGAATTCCCTGCTAGCACCTTCTCTGTGCCTGGGAAGCAGAAGTGTTCACATTGCTTCGCAGAATCGCTTTTGTGCAGAAAACAGTAACACTTGTTCAGAACGAAAGAAAGCACAGAGCCCCAGATTTGCTGTTGTCCTGGAGAGCTTGCAGAGCACTGGGGAAAGGCAGGCAGAGAATTCCCTGCTAGCACCTTCTCTGTGCCTGGGAAGCAGAAGTGTTCACATTGCTTCGCAGAATCGCTTTTGTGCAGAAAACAGTAACACTTGTTCAGAACGAAAGAAAGCACAGAGCCCCAGATTTTATGTTGTCCTGGAGAGCTTGCAGAGCACTGGGGAAAGGCAGGCAGAGAATTCCCTGCTAGCACCTTCTCTGTGCCTGGGAAGCAGAAGTGTTCACATTGCTTCGCAGAATCGCTTTTTTGCAGAAAACAGTAACACTTGTTCAGAACGAAAGAAAGCACAGAGCCCCAGATTTTATGTTGTCCTGGAGAGCTTGCAGAGCACTGAGGAAAGGCAGGCAGAGAATTCCCTGCTAGCACCTTCTCTGTGCCTGTTCACATTGCTTCGCAGAATCGCTTTTGTGCAGAAAACAGTAACACTTGTTCAGAACGAAAGAAAGCACAGAGCCCCAGATTTTATGTTGTCCTGGAGAGCTTGCAGAGCACTGGGGAAAGGCAGGCAGAGAATTCCCTGCTAGCACCTTCTCTGTGCCTGGGAAGCAGAAGTGTTCACATTGCTTCGCAGAATCGCTTTTGTGCAGAAAACAGTAACACTTGTTCAGAACGAAAGAAAGCACAGAGCCCCAGATTTTATGTTGTCCTGGAGAGCTTGCAGAGCACTGGGGAAAGGCAGGCAGAGAATTCCCTGCTAGCACCTTCTCTGTGCCTGGGAAGCACAAGTGTTCACATTGCTTCGCAGAATCGCTTTTGTGCAGAAAACAGTAACACTTGTTCAGAACGAAAGAAAGCACAGAGCCCCAGATTTTATGTTGTCCTGGAGAGCTTGCAGAGCACTGGGGAAAGGCAGGCAGAGAATTCCCTGCTAGCACCTTCTCTGTGCCTGGGAAGCAGAAGTGTTCACATTGCTTCGCAGAATCGCTTTTGTGCAGAAAACAGTAACACTTGTTCAGAACGAAAGAAAGCACAGAGCCCCAGATTTTATGTTGTCCTGGAGAGCTTGCAGAGCACTGGGGAAAGGCAGGCAGAGAATTCCCTGCTAGCACCTTCTCTGTGCCTGGGAAGCAGAAGTGTTCACATTGCTTCGCAGAATCGCTTTTGTGCAGAAAACAGTAACACTTGTTCAGAACGAAAGAAAGCACAGAGCCCCAGATTTGCTGTTGTCCTGGAGAGCTTGCAGAGCACTGGGGAAAGGCAGGCAGAGAATTCCCTGCTAGCACCTTCTCTGTGCCTGGGAAGCAGAAGTGTTCACATTGCTTCGCAGAATCGCTTTTGTGCAGAAAACAGTAACACTTGTTCAGAACGAAAGAAAGCACAGAGCCCCAGATTTTATGTTGTCCTGGAGAGCTTGCAGAGCACTGGGGAGAGGCAGGCAGAGAATTCCCTGCTAGCACCTTCTCTGTGCCTGGGAAGCAGAAGTGTTCACATTGCTTCGCAGAATCGCTTTTGTGCAGAAAACAGTAACACTTGTTCAGAATGAAAGAAAGCACAGAGCCCCAGATTTTATGTTGTCCTGGAGAGCTTGCAGAGCACTGAGGAAAGGCAGGCAGAGAATTCCCTGCTAGCACCTTCTCTGTGCCTGTTCACATTGCTTCGCAGAATCGCTTTTGTGCAGAAAACAGTAACACTTGTTCAGAACGAAAGAAAGCACAGAGCCCCAGATTTTATGTTGTCCTGGAGAGCTTGAAGAGCACTGGGGAAAGGCAGGCAGAGAATTCCCTGCTAGCACCTTCTCTGTGCCTGGGAAGCAGAAGTGTTCACATTGCTTTGCAGAATCGCTTTTGTGCAGAAAACAGTAACACTTGTTCAGAACAAAAGAAAGCACAGAGCCCCAGATTTGCTGTTGTCCTAGAGAGCTTGCAGAGCACTGGGGAAAGGCAGGCAGAGAATTCCCTGCTAGCACCTTCTCTGTGCCTGGGAAGCAGAAGTGTTCACATTGCTTCGCAGAATCGCTTTTGTGCAGAAAACAGTAACACTTGTTCAGAACGAAAGAAAGCACAGAGCCCCAGATTTTATGTTGTCCTGGAGAGCTTGCAGAGCACTGGGGAAAGGCAGGCAGAGAATTCCCTGCTAGCACCTTCTCTGTGCCTGGGAAGCAGAAGTGTTCACATTGCTTTGCAGAATCGCTTTTGTGCAGAAAACAGTAACACTTGTTCAGAACGAAAGAAAGCACAGAGCCCCAGATTTTATGTTGTCCTGGAGAGCTTGCAGAGCACTGGGGAAAGGCAGGCAGAGAATTCCCTGCTAGCACCTTCTCTGTGCCTGGGAAGCAGAAGTGTTCACATTGCTTCGCAGAATCGCTTTTGTGCAGAAAACAGTAACACTTGTTCAGAACGAAAGAAAGCACAGAGCCCCAGATTTTATGTTGTCCTGGAGAGCTTGCAGAGCACTGGGGAAAGGCAGGCAGAGAATTCCCTGCTAGCACCTTCTCTGTGCCTGGGAAGCACAAGTGTTCACATTGCTTCGCAGAATCGCTTTTGTGCAGAAAACAGTAACACTTGTTCAGAACGAAAGAAAGCACAGAGCCCCAGATTTTATGTTGTCCTGGAGAGCTTGCAGAGCACTGGGGAGAGGCAGGCAGAGAATTCCCTGCTAGCACCTTCTCTGTGCCTGGGAAGCAGAAGTGTTCACATTGCTTCGCAGAATCGCTTTTGTGCAGAAAACAGTAACACTTGTTCAGAATGAAAGAAAGCACAGAGCCCCAGATTTTATGTTGTCCTGGAGAGCTTGCAGAGCACTGAGGAAAGGCAGGCAGAGAATTCCCTGCTAGCACCTTCTCTGTGCCTGTTCACATTGCTTCGCAGAATCGCTTTTGTGCAGAAAACAGTAACACTTGTTCAGAACGAAAGAAAGCACAGAGCCCCAGATTTTATGTTGTCCTGGAGAGCTTGCAGAGCACTGGGGAAAGGCAGGCAGAGAATTCCCTGCTAGCACCTTCTCTGTGCCTGGGAAGCAGAAGTGTTCACATTGCTTCGCAGAATCGCTTTTGTGCAGAAAACAGTAACACTTGTTCAGAACGAAAGAAAGCACAGAGCCCCAGATTTGCTGTTGTCCTGGAGAGCTTGCAGAGCACTGGGGAAAGGCAGGCAGAGAATTCCCTGCTAGCACCTTCTCTGTGCCTGGGAAGCAGAAGTGTTCACATTGCTTCGCAGAATCGCTTTTGTGCAGAAAACAGTAACACTTGTTCAGAACGAAAGAAAGCACAGAGCCCCAGATTTGCTGTTGTCCTGGAGAGCTTGCAGAGCACTGGGGAAAGGCAGGCAGAGAATTCCCTGCTAGCACCTTCTCTGTGCCTGGGAAGCAGAAGTGTTCACATTGCTTCGCAGAATCGCTTTTGTGCAGAAAACAGTAACACTTGTTCAGAACGAAAGAAAGCACAGAGCCCCAGATTTTATGTTGTCCTGGAGAGCTTGCAGAGCACTGGGGAAAGGCAGGCAGAGAATTCCCTGCTAGCACCTTCTCTGTGCCTGGGAAGCAGAAGTGTTCACATTGCTTCGCAGAATCGCTTTTTTGCAGAAAACAGTAACACTTGTTCAGAACGAAAGAAAGCACAGAGCCCCAGATTTTATGTTGTCCTGGAGAGCTTGCAGAGCACTGAGGAAAGGCAGGCAGAGAATTCCCTGCTAGCACCTTCTCTGTGCCTGGGAAGCACAAGTGTTCACATTGCTTCGCAGAATCGCTTTTGTGCAGAAAACAGTAACACTTGTTCAGAACGAAAGAAAGCACAGAGCCCCAGATTTGCTGTTGTCCTGGAGAGCTTGCAGAGCACTGGGGAAAGGCAGGCAGAGAATTCCCTGCTAGCACCTTCTCTGTGCCTGGGAAGCAGAAGTGTTCACATTGCTTCGCAGAATCGCTTTTGTGCAGAAAACAGTAACACTTGTTCAGAACGAAAGAAAGCACAGAGCCCCAGATTTTATGTTGTCCTGGAGAGCTTGCAGAGCACTGGGGAAAGGCAGGCAGAGAATTCCCTGCTAGCACCTTCTCTGTGCCTGGGAAGCACAAGTGTTCATATTGCTTCGCAGAATCGCTTTTGTGCAGAAAACAGTAACACTTGTTCAGAACGAAAGAAAGCACAGAGCCCCAGATTTTATGTTGTCCTGGAGAGCTTGCAGAGCACTGGGGAGAGGCAGGCAGAGAATTCCCTGCTAGCACCTTCTCTGTGCCTGGGAAGCAGAAGTGTTCACATTGCTTCGCAGAATCGCTTTTGTGCAGAAAACAGTAACACTTGTTCAGAATGAAAGAAAGCACAGAGCCCCAGATTTTATGTTGTCCTGGAGAGCTTGCAGAGCACTGAGGAAAGGCAGGCAGAGAATTCCCTGCTAGCACCTTCTCTGTGCCTGTTCACATTGCTTCGCAGAATCGCTTTTGTGCAGAAAACAGTAACACTTGTTCAGAACGAAAGAAAGCACAGAGCCCCAGATTTGCTGTTGTCCTGGAGAGCTTGCAGAGCACTGGGGAAAGGCAGGCAGAGAATTCCCTGCTAGCACCTTCTCTGTGCCTGGGAAGCAGAAGTGTTCACATTGCTTCGCAGAATCGCTTTTGTGCAGAAAACAGTAACACTTGTTCAGAACGAAAGAAAGCACAGAGCCCCAGATTCTCCGTTGTCCTGGAGAGCTTGCAGAGCACTGCGGAAAGGCAGGCAGAGAATTCCCTGCTAGCACCTTCTCTGTGCCTGGGAAGCAGAAGTGTTCACATTGCTTTGCAGAATCGCTTTTGTGCAGAAAACAGTAACACTTGTTCAGAACAAAAGAAAGCACAGAGCCCCAGATTTGCTGTTGTCCTAGAGAGCTTGCAGAGCACTGGGGAAAGGCAGGCAGAGAATTCCCTGCTAGCACCTTCTCTGTGCCTGGGAAGCAGAAGTGTTCACATTGCTTCGCAGAATCGCTTTTGTGCAGAAAACAGTAACACTTGTTCAGAACGAAAGAAAGCACAGAGCCCCAGATTTTATGTTGTCCTGGAGAGCTTGCAGAGCACTGGGGAAAGGCAGGCAGAGAATTCCCTGCTAGCACCTTCTCTGTGCCTGGGAAGCAGAAGTGTTCACATTGCTTCGCAGAATCGCTTTTGTGCAGAAAACAGTAACACTTGTTCAGAACGAAAGAAAGCACAGAGCCCCAGATTTTATGTTGTCCTGGAGAGCTTGCAGAGCACTGGGGAAAGGCAGGCAGAGAATTCCCTGCTAGCACCTTCTCTGTGCCTGGGAAGCACAAGTGTTCATATTGCTTCGCAGAATCGCTTTTGTGCAGAAAACAGTAACACTTGTTCAGAACGAAAGAAAGCACAGAGCCCCAGATTTTATGTTGTCCTGGAGAGCTTGCAGAGCACTGGGGAGAGGCAGGCAGAGAATTCCCTGCTAGCACCTTCTCTGTGCCTGGGAAGCAGAAGTGTTCACATTGCTTCGCAGAATCGCTTTTGTGCAGAAAACAGTAACACTTGTTCAGAATGAAAGAAAGCACAGAGCCCCAGATTTTATGTTGTCCTGGAGAGCTTGCAGAGCACTGAGGAAAGGCAGGCAGAGAATTCCCTGCTAGCACCTTCTCTGTGCCTGTTCACATTGCTTCGCAGAATCGCTTTTGTGCAGAAAACAGTAACACTTGTTCAGAACGAAAGAAAGCACAGAGCCCCAGATTTGCTGTTGTCCTGGAGAGCTTGCAGAGCACTGAGGAAAGGCAGGCAGAGAATTCCCTGCTAGCACCTTCTCTGTGCCTGGGAAGCAGAAGTGTTCACATTGCTTCGCAGAATCGCTTTTGTGCAGAAAACAGTAACACTTGTTCAGAACGAAAGAAAGCACAGAGCCCCAGATTCTCCGTTGTCCTGGAGAGCTTGCAGAGCACTGCGGAAAGGCAGGCAGAGAATTCCCTGCTAGCACCTTCTCTGTGCCTGGGAAGCAGAAGTGTTCACATTGCTTTGCAGAATCGCTTTTGTGCAGAAAACAGTAACACTTGTTCAGAACAAAAGAAAGCACAGAGCCCCAGATTTGCTGTTGTCCTAGAGAGCTTGCAG
Organism: Strix uralensis; assembly: GCF_047716275.1. NCBI lineage: Eukaryota > Metazoa > Chordata > Aves > Strigiformes > Strigidae > Strix > Strix uralensis. The sequence goes on along the minus strand of NW_027436773.1, from coordinate 357,914 downwards.
AGCACTGGGGAAAGGCAGGCAGAGAATTCCCTGCTAGCACCTTCTCTGTGCCTGGGAAGCAGAAGTGTTCACATTGCTTCGCAGAATCGCTTTTGTGCAGAAAACAGTAACACTTGTTCAGAACGAAAGAAAGCACAGAGCCCCAGATTTTATGTTGTCCTGGAGAGCTTGCAGAGCACTGGGGAAAGGCAGGCAGAGAATTCCCTGCTAGCACCTTCTCTGTGCCTGGGAAGCACAAGTGTTCACATTGCTTCGCAGAATCGCTTTTGTGCAGAAAACAGTAACACTTGTTCAGAACGAAAGAAAGCACAGAGCCCCAGATTTTATGTTGTCCTGGAGAGCTTGCAGAGCACTGGGGAAAGGCAGGCAGAGAATTCCCTGCTAGCACCTTCTCTGTGCCTGGGAAGCAGAAGTGTTCACATTGCTTCGCAGAATCGCTTTTGTGCAGAAAACAGTAACACTTGTTCAGAACGAAAGAAAGCACAGAGCCCCAGATTTTATGTTGTCCTGGAGAGCTTGCAGAGCACTGGGGAGAGGCAGGCAGAGAATTCCCTGCTAGCACCTTCTCTGTGCCTGGGAAGCAGAAGTGTTCACATTGCTTCGCAGAATTGCTTTTGTGCAGAAAACAGTAACACTTGTTCAGAATGAAAGAAAGCACAGAGCCCCAGATTTTATGTTCTCCTGGAGAGCTTGCAGAGCACTGAGGAAAGGCAGGCAGAGAATTCCCTGCTAGCACCTTCTCTGTGCCTGTTCACATTGCTTCGCAGAATCGCTTTTGTGCAGAAAACAGTAACACTTGTTCAGAACGAAAGAAAGCACAGAGCCCCAGATTTGCTGTTGTCCTGGAGAGCTTGCAGAGCACTGGGGAAAGGCAGGCAGAGAATTCCCTGCTAGCACCTTCTCTGTGCCTGGGAAGCAGAAGTGTTCACATTGCTTCGCAGAATCGCTTTTGTGCAGAAAACAGTAACACTTGTTCAGAACGAAAGAAAGCACAGAGCCCCAGATTTTATGTTGTCCTGGAGAGCTTGCAGAGCACTGGGGAAAGGCAGGCAGAGAATTCCCTGCTAGCACCTTCTCTGTGCCTGGGAAGCAGAAGTGTTCACATTGCTTCGCAGAATCGCTTTTGTGCAGAAAACAGTAACACTTGTTCAGAACGAAAGAAAGCACAGAGCCCCAGATTTGCTGTTGTCCTGGAGAGCTTGCAGAGCACTGGGGAAAGGCAGGCAGAGAATTCCCTGCTAGCACCTTCTCTGTGCCTGGGAAGCAGAAGTGTTCACATTGCTTCGCAGAATCGCTTTTGTGCAGAAAACAGTAACACTTGTTCAGAACGAAAGAAAGCACAGAGCCCCAGATTTGCTGTTGTCCTGGAGAGCTTGCAGAGCACTGGGGAAAGGCAGGCAGAGAATTCCCTGCTAGCACCTTCTCTGTGCCTGGGAAGCAGAAGTGTTCACATTGCTTCGCAGAATCGCTTTTGTGCAGAAAACAGTAACACTTGTTCAGAACGAAAGAAAGCACAGAGCCCCAGATTTTATGTTGTCCTGGAGAGCTTGCAGAGCACTGGGGAAAGGCAGGCAGAGAATTCCCTGCTAGCACCTTCTCTGTGCCTGGGAAGCAGAAGTGTTCACATTGCTTCGCAGAATCGCTTTTTTGCAGAAAACAGTAACACTTGTTCAGAACGAAAGAAAGCACAGAGCCCCAGATTTTATGTTGTCCTGGAGAGCTTGCAGAGCACTGAGGAAAGGCAGGCAGAGAATTCCCTGCTAGCACCTTCTCTGTGCCTGTTCACATTGCTTCGCAGAATCGCTTTTGTGCAGAAAACAGTAACACTTGTTCAGAACGAAAGAAAGCACAGAGCCCCAGATTTGCTGTTGTCCTGGAGAGCTTGCAGAGCACTGGGGAAAGGCAGGCAGAGAATTCCCTGCTAGCACCTTCTCTGTGCCTGGGAAGCAGAAGTGTTCACATTGCTTCGCAGAATCGCTTTTGTGCAGAAAACAGTAACACTTGTTCAGAACGAAAGAAAGCACAGAGCCCCAGATTTTATGTTGTCCTGGAGAGCTTGCAGAGCACTGGGGAAAGGCAGGCAGAGAATTCCCTGCTAGCACCTTCTCTGTGCCTGGGAAGCACAAGTGTTCACATTGCTTCGCAGAATCGCTTTTGTGCAGAAAACAGTAACACTTGTTCAGAACGAAAGAAAGCACAGAGCCCCAGATTTTATGTTGTCCTGGAGAGCTTGCAGAGCACTGGGGAAAGGCAGGCAGAGAATTCCCTGCTAGCACCTTCTCTGTGCCTGGGAAGCAGAAGTGTTCACATTGCTTCGCAGAATCGCTTTTGTGCAGAAAACAGTAACACTTGTTCAGAACGAAAGAAAGCACAGAGCCCCAGATTTTATGTTGTCCTGGAGAGCTTGCAGAGCACTGGGGAGAGGCAGGCAGAGAATTCCCTGCTAGCACCTTCTCTGTGCCTGGGAAGCAGAAGTGTTCACATTGCTTTGCAGAATCGCTTTTGTGCAGAAAACAGTAACACTTGTTCAGAATGAAAGAAAGCACAGAGCCCCAGATTTTATGTTCTCCTGGAGAGCTTGCAGAGCACTGAGGAAAGGCAGGCAGAGAATTCCCTGCTAGCACCTTCTCTGTGCCTGTTCACATTGCTTTGCAGAATTGCTTTTGTGCAGAAAACAGTAACACTTGTTCAGAACGAAAGAAAGCACAGAGCCCCAGATTTGCTGTTGTCCTGGAGAGCTTGCAGAGCACTGGGGAAAGGCAGGCAGAGAATTCCCTGCTAGCACCTTCTCTGTGCCTGGGAAGCAGAAGTGTTCACATTGCTTTGCAGAATCGCTTTTGTGCAGAAAACAGTAACACTTGTTCAGAATGAAAGAAAGCACAGAGCCCCAGATTTTATGTTGTCCTGGAGAGCTTGCAGAGCACTGGGGAAAGGCAGGCAGAGAATTCCCTGCTAGCACCTTCTCTGTGCCTGGGAAGCACAAGTGTTCACTTTGCTTCGCAGAATCGCTTTTGTGCAGAAAACAGTAACACTTGTTCAGAATGAAAGAAAGCACAGAACCCCAGATTTTATGTTGTCCTGGAGAGCTTGCAGAGCACTGAGGAAAGGCAGGCAGAGAATTCCCTGCTAGCACCTTCTCTGTGCCTGGGAAGCAGAAGTGTTCACATTGCTTTGCAGAATCGCTTTTGTGCAGAAAACAGTAACACTTGTTCAGAACGAAAGAAAGCACAGAGCCCCAGATTTTATGTTGTCCTGGAAGCTTGCAGAGCACTGGGGAAAGGCAGGCAGAGAATTCCCTGCTAGCACCTTCTCTGTGCCTGGGAAGCAGAAGTGTTCACATTGCTTCGCAGAATCGTTTTTGTGCAGAAAACAGTAACACTTGTTCAGAACGAAAGAAAGCACAGAGCCCCAGATTTTATGTTGTCCTGGAGAGCTTGCAGAGCACTGGGGAAAGGCAGGCAGAGAATTCCCTGCTAGCACCTTCTCTGTGCCTGGGAAGCACAAGTGTTCACATTGCTTCGCAGAATCGCTTTTGTGCAGAAAACAGTAACACTTGTTCAGAACGAAAGAAAGCACAGAGCCCCAGATTTTATGTTGTCCTGGAGAGCTTGCAGAGCACTGGGGAAAGGCAGGCAGAGAATTCCCTGCTAGCACCTTCTCTGTGCCTGGGAAGCACAAGTGTTCACATTGCTTCGCAGAATCGCTTTTGTGCAGAAAACAGTAACACTTGTTCAGAACGAAAGAAAGCACAGAGCCCCAGATTTTATGTTGTCCTGGAGAGCTTGCAGAGCACTGGGGAAAGGCAGGCAGAGAATTCCCTGCTAGCACCTTCTCTGTGCCTGGGAAGCACAAGTGTTCACATTACTTCGCAGAATCGCTTTTGTGCAGAAAACAGTAACACTTGTTCAGAACGAAAGAAAGCACAGAGCCCCAGATTTTATGTTGTCCTGGAGAGCTTGCAGAGCACTGGGGAAAGGCAGGCAGAGAATTCCCTGCTAGCACCTTCTCTGTGCCTGGGAAGCACAAGTGTTCACATTGCTTCGCAGAATCGCTTTTGTGCAGAAAACAGTAACACTTGTTCAGAACGAAAGAAAGCACAGAGCCCCAGATTTTATGTTGTCCTGGAGAGCTTGCAGAGCACTGGGGAGAGGCAGGCAGAGAATTCCCTGCTAGCACCTTCTCTGTGCCTGGGAAGCAGAAGTGTTCACATTGCTTCGCAGAATCGCTTTTGTGCAGAAAACAGTAACACTTGTTCAGAATGAAAGAAAGCACAGAGCCCCAGATTTTATGTTGTCCTGGAGAGCTTGCAGAGCACTGAGGAAAGGCAGGCAGAGAATTCCCTGCTAGCACCTTCTCTGTGCCTGTTCACATTGCTTCGCAGAATCGCTTTTGTGCAGAAAACAGTAACACTTGTTCAGAACGAAAGAAAGCACAGAGCCCCAGATTTTATGTTGTCCTGGAGAGCTTGCAGAGCACTGAGGAAAGGCAGGCAGAGAATTCCCTGCTAGCACCTTCTCTGTGCCTGGGAAGCAGAAGTGTTCACATTGCTTCGCAGAATCGCTTTTGTGCAGAAAACAGTAACACTTGTTCAGAACGAAAGAAAGCACAGAGCCCCAGATTTTATGTTGTCCTGGAGAGCTTGCAGAGCACTGGGGAAAGGCAGGCAGAGAATTCCCTGCTAGCACCTTCTCTGTGCCTGGGAAGCACAAGTGTTCACATTGCTTCGCAGAATCGCTTTTGTGCAGAAAACAGTAACACTTGTTCAGAACGAAAGAAAGCACAGAGCCCCAGATTTTATGTTGTCCTGGAGAGCTTGCAGAGCACTGGGGAAAGGCAGGCAGAGAATTCCCTGCTAGCACCTTCTCTGTGCCTGGGAAGCACAAGTGTTCATATTGCTTCGCAGAATCGCTTTTGTGCAGAAAACAGTAACACTTGTTCAGAACGAAAGAAAGCACAGAGCCCCAGATTTTATGTTGTCCTGGAGAGCTTGCAGAGCACTGGGGAGAGGCAGGCAGAGAATTCCCTGCTAGCACCTTCTCTGTGCCTGGGAAGCAGAAGTGTTCACATTGCTTCGCAGAATCGCTTTTGTGCAGAAAACAGTAACACTTGTTCAGAATGAAAGAAAGCACAGAGCCCCAGATTTTATGTTGTCCTGGAGAGCTTGCAGAGCACTGGGGAAAGGCAGGCAGAGAATTCCCTGCTAGCACCTTCTCTGTGCCTGTTCACATTGCTTCGCAGAATCGCTTTTGTGCAGAAAACAGTAACACTTGTTCAGAACGAAAGAAAGCACAGAGCCCCAGATTTTATGTTGTCCTGGAGAGCTTGCAGAGCACTGGGGAAAGGCAGGCAGAGAATTCCCTGCTAGCACCTTCTCTGTGCCTGGGAAGCACAAGTGTTCACATTGCTTCGCAGAATCGCTTTTGTGCAGAAAACAGTAACACTTGTTCAGAACGAAAGAAAGCACAGAGACCCAGATTTTATGTTGTCCTGGAGAGCTTGCAGAGCACTGGGGAAAGGCAGGCAGAGAATTCCCTGCTAGCACCTTCTCTGTGCCTGGGAAGCACAAGTGTTCACATTGCTTTGCAGAATCGCTTTTGTGCAGAAAACAGTAACACTTGTTCAGAATGAAAGAAAGCACAGAGCCCCAGATTTTATGTTGTCCTGGAGAGCTTGCAGAGCACTGGGGAAAGGCAGGCAGAGAATTCCCTGCTAGCACCTTCTCTGTGCCTGGGAAGCAGAAGTGTTCACATTGCTTCGCAGAATCGCTTTTGTGCAGAAAACAGTAACACTTGTTCAGAACGAAAGAAAGCACAGAGCCCCAGATTTTATGTTGTCCTGGAGAGCTTGCAGAGCACTGGGGAAAGGCAGGCAGAGAATTCCCTGCTAGCACCTTCTCTGTGCCTGGGAAGCACAAGTGTTCACATTGCTTCGCAGAATCGCTTTTGTGCAGAAAACAGTAACACTTGTTCAGAACGAAAGAAAGCACAGAGCCCCAGATTTTATGTTGTCCTGGAGAGCTTGCAGAGCACTGGGGAAAGGCAGGCAGAGAATTCCCTGCTAGCACCTTCTCTGTGCCTGGGAAGCACAAGTGTTCACATTGCTTCGCAGAATCGCTTTTGTGCAGAAAACAGTAACACTTGTTCAGAACGAAAGAAAGCACAGAGCCCCAGATTTTATGTTGTCCTGGAGAGCTTGCAGAGCACTGGGGAGAGGCAGGCAGAGAATTCCCTGCTAGCACCTTCTCTGTGCCTGGGAAGCAGAAGTGTTCACATTGCTTCGCAGAATCGCTTTTGTGCAGAAAACAGTAACACTTGTTCAGAATGAAAGAAAGCACAGAGCCCCAGATTTTATGTTGTCCTGGAGAGCTTGCAGAGCACTGGGGAATGGCAGGCAGAGAATTCCCTGCTAGCACCTTCTCTGTGCCTGTTCATATTGCTTCGCAGAATCGCTTTTGTGCAGAAAACAGTAACACTTGTTCAGAACGAAAGAAAGCACAGAGCCCCAGATTTTATGTTGTCCTGGAGAGCTTGCAGAGCACTGAGGAAAGGCAGGCAGAGAATTCCCTGCTAGCACCTTCTCTGTGCCTGGGAAGCAGAAGTGTTCACATTGCTTCGCAGAATCGCTTTTGTGCAGAAAACAGTAACACTTGTTCAGAACGAAAGAAAGCACAGAGCCCCAGATTTTATGTTGTCCTGGAGAGCTTGCAGAGCACTGGGGAAAGGCAGGCAGAGAATTCCCTGCTAGCACCTTCTCTGTGCCTGGGAAGCACAAGTGTTCACATTGCTTCGCAGAATCGCTTTTGTGCAGAAAACAGTAACACTTGTTCAGAACGAAAGAAAGCACAGAGCCCCAGATTTGCTGTTGTCCTAGAGAGCTTGCAGAGCACTGGGGAAAGGCAGGCAGAGAATTCCCTGCTAGCACCTTCTCTGTGCCTGGGAAGCAGAAGTGTTCACATTGCTTCGCAGAATCGCTTTTGTGCAGAAAACAGTAACACTTGTTCAGAACGAAAGAAAGCACAGAGCCCCAGATTTTATGTTGTCCTGGAGAGCTTGCAGAGCACTGGGGAAAGGCAGGCAGAGAATTCCCTGCTAGCACCTTCTCTGTGCCTGGGAAGCACAAGTGTTCACATTGCTTTGCAGAATCGCTTTTGTGCAGAAAACAGTAACACTTGTTCAGAACGAAAGAAAGCACAGAGCCCCAGATTTTATGTTGTCCTGGAGAGCTTGCAGAGCACTGGGGAAAGGCAGGCAGAGAATTCCCTGCTAGCACCTTCTCTGTGCCTGGGAAGCACAAGTGTTCACATTGCTTCGCAGAATCGCTTTTGTGCAGAAAACAGTAACACTTGTTCAGAACGAAAGAAAGCACAGAGACCCAGATTTTATGTTGTCCTGGAGAGCTTGCAGAGCACTGGGGAAAGGCAGGCAGAGAATTCCCTGCTAGCACCTTCTCTGTGCCTGGGAAGCAGAAGTGTTCACATTGCTTCGCAGAATCGCTTTTGTGCAGAAAACAGTAACACTTGTTCAGAACGAAAGAAAGCACAGAGCCCCAGATTTTATGTTGTCCTGGAGAGCTTGCAGAGCACTGGGGAGAGGCAGGCAGAGAATTCCCTGCTAGCACCTTCTCTGTGCCTGGGAAGCACAAGTGTTCACATTGCTTTGCAGAATCGCTTTTGTGCAGAAAACAGTAACACTTGTTCAGAACGAAAGAAAGCACAGAGCCCCAGATTTTATGTTGTCCTGGAGAGCTTGCAGAGCACTGGGGAAAGGCAGGCAGAGAATTCCCTGCTAGCACCTTCTCTGTGCCTGGGAAGCACAAGTGTTCATATTGCTTCGCAGAATCGCTTTTGTGCAGAAAACAGTAACACTTGTTCAGAACGAAAGAAAGCACAGAGCCCCAGATTTTATGTTGTCCTGGAGAGCTTGCAGAGCACTGGGGAGAGGCAGGCAGAGAATTCCCTGCTAGCACCTTCTCTGTGCCTGGGAAGCAGAAGTGTTCACATTGCTTCGCAGAATCGCTTTTGTGCAGAAAACAGTAACACTTGTTCAGAATGAAAGAAAGCACAGAGCCCCAGATTTTATGTTGTCCTGGAGAGCTTGCAGAGCACTGAGGAAAGGCAGGCAGAGAATTCCCTGCTAGCACCTTCTCTGTGCCTGTTCACATTGCTTCGCAGAATCGCTTTTGTGCAGAAAACAGTAACACTTGTTCAGAACGAAAGAAAGCACAGAGCCCCAGATTTTATGTTGTCCTGGAGAGCTTGCAGAGCACTGGGGAAAGGCAGGCAGAGAATTCCCTGCTAGCACCTTCTCTGTGCCTGGGAAGCACAAGTGTTCACATTGCTTCGCAGAATCGCTTTTGTGCAGAAAACAGTAACACTTGTTCAGAACGAAAGAAAGCACAGAGCCCCAGATTTTATGTTGTCCTGGAGAGCTTGCAGAGCACTGGGGAAAGGCAGGCAGAGAATTCCCTGCTAGCACCTTCTCTGTGCCTGGGAAGCAGAAGTGTTCACATTGCTTTGCAGAATCGCTTTTGTGCAGAAAACAGTAACACTTGTTCAGAACGAAAGAAAGCACAGAGCACCAGATTTTATGTTGTCCTGGAGAGCTTGCAGAGCACTGGGGAAAGGCAGGCAGAGAATTCCCTGCTAGCACCTTCTCTGTGCCTGGGAAGCACAAGTGTTCACATTGCTTCGCAGAATCGCTTTTGTGCAGAAAACAGTAACACTTGTTCAGAACGAAAGAAAGCACAGAGCCCCAGATTTTATGTTGTCCTGGAGAGCTTGCAGAGCACTGGGGAAAGGCAGGCAGAGAATTCCCTGCTAGCACCTTCTCTGTGCCTGGGAAGCACAAGTGTTCACATTGCTTCGCAGAATCGCTTTTGTGCAGAAAACAGTAACAGTTGTTCAGAACGAAAGAAAGCACAGAGCCCCAGATTTTATGTTGTCCTGGAGAGCTTGCAGAGCACTGGGGAAAGGCAGGCAGAGAATTCCCTGCTAGCACCTTCTCTGTGCCTGGGAAGCAGAAGTGTTCACATTGCTTCGCAGAATCGCTTTTGTGCAGAAAACAGTAACACTTGTTCAGAACGAAAGAAAGCACAGAGCCCCAGATTTTATGTTGTCCTGGAGAGCTTGCAGAGCACTGGGGAAAGGCAGGCAGAGAATTCCCTGCTAGCACCTTCTCTGTGCCTGGGAAGCACAAGTGTTCACATTGCTTCGCAGAAACGCTTTTGTGCAGAAAACAGTAACACTTGTTCAGAACGAAAGAAATCACAGAGCCCCAGATTTTATGTTGTCCTGGAGAGCTTGCAGAGCACTGGGGAAAGGCAGGCAGAGAATTCCCTGCTAGCACCTTCTCTGTGCCTGGGAAGCACAAGTGTTCACATTACTTCGCAGAATCGCTTTTGTGCAGAAAACAGTAACACTTGTTCAGAACGAAAGAAAGCACAGAGCCCCAGATTTTATGTTGTCCTGGAGAGCTTGCAGAGCACTGGGGAAAGGCAGGCAGAGAATTCCCTGCTAGCACCTTCTCTGTGCCTGGGAAGCACAAGTGTTCACATTGCTTCGCAGAATCGCTTTTGTGCAGAAAACAGTAACACTTGTTCAGAACGAAAGAAAGCACAGAGCCCCAGATTTTATGTTGTCCTGGAGAGCTTGCAGAGCACTGGGGAAAGGCAGGCAGAGAATTCCCTGCTAGCACCTTCTCTGTGCCTGGGAAGCAGAAGTGTTCACATTGCTTCGCAGAATCGCTTTTGTGCAGAAAACAGTAACACTTGTTCAGAACGAAAGAAAGCACAGAGCCCCAGATTTTATGTTGTCCTGGAGAGCTTGCAGAGCACTGGGGAAAGGCAGGCAGAGAATTCCCTGCTAGCACCTTCTCTGTGCCTGGGAAGCAGAAGTGTTCACATTGCTTCGCAGAATCGCTTTTGTGCAGAAAACAGTAACACTTGTTCAGAACGAAAGAAAGCACAGAGCCCCAGATTTTATGTTGTCCTGGAGAGCTTGCAGAGCACTGGGGAAAGGCAGGCAGAGAATTCCCTGCTAGCACCTTCTCTGTGCCTGGGAAGCAGAAGTGTTCACATTGCTTCGCAGAATCGCTTTTGTGCAGAAAACAGTAACACTTGTTCAGAACGAAAGAAAGCACAGAGCCCCAGATTTTATGTTGTCCTGGAGAGCTTGCAGAGCACTGGGGAAAGGCAGGCAGAGAATTCCCTGCTAGCACCTTCTCTGTGCCTGGGAAGCAGAAGTGTTCACATTGCTTCGCAGAATCGCTTTTGTGCAGAAAACAGTAACACTTGTTCAGAACGAAAGAAAGCACAGAGCCCCAGATTTTATGTTGTCCTGGAGAGCTTGCAGAGCACTGGGGAAAGGCAGGCAGAGAATTCCCTGCTAGCACCTTCTCTGTGCCTGGGAAGCAGAAGTGTTCACATTGCTTCGCAGAATCGCTTTTGTGCAGAAAACAGTAACACTTGTTCAGAACGAAAGAAAGCACAGAGCACCAGATTTTATGTTGTCCTGGAGAGCTTGCAGAGCACTGGGGAAAGGCAGGCAGAGAATTCCCTGCTAGCACCTTCTCTGTGCCTGGGAAGCACAAGTGTTCACATTGCTTCGCAGAATCGCTTTTGTGCAGAAAACAGTAACACTTGTTCAGAACGAAAGAAAGCACAGAGCCCCAGATTTTATGTTGTCCTGGAGAGCTTGCAGAGCACTGGGGAAAGGCAGGCAGAGAATTCCCTGCTAGCACCTTCTCTGTGCCTGGGAAGCAGAAGTGTTCACATTGCTTTGCAGAATCGCTTTTGTGCAGAAAACAGTAACAGTTGTTCAGAACGAAAGAAAGCACAGAGCCCCAGATTTTATGTTGTCCTGGAGAGCTTGCAGAGCACTGGGGAAAGGCAGGCAGAGAATTCCCTGCTAGCACCTTCTCTGTGCCTGGGAAGCAGAAGTGTTCACATTGCTTCGCAGAATCGCTTTTGTGCAGAAAACAGTAACACTTGTTCAGAACGAAAGAAAGCACAGAGCCCCAGATTTTATGTTGTCCTGGAGAGCTTGCAGAGCACTGGGGAAAGGCAGGCAGAGAATTCCCTGCTAGCACCTTCTCTGTGCCTGGGAAGCACAAGTGTTCACATTGCTTCGCAGAATCGCTTTTGTGCAGAAAACAGTAACACTTGTTCAGAACGAAAGAAATCACAGAGCCCCAGATTTTATGTTGTCCTGGAGAGCTTGCAGAGCACTGGGGAAAGGCAGGCAGAGAATTCCCTGCTAGCACCTTCTCTGTGCCTGGGAAGCACAAGTGTTCACATTACTTCGCAGAATCGCTTTTGTGCAGAAAACAGTAACACTTGTTCAGAACGAAAGAAAGCACAGAGCCCCAGATTTGCTGTTGTCCTGGAGAGCTTGCAGAGCACTGGGGAAAGGCAGGCAGAGAATTCCCTGCTAGCACCTTCTCTGTGCCTGGGAAGCACAAGTGTTCACATTGCTTCGCAGAATCGCTTTTGTGCAGAAAACAGTAACACTTGTTCAGAACGAAAGAAAGCACAGAGCCCCAGATTTTATGTTGTCCTGGAGAGCTTGCAGAGCACTGGGGAAAGGCAGGCAGAGAATTCCCTGCTAGCACCTTCTCTGTGCCTGGGAATCAGAAGTGTTCACATTGCTTCGCAGAATCGCTTTTGTGCAGAAAACAGTAACACTTGTTCAGAATGAAAGAAAGCACAGAACCCCAGATTTTATGTTGTCCTGGAGAGCTTGCAGAGCACTAAGGAAAGGCAGGCAGAGAATTCCCTGCTAGCACCTTCTCTGTGCCTGTTCACATTGCTTCGCAGAATCGCTTTTGTGCAGAAAACAGTAACACTTGTTCAGAACGAAAGAAAGCACAGAGCCCCAGATTTGCTGTTGTCCTGGAGAGCTTGCAGAGCACTGGGGAAAGGCAGGCAGAGAATTCCCTGCTAGCACCTTCTCTGTGCCTGGGAAGCAGAAGTGTTCACATTACTTCGCAGAATCGCTTTTGTGCAGAAAACAGTAACACTTGTTCAGAACGAAAGAAAGCACAGAGCCCCAGATTTTATGTTGTTCTGGGGAGCTTGCAGAGCACTGGGGAAAGGCAGGCAGAGAATTCCCTGCTAGCACCTTCTCTGTGCCTGTTCACATTGCTTCGCAGAATCGCTTTTGTGCAGAAAACAGTAACACTTGTTCAGAACGAAAGAAAGCACAGAGCCCCAGATTTTATGTTGTCCTGGAGAGCTTGCAGAGCACTGGGGAAAGGCAGGCAGAGAATTCCCTGCTAGCACCTTCTCTGTGCCTGGGAAGCACAAGTGTTCACATTGCTTCGCAGAATCGCTTTTGTGCAGAAAACAGTAACACTTGTTCAGAACGAAAGAAAGCACAGAGCCCCAGATTTTATGTTGTCCTGGAGAGCTTGCAGAGCACTGGGGAAAGGCAGGCAGAGAATTCCCTGCTAGCACCTTCTCTGTGCCTGGGAAGCACAAGTGTTCACATTGCTTCGCAGAATCGCTTTTGTGCAGAAAACAGTAACACTTGTTCAGAACGAAAGAAAGCACAGAGCCCCAGATTTGCTGTTGTCCTGGAGAGCTTGCAGAGCACTGGGGAAAGGCAGGCAGAGAATTCCCTGCTAGCACCTTCTCTGTGCCTGGGAAGCAGAAGTGTTCACATTACTTCGCAGAATCGCTTTTGTGCAGAAAACAGTAACACTTGTTCAGAACGAAAGAAAGCACAGAGCCCCAGATTTGCTGTTGTCCTGGAGAGCTTGCAGAGCACTGGGGAAAGGCAGGCAGAGAATTCCCTGCTAGCACCTTCTCTGTGCCTGGGAAGCAGAAGTGTTCACATTGCTTCGCAGAATCGCTTTTGTGCAGAAAACAGTAACACTTGTTCAGAACGAAAGAAAGCACAGAGCCCCAGATTTTATGTTGTCCTGGAGAGCTTGCAGAGCACTGGGGAAAGGCAGGCAGAGAATTCCCTGCTAGCACCTTCTCTGTGCCTGGGAAGCACAAGTGTTCACATTGCTTCGCAGAATCGCTTTTGTGCAGAAAACAGTAACACTTGTTCAGAACGAAAGAAAGCACAGAGCCCCAGATTTGCTGTTGTCCTGGAGAGCTTGCAGAGCACTGGGGAAAGGCAGGCAGAGAATTCCCTGCTAGCACCTTCTCTGTGCCTGGGAAGCAGAAGTGTTCACATTGCTTCGCAGAATCGCTTTTGTGCAGAAAACAGTAACACTTGTTCAGAATGAAAGAAAGCACAGAACCCCAGATTTTATGTTGTCCTGGAGAGCTTGCAGAGCACTAAGGAAAGGCAGGCAGAGAATTCCCTGCTAGCACCTTCTCTGTGCCTGTTCACATTGCTTCGCAGAATCGCTTTTGTGCAGAAAACAGTAACACTTGTTCAGAACGAAAGAAAGCACAGAGCCCCAGATTTTATGTTGTCCTGGAGAGCTTGCAGAGCACTGGGGAAAGGCAGGCAGAGAATTCCCTGCTAGCACCTTCTCTGTGCCTGGGAAGCAGAAGTGTTCACATTACTTCGCAGAATCGCTTTTGTGCAGAAAACAGTAACACTTGTTCAGAACGAAAGAAAGCACAGAGCCCCAGATTTTATGTTGTTCTGGGGAGCTTGCAGAGCACTGGGGAAAGGCAGGCAGAGAATTCCCTGCTAGCACCTTCTCTGTGCCTGGGAAGCAGAAGTGTTCACATTGCTTCGCAGAATCGCTTTTGTGCAGAAAACAGTAACACTTGTTCAGAACGAAAGAAAGCACAGAGCCCCAGATTTGCTGTTGTCCTGGAGAGCTTGCAGAGCACTGGGGAAAGGCAGGCAGAGAATTCCCTGCTAGCACCTTCTCTGTGCCTTTTCACATTGCTTCGCAGAATCGCTTTTGTGCAGAAAACAGTAACACTTGTTCAGAACGAAAGAAAGCACAGAGCCCCAGTTTTTATGTTGTCCTGGAGAGCTTGCAGAGCACTGGGGAAAGGCAGGCAGAGAATTCCCTGCTAGCACCTTCTCTGTGCCTGGGAAGCAGAAGTGTTCACATTGCTTCGCAGAATCGCTTTTGTGCAGAAAACAGTAACACTTGTTCAGAACGAAAGAAAGCACAGAGCCCCAGATTTGCTGTTGTCCTGGAGAGCTTGCAGAGCACTGGGGAAAGGCAGGCAGAGAATTCCCTGCTAGCACCTTCTCTGTGCCTTTTCACATTGCTTCGCAGAATCGCTTTTGTGCAGAAAACAGTAACACTTGTTCAGAACGAAAGAAAGCACAGAGCCCCAGATTTGCTGTTGTCCTGGAGAGCTTGCAGAGCACTGGGGAAAGGCAGGCAGAGAATTCCCTGCTAGCACCTTCTCTGTGCCTGGGAAGCACAAGTGTTCACATTGCTTCGCAGAATCGCTTTTGTGCAGAAAACAGTAACACTTGTTCAGAACGAAAGAAAGCACAGAGCCCCAGATTTGCTGTTGTCCTGGAGAGCTTGCAGAGCACTGGGGAAAGGCAGGCAGAGAATTCCCTGCTAGCACCTTCTCTGTGCCTGGGAAGCAGAAGTGTTCACATTGCTTCGCAGAATCGCTTTTGTGCAGAAAACAGTAACACTTGTTCAGAACGAAAGAAAGCACAGAGCCCCAGATTTTATGTTGTCCTGGAGAGCTTGCAGAGCACTGGGGAAAGGCAGGCAGAGAATTCCCTGCTAGCACCTTCTCTGTGCCTGGGAAGCAGAAGTGTTCACATTGCTTTGCAGAATCGCTTTTGTGCAGAAAACAGTAACACTTGTTCAGAACGAAAGAAAGCACAGAACCCCAGATTTGCTGTTGTCCTGGAGAGCTTGCAGAGCACTGGGGAAAGGCAGGCAGAGAATTCCCTGCTAGCACCTTCTCTGTGCCTGGGAAGCAGAAGTGTTCACATTGCTTTGCAGAATCGCTTTTGTGCAGAAAACAGTAACACTTGTTCAGAACGAAAGAAAGCACAGAGCCCCAGATTTTATGTTGTCCTGGAGAGCTTGCAGAGCACTGGGGAAAGGCAGGCAGAGAATTCCCTGCTAGCACCTTCTCTGTGCCTGGGAAGCAGAAGTGTTCACATTGCTTCGCAGAATCGCTTTTGTGCAGAAAACAGTAACACTTGTTCAGAATGAAAGAAAGCACAGAGCCCCAGATTTTATGTTGTCCTGGAGAGCTTGCAGAGCACTGGGGAAAGGCAGGCAGAGAATTCCCTGCTAGCACCCTCTCTGTGCCTGGGAAGCAGAAGTGTTCACATTGCTTCGCAGAATCGCTTTTGTGCAGAAAACAGTAACACTTGTTCAGAACGAAAGAAAGCACAGAGCCCCAGATTTTATGTTGTCCTGGAGAGCTTGCAGAGCACTGGGGAAAGGCAGGCAGAGAATTCCCTGCTAGCACCTTCTCTGTGCCTGGGAAGCAGAAGTGTTCACATTGCTTCGCAGAATCGCTTTTGTGCAGAAAACAGTAACACTTGTTCAGAACGAAAGAAAGCACAGAGCCCCAGATTTGCTGTTGTCCTGGAGAGCTTGCAGAGCACTGGGGAAAGGCAGGCAGAGAATTCCCTGCTAGCACCTTCTCTGTGCCTGGGAAGCAGAAGTGTTCACATTGCTTCGCAGAATCGCTTTTGTGCAGAAAACAGTAACACTTGTTCAGAATGAAAGAAAGCACAGAACCCCAGATTTTATGTTGTCCTGGAGAGCTTGCAGAGCACTGGGGAAAGGCAGGCAGAGAATTCCCTGCTAGCACCTTCTCTGTGCCTGTTCACATTGCTTCGCAGAATCGCTTTTGTGCAGAAAACAGTAACACTTGTTCAGAACGAAAGAAAGCACAGAGCCCCAGATTTGCTGTTGTCCTGGAGAGCTTGCAGAGCACTGGGGAAAGGCAGGCAGAGAATTCCCTGCTAGCACCTTCTCTGTGCCTGGGAAGCAGAAGTGTTCACATTGCTTCGCAGAATCGCTTTTGTGCAGAAAACAGTAACACTTGTTCAGAATGAAAGAAAGCACAGAACCCCAGATTTTATGTTGTCCTGGAGAGCTTGCAGAGCACTAAGGAAAGGCAGGCAGAGAATTCCCTGCTAGCACCTTCTCTGTGCCTGTTCACATTGCTTCGCAGAATCGCTTTTGTGCAGAAAACAGTAACACTTGTTCAGAACGAAAGAAAGCACAGAGCCCCAGATTTTATGTTGTCCTGGAGAGCTTGCAGAGCACTGGGGAAAGGCAGGCAGAGAATTCCCTGCTAGCACCTTCTCTGTGCCTGGGAAGCAGAAGTGTTCACATTACTTCGCAGAATCGCTTTTGTGCAGAAAACAGTAACACTTGTTCAGAACGAAAGAAAGCACAGAGCCCCAGATTTTATGTTGTTCTGGGGAGCTTGCAGAGCACTGGGGAAAGGCAGGCAGAGAATTCCCTGCTAGCACCTTCTCTGTGCCTGGGAAGCAGAAGTGTTCACATTGCTTCGCAGAATCGCTTTTGTGCAGAAAACAGTAACACTTGTTCAGAATGAAAGAAAGCACAGAACCCCAGATTTTATGTTGTCCTGGAGAGCTTGCAGAGCACTAAGGAAAGGCAGGCAGAGAATTCCCTGCTAGCACCTTCTCTGTGCCTGTTCACATTGCTTCGCAGAATCGCTTTTGTGCAGAAAACAGTAACACTTGTTCAGAACGAAAGAAAGCACAGAGCCCCAGATTTGCTGTTGTCCTGGAGAGCTTGCAGAGCACTGGGGAAAGGCAGGCAGAGAATTCCCTGCTAGCACCTTCTCTGTGCCTGGGAAGCAGAAGTGTTCACATTACTTCGCAGAATCGCTTTTGTGCAGAAAACAGTAACACTTGTTCAGAACGAAAGAAAGCACAGAGCCCCAGATTTTATGTTGTTCTGGGGAGCTTGCAGAGCACTGGGGAAAGGCAGGCAGAGAATTCCCTGCTAGCACCTTCTCTGTGCCTGGGAAGCAGAAGTGTTCACATTGCTTCGCAGAATCGCTTTTGTGCAGAAAACAGTAACACTTGTTCAGAACGAAAGAAAGCACAGAGCCCCAGATTTGCTGTTGTCCTGGAGAGCTTGCAGAGCACTGGGGAAAGGCAGGCAGAGAATTCCCTGCTAGCACCTTCTCTGTGCCTTTTCACATTGCTTCGCAGAATCGCTTTTGTGCAGAAAACAGTAACACTTGTTCAGAACGAAAGAAAGCACAGAGCCCCAGATTTTATGTTGTCCTGGAGAGCTTGCAGAGCACTGGGGAAAGGCAGGCAGTGAATTCCCTGCTAGCACCTTCTCTGTGCCTGGGAAGCAGAAGTGTTCACATTGCTTCGCAGAATCGCTTTTGTGCAGAAAACAGTAACACTTGTTCAGAACGAAAGAAAGCACAGAGCCCCAGATTTTATGTTGTCCTGGAGAGCTTGCAGAGCACTGGGGAAAGGCAGGCAGAGAATTCCCTGCTAGCACCTTCTCTGTG
The DNA here is from genome assembly GCF_047716275.1 of Strix uralensis. NCBI lineage: Eukaryota > Metazoa > Chordata > Aves > Strigiformes > Strigidae > Strix > Strix uralensis. The sequence goes on along the minus strand of NW_027436773.1, from coordinate 340,499 downwards.
CCTGGGAAGCACAAGTGTTCATATTGCTTCGCAGAATCGCTTTTGTGCAGAAAACAGTAACACTTGTTCAGAACGAAAGAAAGCACAGAGCCCCAGATTTTATGTTGTCCTGGAGAGCTTGCAGAGCACTGGGGAAAGGCAGGCAGAGAATTCCCTGCTAGCACCTTCTCTGTGCCTGGGAAGCACAAGTGTTCACATTGCTTCGCAGAATCGCTTTTGTGCAGAAAACAGTAACACTTGTTCAGAACGAAAGAAAGCACAGAGCCCCAGATTTTATGTTGTCCTGGAGAGCTTGCAGAGCACTGGGGAAAGGCAGGCAGAGAATTCCCTGCTAGCACCTTCTCTGTGCCTGGGAAGCAGAAGTGTTCACATTGCTTTGCAGAATCGCTTTTCTGCAGAAAACAGTAACACTTGTTCAGAACGAAAGAAAGCACAGAGCCCCAGATTTTATGTTGTCCTGGAGAGCTTGCAGAGCACTGGGGAAAGGCAGGCAGAGAATTCCCTGCTAGCACCTTCTCTGTGCCTGGGAAGCAGAAGTGTTCACATTGCTTCGCAGAATCGCTTTTGTGCAGAAAACAGTAACACTTGTTCAGAATGAAAGAAAGCACAGAGCCCCAGATTTTATGTTGTCCTGGAGAGCTTGCAGAGCACTGGGGAAAGGCAGGCAGAGAATTCCCTGCTAGCACCTTCTCTGTGCCTGGGAAGCAGAAGTGTTCACATTGCTTCGCAGAATCGCTTTTGTGCAGAAAACAGTAACACTTGTTCAGAACGAAAGAAAGCACAGAGCCCCAGATTTTATGTTGTCCTGGAGAGCTTGCAGAGCACTGGGGAAAGGCAGGCAGAGAATTCCCTGCTAGCACCTTCTCTGTGCCTGTTCACATTGCTTCGCAGAATCGCTTTTGTGCAGAAAACAGTAACACTTGTTCAGAACGAAAGAAAGCACAGAGCCCCAGATTTGCTGTTGTCCTGGAGAGCTTGCAGAGCACTGGGGAAAGGCAGGCAGAGAATTCCCTGCTAGCACCTTCTCTGTGCCTGGGAAGCAGAAGTGTTCACATTGCTTCGCAGAATCGCTTTTGTGCAGAAAACAGTAACACTTGTTCAGAATGAAAGAAAGCACAGAACCCCAGATTTTATGTTGTCCTGGAGAGCTTGCAGAGCACTAAGGAAAGGCAGGCAGAGAATTCCCTGCTAGCACCTTCTCTGTGCCTGTTCACATTTCTTCGCAGAATCGCTTTTGTGCAGAAAACAGTAACACTTGTTCAGAACGAAAGAAAGCACAGAGCCCCAGATTTGCTGTTGTCCTGGAGAGCTTGCAGAGCACTGGGGAAAGGCAGGCAGAGAATTCCCTGCTAGCACCTTCTCTGTGCCTGGGAAGCAGAAGTGTTCACATTACTTCGCAGAATCGCTTTTGTGCAGAAAACAGTAACACTTGTTCAGAACGAAAGAAAGCACAGAGCCCCAGATTTTATGTTGTTCTGGGGAGCTTGCAGAGCACTGGGGAAAGGCAGGCAGAGAATTCCCTGCTAGCACCTTCTCTGTGCCTGGGAAGCAGAAGTGTTCACATTGCTTCGCAGAATCGCTTTTGTGCAGAAAACAGTAACACTTGTTCAGAATGAAAGAAAGCACAGAACCCCAGATTTTATGTTGTCCTGGAGAGCTTGCAGAGCACTAAGGAAAGGCAGGCAGAGAATTCCCTGCTAGCACCTTCTCTGTGCCTGTTCACATTGCTTCGCAGAATCGCTTTTGTGCAGAAAACAGTAACACTTGTTCAGAACGAAAGAAAGCACAGAGCCCCAGATTTGCTGTTGTCCTGGAGAGCTTGCAGAGCACTGGGGAAAGGCAGGCAGAGAATTCCCTGCTAGCACCTTCTCTGTGCCTGGGAAGCAGAAGTGTTCACATTACTTCGCAGAATCGCTTTTGTGCAGAAAACAGTAACACTTGTTCAGAACGAAAGAAAGCACAGAGCCCCAGATTTTATGTTGTTCTGGGGAGCTTGCAGAGCACTGGGGAAAGGCAGGCAGAGAATTCCCTGCTAGCACCTTCTCTGTGCCTGGGAAGCAGAAGTGTTCACATTGCTTCGCAGAATCGCTTTTGTGCAGAAAACAGTAACACTTGTTCAGAACGAAAGAAAGCACAGAGCCCCAGATTTGCTGTTGTCCTGGAGAGCTTGCAGAGCACTGGGGAAAGGCAGGCAGAGAATTCCCTGCTAGCACCTTCTCTGTGCCTTTTCACATTGCTTCGCAGAATCGCTTTTGTGCAGAAAACAGTAACACTTGTTCAGAACGAAAGAAAGCACAGAGCCCCAGATTTTATGTTGTCCTGGAGAGCTTGCAGAGCACTGGGGAAAGGCAGGCAGTGAATTCCCTGCTAGCACCTTCTCTGTGCCTGGGAAGCAGAAGTGTTCACATTGCTTCGCAGAATCGCTTTTGTGCAGAAAACAGTAACACTTGTTCAGAATGAAAGAAAGCACAGAGCCCCAGATTTTATGTTGTCCTGGAGAGCTTGCAGAGCACTGGGGAAAGGCAGGCAGAGAATTCCCTGCTAGCACCTTCTCTGTGCCTGGGAAGCACAAGTGTTCATATTGCTTCGCAGAATCGCTTTTGTGCAGAAAACAGTAACACTTGTTCAGAACGAAAGAAAGCACAGAGCCCCAGATTTTATGTTGTCCTGGAGAGCTTGCAGAGCACTGGGGAAAGGCAGGCAGAGAATTCCCTGCTAGCACCTTCTCTGTGCCTGGGAAGCACAAGTGTTCACATTGCTTCGCAGAATCGCTTTTGTGCAGAAAACAGTAACACTTGTTCAGAACGAAAGAAAGCACAGAGCCCCAGATTTTATGTTGTCCTGGAGAGCTTGCAGAGCACTGGGGAAAGGCAGGCAGAGAATTCCCTGCTAGCACCTTCTCTGTGCCTGGGAAGCAGAAGTGTTCACATTGCTTTGCAGAATCGCTTTTCTGCAGAAAACAGTAACACTTGTTCAGAACGAAAGAAAGCACAGAGCCCCAGATTTTATGTTGTCCTGGAGAGCTTGCAGAGCACTGGGGAAAGGCAGGCAGAGAATTCCCTGCTAGCACCTTCTCTGTGCCTGGGAAGCAGAAGTGTTCACATTGCTTCGCAGAATCGCTTTTGTGCAGAAAACAGTAACACTTGTTCAGAATGAAAGAAAGCACAGAGCCCCAGATTTTATGTTGTCCTGGAGAGCTTGCAGAGCACTGGGGAAAGGCAGGCAGAGAATTCCCTGCTAGCACCTTCTCTGTGCCTGGGAAGCAGAAGTGTTCACATTGCTTCGCAGAATCGCTTTTGTGCAGAAAACAGTAACACTTGTTCAGAACGAAAGAAAGCACAGAGCCCCAGATTTTATGTTGTCCTGGAGAGCTTGCAGAGCACTGGGGAAAGGCAGGCAGAGAATTCCCTGCTAGCACCTTCTCTGTGCCTGGGAAGCAGAAGTGTTCACATCGCTTCGCAGAATCGTTTTTGTGCAGAAAACAGTAACACTTGTTCAGAACGAAAGAAAGCACAGAGCCCCAGATTTGCTGTTGTCCTGGAGAGCTTGCAGAGCACTGGGGAAAGGCAGGCAGAGAATTCCCTGCTAGCACCTTCTCTGTGCCTGGGAAGCAGAAGTGTTCACATTGCTTCGCAGAATCGCTTTTGTGCAGAAAACAGTAACACTTGTTCAGAATGAAAGAAAGCACAGAACCCCAGATTTTATGTTGTCCTGGAGAGCTTGCAGAGCACTGGGGAAAGGCAGGCAGAGAATTCCCTGCTAGCACCTTCTCTGTGCCTGTTCACATTGCTTCGCAGAATCGCTTTTGTGCAGAAAACAGTAACACTTGTTCAGAACGAAAGAAAGCACAGAGCCCCAGATTTGCTGTTGTCCTGGAGAGCTTGCAGAGCACTGGGGAAAGGCAGGCAGAGAATTCCCTGCTAGCACCTTCTCTGTGCCTGGGAAGCAGAAGTGTTCACATTGCTTCGCAGAATCGCTTTTGTGCAGAAAACAGTAACACTTGTTCAGAACGAAAGAAAGCACAGAGCCCCAGATTTGCTGTTGTCCTGGAGAGCTTGCAGAGCACTGGGGAAAGGCAGGCAGAGAATTCCCTGCTAGCACCTTCTCTGTGCCTGGGAAGCAGAAGTGTTCACATTACTTCGCAGAATCGCTTTTGTGCAGAAAACAGTAACACTTGTTCAGAACGAAAGAAAGCACAGAGCCCCAGATTTTATGTTGTTCTGGGGAGCTTGCAGAGCACTGGGGAAAGGCAGGCAGAGAATTCCCTGCTAGCACCTTCTCTGTGCCTGGGAAGCAGAAGTGTTCACATTGCTTCGCAGAATCGCTTTTGTGCAGAAAACAGTAACACTTGTTCAGAACGAAAGAAAGCACAGAGCCCCAGATTTGCTGTTGTCCTGGAGAGCTTGCAGAGCACTGGGGAAAGGCAGGCAGAGAATTCCCTGCTAGCACCTTCTCTGTGCCTGGGAAGCAGAAGTGTTCACATTACTTCGCAGAATCGCTTTTGTGCAGAAAACAGTAACACTTGTTCAGAACGAAAGAAAGCACAGAGCCCCAGATTTTATGTTGTTCTGGGGAGCTTGCAGAGCACTGGGGAAAGGCAGGCAGAGAATTCCCTGCTAGCACCTTCTCTGTGCCTTTTCACATTGCTTCGCAGAATCGCTTTTGTGCAGAAAACAGTAACACTTGTTCAGAACGAAAGAAAGCACAGAGCCCCAGATTTTATGTTGTCCTGGAGAGCTTGCAGAGCACTGGGGAAAGGCAGGCAGAGAATTCCCTGCTAGCACCTTCTCTGTGCCTGGGAAGCAGAAGTGTTCACATTGCTTTGCAGAATCGCTTTTGTGCAGAAAACAGTAACACTTGTTCAGAATGAAAGAAAGCACAGAGCCCCAGATTTGCTGTTGTCCTGGAGAGCTTGCAGAGCACTGGGGAAAGGCAGGCAGAGAATTCCCTGCTAGCACCTTCTCTGTGCCTTTTCACATTGCTTCGCAGAATCGCTTTTGTGCAGAAAACAGTAACACTTGTTCAGAACGAAAGAAAGCACAGAGCCCCAGATTTGCTGTTGTCCTGGAGAGCTTGCAGAGCACTGGGGAAAGGCAGGCAGAGAATTCCCTGCTAGCACCTTCTCTGTGCCTGGGAAGCAGAAGTGTTCACATTGCTTCGCAGAATCGCTTTTGTGCAGAAAACAGTAACACTTGTTCAGAACGAAAGAAAGCACAGAGCCCCAGATTTTATGTTGTCCTGGAGAGCTTGCAGAGCACTGGGGAAAGGCAGGCAGAGAATTCCCTGCTAGCACCTTCTCTGTGCCTTTTCACATTGCTTCGCAGAATCGCTTTTGTGCAGAAAACAGTAACACTTGTTCAGAACGAAAGAAAGCACAGAGCCCCAGATTTGCTGTTGTCCTGGAGAGCTTGCAGAGCACTGGGGAAAGGCAGGCAGAGAATTCCCTGCTAGCACCTTCTCTGTGCCTGGGAAGCAGAAGTGTTCACATTGCTTCGCAGAATCGCTTTTGTGCAGAAAACAGTAACACTTGTTCAGAATGAAAGAAAGCACAGAACCCCAGATTTTATGTTGTCCTGGAGAGCTTGCAGAGCACTGGGGAAAGGCAGGCAGAGAATTCCCTGCTAGCACCTTCTCTGTGCCTGTTCACATTGCTTCGCAGAATCGCTTTTGTGCAGAAAACAGTAACACTTGTTCAGAACGAAAGAAAGCACAGAGCCCCAGATTTGCTGTTGTCCTGGAGAGCTTGCAGAGCACTGGGGAAAGGCAGGCAGAGAATTCCCTGCTAGCACCTTCTCTGTGCCTGGGAAGCAGAAGTGTTCACATTGCTTCGCAGAATCGCTTTTGTGCAGAAAACAGTAACACTTGTTCAGAATGAAAGAAAGCACAGAACCCCAGATTTTATGTTGTCCTGGAGAGCTTGCAGAGCACTAAGGAAAGGCAGGCAGAGAATTCCCTGCTAGCACCTTCTCTGTGCCTGTTCACATTGCTTCGCAGAATCGCTTTTGTGCAGAAAACAGTAACACTTGTTCAGAACGAAAGAAAGCACAGAGCCCCAGATTTGCTGTTGTCCTGGAGAGCTTGCAGAGCACTGGGGAAAGGCAGGCAGAGAATTCCCTGCTAGCACCTTCTCTGTGCCTGGGAAGCAGAAGTGTTCACATTACTTCGCAGAATCGCTTTTGTGCAGAAAACAGTAACACTTGTTCAGAACGAAAGAAAGCACAGAGCCCCAGATTTTATGTTGTTCTGGGGAGCTTGCAGAGCACTGGGGAAAGGCAGGCAGAGAATTCCCTGCTAGCACCTTCTCTGTGCCTGGGAAGCAGAAGTGTTCACATTGCTTCGCAGAATCGCTTTTGTGCAGAAAACAGTAACACTTGTTCAGAACGAAAGAAAGCACAGAGCCCCAGATTTGCTGTTGTCCTGGAGAGCTTGCAGAGCACTGGGGAAAGGCAGGCAGAGAATTCCCTGCTAGCACCTTCTCTGTGCCTGGGAAGCAGAAGTGTTCACATTACTTCGCAGAATCGCTTTTGTGCAGAAAACAGTAACACTTGTTCAGAACGAAAGAAAGCACAGAGCCCCAGATTTTATGTTGTTCTGGGGAGCTTGCAGAGCACTGGGGAAAGGCAGGCAGAGAATTCCCTGCTAGCACCTTCTCTGTGCCTTTTCACATTGCTTCGCAGAATCGCTTTTGTGCAGAAAACAGTAACACTTGTTCAGAACGAAAGAAAGCACAGAGCCCCAGATTTTATGTTGTCCTGGAGAGCTTGCAGAGCACTGGGGAAAGGCAGGCAGAGAATTCCCTGCTAGCACCTTCTCTGTGCCTGGGAAGCAGAAGTGTTCACATTGCTTTGCAGAATCGCTTTTGTGCAGAAAACAGTAACACTTGTTCAGAATGAAAGAAAGCACAGAGCCCCAGATTTGCTGTTGTCCTGGAGAGCTTGCAGAGCACTGGGGAAAGGCAGGCAGAGAATTCCCTGCTAGCACCTTCTCTGTGCCTTTTCACATTGCTTCGCAGAATCGCTTTTGTGCAGAAAACAGTAACACTTGTTCAGAACGAAAGAAAGCACAGAGCCCCAGATTTGCTGTTGTCCTGGAGAGCTTGCAGAGCACTGGGGAAAGGCAGGCAGAGAATTCCCTGCTAGCACCTTCTCTGTGCCTGGGAAGCAGAAGTGTTCACATTGCTTCGCAGAATCGCTTTTGTGCAGAAAACAGTAACACTTGTTCAGAACGAAAGAAAGCACAGAGCCCCAGATTTTATGTTGTCCTGGAGAGCTTGCAGAGCACTGGGGAAAGGCAGGCAGAGAATTCCCTGCTAGCACCTTCTCTGTGCCTTTTCACATTGCTTCGCAGAATCGCTTTTGTGCAGAAAACAGTAACACTTGTTCAGAACGAAAGAAAGCACAGAGCCCCAGATTTTATGTTGTCCTGGAGAGCTTGCAGAGCACTGGGGAAAGGCAGGCAGAGAATTCCCTGCTAGCACCTTCTCTGTGCCTGGGAAGCACAAGTGTTCATATTGCTTCGCAGAATCGCTTTTGTGCAGAAAACAGTAACACTTGTTCAGAACGAAAGAAAGCACAGAGCCCCAGATTTTATGTTGTCCTGGAGAGCTTGCAGAGCACTGGGGAAAGGCAGGCAGAGAATTCCCTGCTAGCACCTTCTCTGTGCCTGGGAAGCACAAGTGTTCACATTGCTTCGCAGAATCGCTTTTGTGCAGAAAACAGTAACACTTGTTCAGAACGAAAGAAAGCACAGAGCCCCAGATTTTATGTTGTCCTGGAGAGCTTGCAGAGCACTGGGGAAAGGCAGGCAGAGAATTCCCTGCTAGCACCTTCTCTGTGCCTGGGAAGCAGAAGTGTTCACATTGCTTTGCAGAATCGCTTTTCTGCAGAAAACAGTAACACTTGTTCAGAACGAAAGAAAGCACAGAGCCCCAGATTTTATGTTGTCCTGGAGAGCTTGCAGAGCACTGGGGAAAGGCAGGCAGAGAATTCCCTGCTAGCACCTTCTCTGTGCCTGGGAAGCAGAAGTGTTCACATTGCTTCGCAGAATCGCTTTTGTGCAGAAAACAGTAACACTTGTTCAGAATGAAAGAAAGCACAGAGCCCCAGATTTTATGTTGTCCTGGAGAGCTTGCAGAGCACTGGGGAAAGGCAGGCAGAGAATTCCCTGCTAGCACCTTCTCTGTGCCTGGGAAGCAGAAGTGTTCACATTGCTTCGCAGAATCGCTTTTGTGCAGAAAACAGTAACACTTGTTCAGAACGAAAGAAAGCACAGAGCCCCAGATTTTATGTTGTCCTGGAGAGCTTGCAGAGCACTGGGGAAAGGCAGGCAGAGAATTCCCTGCTAGCACCTTCTCTGTGCCTGGGAAGCAGAAGTGTTCACATCGCTTCGCAGAATCGCTTTTGTGCAGAAAACAGTAACACTTGTTCAGAACGAAAGAAAGCACAGAGCCCCAGATTTGCTGTTGTCCTGGAGAGCTTGCAGAGCACTGGGGAAAGGCAGGCAGAGAATTCCCTGCTAGCACCTTCTCTGTGCCTGGGAAGCAGAAGTGTTCACATTGCTTCGCAGAATCGCTTTTGTGCAGAAAACAGTAACACTTGTTCAGAATGAAAGAAAGCACAGAACCCCAGATTTTATGTTGTCCTGGAGAGCTTGCAGAGCACTGGGGAAAGGGAGGCAGAGAATTCCCTGCTAGCACCTTCTCTGTGCCTGTTCACATTGCTTCGCAGAATCGCTTTTGTGCAGAAAACAGTAACACTTGTTCAGAACGAAAGAAAGCACAGAGCCCCAGATTTGCTGTTGTCCTGGAGAGCTTGCAGAGCACTGGGGAAAGGCAGGCAGAGAATTCCCTGCTAGCACCTTCTCTGTGCCTGGGAAGCAGAAGTGTTCACATTGCTTCGCAGAATCGCTTTTGTGCAGAAAACAGTAACACTTGTTCAGAATGAAAGAAAGCACAGAACCCCAGATTTTATGTTGTCCTGGAGAGCTTGCAGAGCACTAAGGAAAGGCAGGCAGAGAATTCCCTGCTAGCACCTTCTCTGTGCCTGTTCACATTGCTTCGCAGAATCGCTTTTGTGCAGAAAACAGTAACACTTGTTCAGAACGAAAGAAAGCACAGAGCCCCAGATTTGCTGTTGTCCTGGAGAGCTTGCAGAGCACTGGGGAAAGGCAGGCAGAGAATTCCCTGCTAGCACCTTCTCTGTGCCTGGGAAGCAGAAGTGTTCACATTACTTCGCAGAATCGCTTTTGTGCAGAAAACAGTAACACTTGTTCAGAACGAAAGAAAGCACAGAGCCCCAGATTTTATGTTGTTCTGGGGAGCTTGCAGAGCACTGGGGAAAGGCAGGCAGAGAATTCCCTGCTAGCACCTTCTCTGTGCCTTTTCACATTGCTTCGCAGAATCGCTTTTGTGCAGAAAACAGTAACACTTGTTCAGAACGAAAGAAAGCACAGAGCCCCAGATTTTATGTTGTCCTGGAGAGCTTGCAGAGCACTGGGGAAAGGCAGGCAGAGAATTCCCTGCTAGCACCTTCTCTGTGCCTTTTCACATTGCTTCGCAGAATCGCTTTTGTGCAGAAAACAGTAACACTTGTTCAGAACGAAAGAAAGCACAGAGCCCCAGATTTTATGTTGTCCTGGAGAGCTTGCAGAGCACTGGGGAAAGGCAGGCAGTGAATTCCCTGCTAGCACCTTCTCTGTGCCTGGGAAGCAGAAGTGTTCACATTGCTTCGCAGAATCGCTTTTGTGCAGAAAACAGTAACACTTGTTCAGAACGAAAGAAAGCACAGAGCCCCAGATTTTATGTTGTCCTGGAGAGCTTGCAGAGCACTGGGGAAAGGCAGGCAGAGAATTCCCTGCTAGCACCTTCTCTGTGCCTTTTCACATTGCTTCGCAGAATCGCTTTTGTGCAGAAAACAGTAACACTTGTTCAGAACGAAAGAAAGCACAGAGCCCCAGATTTTATGTTGTCCTGGAGAGCTTGCAGAGCACTGGGGAAAGGCAGGCAGTGAATTCCCTGCTAGCACCTTCTCTGTGCCTGGGAAGCAGAAGTGTTCACATTGCTTCGCAGAATCGCTTTTGTGCAGAAAACAGTAACACTTGTTCAGAACGAAAGAAAGCACAGAGCCCCAGATTTTATGTTGTCCTGGAGAGCTTGCAGAGCACTGGGGAAAGGCAGGCAGAGAATTCCCTGCTAGCACCTTCTCTGTGCCTGGGAAGCACAAGTGTTCATATTGCTTCGCAGAATCGCTTTTGTGCAGAAAACAGTAACACTTGTTCAGAACGAAAGAAAGCACAGAGCCCCAGATTTTATGTTGTCCTGGAGAGCTTGCAGAGCACTGGGGAAAGGCAGGCAGAGAATTCCCTGCTAGCACCTTCTCTGTGCCTTTTCACATTGCTTCGCAGAATCGCTTTTGTGCAGAAAACAGTAACACTTGTTCAGAACGAAAGAAAGCACAGAGCCCCAGATTTTATGTTGTCCTGGAGAGCTTGCAGAGCACTGGGGAAAGGCAGGCAGAGAATTCCCTGCTAGCACCTTCTCTGTGCCTGGGAAGCAGAAGTGTTCACATTGCTTTGCAGAATCGCTTTTGTGCAGAAAACAGTAACACTTGTTCAGAATGAAAGAAAGCACAGAGCCCCAGATTTGCTGTTGTCCTGGAGAGCTTGCAGAGCACTGGGGAAAGGCAGGCAGAGAATTCCCTGCTAGCACCTTCTCTGTGCCTTTTCACATTGCTTCGCAGAATCGCTTTTGTGCAGAAAACAGTAACACTTGTTCAGAACGAAAGAAAGCACAGAGCCCCAGATTTTATGTTGTCCTGGAGAGCTTGCAGAGCACTGGGGAAAGGCAGGCAGTGAATTCCCTGCTAGCACCTTCTCTGTGCCTGGGAAGCAGAAGTGTTCATATTGCTTCGCAGAATCGCTTTTGTGCAGAAAACAGTAACACTTGTTCAGAACGAAAGAAAGCACAGAGCCCCAGATTTTATGTTGTCCTGGAGAGCTTGCAGAGCACTGGGGAAAGGCAGGCAGAGAATTCCCTGCTAGCACCTTCTCTGTGCCTGGGAAGCACAAGTGTTCATATTGCTTCGCAGAATCGCTTTTGTGCAGAAAACAGTAACACTTGTTCAGAACGAAAGAAAGCACAGAGCCCCAGATTTTATGTTGTCCTGGAGAGCTTGCAGAGCACTGGGGAAAGGCAGGCAGAGAATTCCCTGCTAGCACCTTCTCTGTGCCTGGGAAGCAGAAGTGTTCACATTGCTTCGCAGAATCGCTTTTGTGCAGAAAACAGTAACACTTGTTCAGAACGAAAGAAAGCACAGAGCCCCAGATTTTATGTTGTTCTGGGGAGCTTGCAGAGCACTGGGGAAAGGCAGGCAGAGAATTCCCTGCTAGCACCTTCTCTGTGCCTTTTCACATTGCTTCGCAGAATCGCTTTTGTGCAGAAAACAGTAACACTTGTTCAGAACGAAAGAAAGCACAGAGCCCCAGATTTTATGTTGTCCTGGAGAGCTTGCAGAGCACTGGGGAAAGGCAGGCAGTGAATTCCCTGCTAGCACCTTCTCTGTGCCTGGGAAGCAGAAGTGTTCACATTGCTTCGCAGAATCGCTTTTGTGCAGAAAACAGTAACACTTGTTCAGAACGAAAGAAAGCACAGAGCCCCAGATTTTATGTTGTCCTGGAGAGCTTGCAGAGCACTGGGGAAAGGCAGGCAGAGAATTCCCTGCTAGCACCTTCTCTGTGCCTGGGAAGCACAAGTGTTCATATTGCTTCGCAGAATCGCTTTTGTGCAGAAAACAGTAACACTTGTTCAGAACGAAAGAAAGCACAGAGCCCCAGATTTTATGTTGTCCTGGAGAGCTTGCAGAGCACTGGGGAAAGGCAGGCAGAGAATTCCCTGCTAGCACCTTCTCTGTGCCTGGGAAGCAGAAGTGTTCACATTGCTTCGCAGAATCGCTTTTGTGCAGAAAACAGTAACACTTGTTCAGAACGAAAGAAAGCACAGAGCCCCAGATTTTATGTTGTCCTGGAGAGCTTGCAGAGCACTGGGGAAAGGCAGGCAGAGAATTCCCTGCTAGCACCTTCTCTGTGCCTGGGAAGCAGAAGTGTTCACATTGCTTCGCAGAATCGCTTTTGTGCAGAAAACAGTAACACTTGTTCAGAACGAAAGAAAGCACAGAGCCCCAGATTTTATGTTGTCCTGGAGAGCTTGCAGAGCACTGGGGAAAGGCAGGCAGTGAATTCCCTGCTAGCACCTTCTCTGTGCCTGGGAAGCAGAAGTGTTCACATTGCTTTGCAGAATCGCTTTTCTGCAGAAAACAGTAACACTTGTTCAGAACGAAAGAAAGCACAGAGCCCCAGATTTTATGTTGTCCTGGAGAGCTTGCAGAGCACTGGGGAAAGGCAGGCAGAGAATTCCCTGCTAGCACCTTCTCTGTGCCTGGGAAGCACAAGTGTTCATATTGCTTCGCAGAATCGCTTTTGTGCAGAAAACAGTAACACTTGTTCAGAACGAAAGAAAGCACAGAGCCCCAGATTTTATGTTGTCCTGGAGAGCTTGCAGAGCACTGGGGAAAGGCAGGCAGAGAATTCCCTGCTAGCACCTTCTCTGTGCCTGGGAAGCACAAGTGTTCACATTGCTTCGCAGAATCGCTTTTGTGCAGAAAACAGTAACACTTGTTCAGAACGAAAGAAAGCACAGAGCCCCAGATTTTATGTTGTTCTGGGGAGCTTGCAGAGCACTGGGGAAAGGCAGGCAGAGAATTCCCTGCTAGCACCTTCTCTGTGCCTTTTCACATTGCTTCGCAGAATCGCTTTTGTGCAGAAAACAGTAACACTTGTTCAGAACGAAAGAAAGCACAGAGCCCCAGATTTTATGTTGTCCTGGAGAGCTTGCAGAGCACTGGGGAAAGGCAGGCAGAGAATTCCCTGCTAGCACCTTCTCTGTGCCTGGGAAGCACAAGTGTTCACATTGCTTCGCAGAATCGCTTTTGTGCAGAAAACAGTAACACTTGTTCAGAACGAAAGAAAGCACAGAGCCCCAGATTTTATGTTGTCCTGGAGAGCTTGCAGAGCACTGGGGAAAGGCAGGCAGAGAATTCCCTGCTAGCACCTTCTCTGTGCCTGGGAAGCACAAGTGTTCATATTGCTTCGCAGAATCGCTTTTGTGCAGAAAACAGTAACACTTGTTCAGAACGAAAGAAAGCACAGAGCCCCAGATTTTATGTTGTCCTGGAGAGCTTGCAGAGCACTGGGGAAAGGCAGGCAGAGAATTCCCTGCTAGCACCTTCTCTGTGCCTGGGAAGCACAAGTGTTCACATTGCTTCGCAGAATCGCTTTTGTGCAGAAAACAGTAACACTTGTTCAGAACGAAAGAAAGCACAGAGCCCCAGATTTTATGTTGTCCTGGAGAGCTTGCAGAGCACTGGGGAAAGGCAGGCAGAGAATTCCCTGCTAGCACCTTCTCTGTGCCTTTTCACATTGCTTCGCAGAATCGCTTTTGTGCAGAAAACAGTAACACTTGTTCAGAACGAAAGAAAGCACAGAGCCCCAGATTTTATGTTGTCCTGGAGAGCTTGCAGAGCACTGGGGAAAGGCAGGCAGAGAATTCCCTGCTAGCACCTTCTCTGTGCCTGGGAAGCAGAAGTGTTCACATTGCTTTGCAGAATCGCTTTTGTGCAGAAAACAGTAACACTTGTTCAGAATGAAAGAAAGCACAGAGCCCCAGATTTGCTGTTGTCCTGGAGAGCTTGCAGAGCACTGGGGAAAGGCAGGCAGAGAATTCCCTGCTAGCACCTTCTCTGTGCCTTTTCACATTGCTTCGCAGAATCGCTTTTGTGCAGAAAACAGTAACACTTGTTCAGAACGAAAGAAAGCACAGAGCCCCAGATTTTATGTTGTCCTGGAGAGCTTGCAGAGCACTGGGGAAAGGCAGGCAGAGAATTCCCTGCTAGCACCTTCTCTGTGCCTGGGAAGCAGAAGTGTTCACATTGCTTCGCAGAATCGCTTTTGTGCAGAAAACAGTAACACTTGTTCAGAACGAAAGAAAGCACAGAGCCCCAGATTTTATGTTGTCCTGGAGAGCTTGCAGAGCACTGGGGAAAGGCAGGCAGAGAATTCCCTGCTAGCACCTTCTCTGTGCCTTTTCACATTGCTTCGCAGAATCGCTTTTGTGCAGAAAACAGTAACACTTGTTCAGAACGAAAGAAAGCACAGAGCCCCAGATTTTATGTTGTCCTGGAGAGCTTGCAGAGCACTGGGGAAAGGCAGGCAGTGAATTCCCTGCTAGCACCTTCTCTGTGCCTGGGAAGCAGAAGTGTTCACATTGCTTCGCAGAATCGCTTTTGTGCAGAAAACAGTAACACTTGTTCAGAACGAAAGAAAGCACAGAGCCCCAGATTTTATGTTGTCCTGGAGAGCTTGCAGAGCACTGGGGAAAGGCAGGCAGAGAATTCCCTGCTAGCACCTTCTCTGTGCCTTTTCACATTGCTTCGCAGAATCGCTTTTGTGCAGAAAACAGTAACACTTGTTCAGAACGAAAGAAAGCACAGAGCCCCAGATTTTATGTTGTCCTGGAGAGCTTGCAGAGCACTGGGGAAAGGCAGGCAGAGAATTCCCTGCTAGCACCTTCTCTGTGCCTGGGAAGCAGAAGTGTTCACATTGCTTTGCAGAATCGCTTTTGTGCAGAAAACAGTAACACTTGTTCAGAATGAAAGAAAGCACAGAGCCCCAGATTTGCTGTTGTCCTGGAGAGCTTGCAGAGCACTGGGGAAAGGCAGGCAGAGAATTCCCTGCTAGCACCTTCTCTGTGCCTTTTCACATTGCTTCGCAGAATCGCTTTTGTGCAGAAAACAGTAACACTTGTTCAGAACGAAAGAAAGCACAGAGCCCCAGATTTTATGTTGTCCTGGAGAGCTTGCAGAGCACTGGGGAAAGGCAGGCAGTGAATTCCCTGCTAGCACCTTCTCTGTGCCTGGGAAGCAGAAGTGTTCACATTGCTTCGCAGAATCGCTTTTGTGCAGAAAACAGTAACACTTGTTCAGAACGAAAGAAAGCACAGAGCCCCAGATTTTATGTTGTCCTGGAGAGCTTGCAGAGCACTGGGGAAAGGCAGGCAGAGAATTCCCTGCTAGCACCTTCTCTGTGCCTGGGAAGCACAAGTGTTCATATTGCTTCGCAGAATCGCTTTTGTGCAGAAAACAGTAACACTTGTTCAGAACGAAAGAAAGCACAGAGCCCCAGATTTTATGTTGTCCTGGAGAGCTTGCAGAGCACTGGGGAAAGGCAGGCAGAGAATTCCCTGCTAGCACCTTCTCTGTGCCTGGGAAGCAGAAGTGTTCACATTGCTTCGCAGAATCGCTTTTGTGCAGAAAACAGTAACACTTGTTCAGAACGAAAGAAAGCACAGAGCCCCAGATTTTATGTTGTTCTGGGGAGCTTGCAGAGCACTGGGGAAAGGCAGGCAGAGAATTCCCTGCTAGCACCTTCTCTGTGCCTTTTCACATTGCTTCGCAGAATCGCTTTTGTGCAGAAAACAGTAACACTTGTTCAGAACGAAAGAAAGCACAGAGCCCCAGATTTTATGTTGTCCTGGAGAGCTTGCAGAGCACTGGGGAAAGGCAGGCAGTGAATTCCCTGCTAGCACCTTCTCTGTGCCTGGGAAGCAGAAGTGTTCACATTGCTTCGCAGAATCGCTTTTGTGCAGAAAACAGTAACACTTGTTCAGAACGAAAGAAAGCACAGAGCCCCAGATTTTATGTTGTCCTGGAGAGCTTGCAGAGCACTGGGGAAAGGCAGGCAGAGAATTCCCTGCTAGCACCTTCTCTGTGCCTGGGAAGCACAAGTGTTCATATTGCTTCGCAGAATCGCTTTTGTGCAGAAAACAGTAACACTTGT
This sequence comes from Strix uralensis, assembly GCF_047716275.1. Taxonomy (NCBI): domain Eukaryota; kingdom Metazoa; phylum Chordata; class Aves; order Strigiformes; family Strigidae; genus Strix; species Strix uralensis. Next base: position 324,614 of record NW_027436773.1, on the reverse strand, counting down.
TCAGAACGAAAGAAAGCACAGAGCCCCAGATTTTATGTTGTCCTGGAGAGCTTGCAGAGCACTGGGGAAAGGCAGGCAGAGAATTCCCTGCTAGCACCTTCTCTGTGCCTGGGAAGCAGAAGTGTTCACATTGCTTCGCAGAATCGCTTTTGTGCAGAAAACAGTAACACTTGTTCAGAACGAAAGAAAGCACAGAGCCCCAGATTTTATGTTGTCCTGGAGAGCTTGCAGAGCACTGGGGAAAGGCAGGCAGAGAATTCCCTGCTAGCACCTTCTCTGTGCCTGGGAAGCAGAAGTGTTCACATTGCTTCGCAGAATCGCTTTTGTGCAGAAAACAGTAACACTTGTTCAGAACGAAAGAAAGCACAGAGCCCCAGATTTTATGTTGTTCTGGGGAGCTTGCAGAGCACTGGGGAAAGGCAGGCAGAGAATTCCCTGCTAGCACCTTCTCTGTGCCTGGGAAGCAGAAGTGTTCACATTGCTTCGCAGAATCGCTTTTGTGCAGAAAACAGTAACACTTGTTCAGAACGAAAGAAAGCACAGAGCCCCAGATTTTATGTTGTCCTGGAGAGCTTGCAGAGCACTGGGGAAAGGCAGGCAGAGAATTCCCTGCTAGCACCTTCTCTGTGCCTGGGAAGCACAAGTGTTCATATTGCTTCGCAGAATCGCTTTTGTGCAGAAAACAGTAACACTTGTTCAGAACGAAAGAAAGCACAGAGCCCCAGATTTTATGTTGTCCTGGAGAGCTTGCAGAGCACTGGGGAAAGGCAGGCAGAGAATTCCCTGCTAGCACCTTCTCTGTGCCTGGGAAGCAGAAGTGTTCACATTGCTTCGCAGAATCGCTTTTGTGCAGAAAACAGTAACACTTGTTCAGAACGAAAGAAAGCACAGAGCCCCAGATTTTATGTTGTTCTGGGGAGCTTGCAGAGCACTGGGGAAAGGCAGGCAGAGAATTCCCTGCTAGCACCTTCTCTGTGCCTTTTCACATTGCTTCGCAGAATCGCTTTTGTGCAGAAAACAGTAACACTTGTTCAGAACGAAAGAAAGCACAGAGCCCCAGATTTTATGTTGTCCTGGAGAGCTTGCAGAGCACTGGGGAAAGGCAGGCAGTGAATTCCCTGCTAGCACCTTCTCTGTGCCTGGGAAGCAGAAGTGTTCACATTGCTTCGCAGAATCGCTTTTGTGCAGAAAACAGTAACACTTGTTCAGAACGAAAGAAAGCACAGAGCCCCAGATTTTATGTTGTCCTGGAGAGCTTGCAGAGCACTGGGGAAAGGCAGGCAGAGAATTCCCTGCTAGCACCTTCTCTGTGCCTGGGAAGCAGAAGTGTTCACATTGCTTCGCAGAATCGCTTTTGTGCAGAAAACAGTAACACTTGTTCAGAACGAAAGAAAGCACAGAGCCCCAGATTTTATGTTGTCCTGGAGAGCTTGCAGAGCACTGGGGAAAGGCAGGCAGAGAATTCCCTGCTAGCACCTTCTCTGTGCCTGGGAAGCAGAAGTGTTCACATTGCTTCGCAGAATCGCTTTTGTGCAGAAAACAGTAACACTTGTTCAGAACGAAAGAAAGCACAGAGCCCCAGATTTTATGTTGTTCTGGGGAGCTTGCAGAGCACTGGGGAAAGGCAGGCAGAGAATTCCCTGCTAGCACCTTCTCTGTGCCTTTTCACATTGCTTCGCAGAATCGCTTTTGTGCAGAAAACAGTAACACTTGTTCAGAACGAAAGAAAGCACAGAGCCCCAGATTTTATGTTGTCCTGGAGAGCTTGCAGAGCACTGGGGAAAGGCAGGCAGAGAATTCCCTGCTAGCACCTTCTCTGTGCCTGGGAAGCAGAAGTGTTCACATTGCTTTGCAGAATCGCTTTTGTGCAGAAAACAGTAACACTTGTTCAGAATGAAAGAAAGCACAGAGCCCCAGATTTGCTGTTGTCCTGGAGAGCTTGCAGAGCACTGGGGAAAGGCAGGCAGAGAATTCCCTGCTAGCACCTTCTCTGTGCCTTTTCACATTGCTTCGCAGAATCGCTTTTGTGCAGAAAACAGTAACACTTGTTCAGAACGAAAGAAAGCACAGAGCCCCAGATTTTATGTTGTCCTGGAGAGCTTGCAGAGCACTGGGGAAAGGCAGGCAGTGAATTCCCTGCTAGCACCTTCTCTGTGCCTGGGAAGCAGAAGTGTTCACATTGCTTCGCAGAATCGCTTTTGTGCAGAAAACAGTAACACTTGTTCAGAACGAAAGAAAGCACAGAGCCCCAGATTTTATGTTGTCCTGGAGAGCTTGCAGAGCACTGGGGAAAGGCAGGCAGAGAATTCCCTGCTAGCACCTTCTCTGTGCCTGGGAAGCACAAGTGTTCATATTGCTTCGCAGAATCGCTTTTGTGCAGAAAACAGTAACACTTGTTCAGAACGAAAGAAAGCACAGAGCCCCAGATTTTATGTTGTCCTGGAGAGCTTGCAGAGCACTGGGGAAAGGCAGGCAGAGAATTCCCTGCTAGCACCTTCTCTGTGCCTGGGAAGCACAAGTGTTCACATTGCTTCGCAGAATCGCTTTTGTGCAGAAAACAGTAACACTTGTTCAGAACGAAAGAAAGCACAGAGCCCCAGATTTGCTGTTGTCCTGGAGAGCTTGCAGAGCACTGGGGAAAGGCAGGCAGAGAATTCCCTGCTAGCACCTTCTCTGTGCCTGGGAAGCAGAAGTGTTCACATCGCTTCGCAGAATCGCTTTTGTGCAGAAAACAGTAACACTTGTTCAGAATGAAAGAAAGCACAGAGCCCCAGATTTGCTGTTGTCCTGGAGAGCTTGCAGAGCACTGGGGAAAGGCAGGCAGAGAATTCCCTGCTAGCACCTTCTCTGTGCCTGGGAAGCAGAAGTGTTCACATTGCTTCGCAGAATCGCTTTTGTGCAGAAAACAGTAACACTTGTTCAGAATGAAAGAAAGCACAGAACCCCAGATTTTATGTTGTCCTGGAGAGCTTGCAGAGCACTAAGGAAAGGCAGGCAGAGAATTCCCTGCTAGCACCTTCTCTGTGCCTGTTCACATTGCTTCGCAGAATCGCTTTTGTGCAGAAAACAGTAACACTTGTTCAGAACGAAAGAAAGCACAGAGCCCCAGATTTGCTGTTGTCATGGAGAGCTTGCAGAGCACTGGGGAAAGGCAGGCAGAGAATTCCCTGCTAGCACCTTCTCTGTGCCTGGGAAGCAGAAGTGTTCACATTACTTCGCAGAATCGCTTTTGTGCAGAAAACAGTAACACTTGTTCAGAACGAAAGAAAGCACAGAGCCCCAGATTTTATGTTGTCCTGGAGAGCTTGCAGAGCACTGGGGAAAGGCAGGCAGAGAATTCCCTGCTAGCACCTTCTCTGTGCCTGGGAAGCAGAAGTGTTCACATTGCTTCGCAGAATCGCTTTTGTGCAGAAAACAGTAACACTTGTTCAGAACGAAAGAAAGCACAGAGCCCCAGATTTTATGTTGTCCTGGAGAGCTTGCAGAGCACTGGGGAAAGGCAGGCAGAGAATTCCCTGCTAGCACTTTCTCTGTGCCTGGGAAGCAGAAGTGTTCACATTGCTTCGCAGAATCGCTTTTGTGCAGAAAACAGTAACACTTGTTCAGAATGAAAGAAAGCACAGAACCCCAGATTTGCTGTTGTCCTGGAGAGCTTGCAGAGCACTGAGGAAAGGCAGGCAGAGAATTCCCTGCTAGCACCTTCTCTGTGCCTGTTCACATTGCTTCGCAGAATCGCTTTTGTGCAGAAAACAGTAACACTTGTTCAGAATGAAAGAAAGCACAGAGCCCCAGATTTTATGTTGTCCTGGAGAGCTTGCAGAGCACTGGGGAAAGGCAGGCAGAGAATTCCCTGCTAGCACCTTCTCTGTGCCTGGGAAGCAGAAGTGTTCACATTGCTTCGCAGAATCGCTTTTGTGCAGAAAACAGTAACACTTGTTCAGAACGAAAGAAAGCACAGAGCCCCAGATTTTATGTTGTCCTGGAGAGCTTGCAGAGCACTGGGGAAAGGCAGGCAGAGAATTCCCTGCTAGCACCTTCTCTGTGCCTGGGAAGCAGAAGTGTTCACATCGCTTCGCAGAATCGCTTTTGTGCAGAAAACAGTAACACTTGTTCAGAACGAAAGAAAGCACAGAGCCCCAGATTTGCTGTTGTCCTGGAGAGCTTGCAGAGCACTGGGGAAAGGCAGGCAGAGAATTCCCTGCTAGCACCTTCTCTGTGCCTGGGAAGCAGAAGTGTTCACATTGCTTCGCAGAATCGCTTTTGTGCAGAAAACAGTAACACTTGTTCAGAATGAAAGAAAGCACAGAACCCCAGATTTTATGTTGTCCTGGAGAGCTTGCAGAGCACTGGGGAAAGGCAGGCAGAGAATTCCCTGCTAGCACCTTCTCTGTGCCTGTTCACATTGCTTCGCAGAATCGCTTTTGTGCAGAAAACAGTAACACTTGTTCAGAACGAAAGAAAGCACAGAGCCCCAGATTTGCTGTTGTCCTGGAGAGCTTGCAGAGCACTGGGGAAAGGCAGGCAGAGAATTCCCTGCTAGCACCTTCTCTGTGCCTGGGAAGCAGAAGTGTTCACATTACTTCGCAGAATCGCTTTTGTGCAGAAAACAGTAACACTTGTTCAGAACGAAAGAAAGCACAGAGCCCCAGATTTTATGTTGTCCTGGAGAGCTTGCAGAGCACTGGGGAAAGGCAGGCAGAGAATTCCCTGCTAGCACCTTCTCTGTGCCTGGGAAGCAGAAGTGTTCACATTGCTTCGCAGAATCGCTTTTGTGCAGAAAACAGTAACACTTGTTCAGAACGAAAGAAAGCACAGAGCCCCAGATTTTATGTTGTCCTGGAGAGCTTGCAGAGCACTGGGGAAAGGCAGGCAGAGAATTCCCTGCTAGCACTTTCTCTGTGCCTGGGAAGCAGAAGTGTTCACATTGCTTCGCAGAATCGCTTTTGTGCAGAAAACAGTAACACTTGTTCAGAATGAAAGAAAGCACAGAACCCCAGATTTGCTGTTGTCCTGGAGAGCTTGCAGAGCACTGAGGAAAGGCAGGCAGAGAATTCCCTGCTAGCACCTTCTCTGTGCCTGTTCACATTGCTTCGCAGAATCGCTTTTGTGCAGAAAACAGTAACACTTGTTCAGAACGAAAGAAAGCACAGAGCCCCAGATTTGCTGTTGTCCTGGAGAGCTTGCAGAGCACTGGGGAAAGGCAGGCAGAGAATTCCCTGCTAGCACCTTCTCTGTGCCTGGGAAGCAGAAGTGTTCACATTGCTTCGCAGAATCGCTTTTGTGCAGAAAACAGTAACACTTGTTCAGAACGAAAGAAAGCACAGAGCACCAGATTTTATGTTGTCCTGGAGAGCTTGCAGAGCACTGGGGAAAGGCAGGCAGAGAATTCCCTGCTAGCACCTTCTCTGTGCCTGGGAAGCACAAGTGTTCACATTGCTTCGCAGAATCGCTTTTGTGCAGAAAACAGTAACACTTGTTCAGAACGAAAGAAAGCACAGAGCCCCAGATTTTATGTTGTCCTGGAGAGCTTGCAGAGCACTGGGGAAAGGCAGGCAGAGAATTCCCTGCTAGCACCTTCTCTGTGCCTGGGAAGCACAAGTGTTCACATTGCTTCGCAGAATCGCTTTTGTGCAGAAAACAGTAACACTTGTTCAGAACGAAAGAAAGCACAGAGCCCCAGATTTGCTGTTGTCCTGGAGAGCTTGCAGAGCACTGGGGAAAGGCAGGCAGAGAATTCCCTGCTAGCACCTTCTCTGTGCCTGGGAAGCAGAAGTGTTCACATTGCTTCGCAGAATCGCTTTTGTGCAGAAAACAGTAACACTTGTTCAGAACGAAAGAAAGCACAGAGCACCAGATTTTATGTTGTCCTGGAGAGCTTGCAGAGCACTGGGGAAAGGCAGGCAGAGAATTCCCTGCTAGCACCTTCTCTGTGCCTGGGAAGCAGAAGTGTTCACATTGCTTCGCAGAATCGCTTTTGTGCAGAAAACAGTAACACTTGTTCAGAATGAAAGAAAGCACAGAGCCCCAGATTTTATGTTGTCCTGGAGAGCTTGCAGAGCACTGGGGAAAGGCAGGCAGAGAATTCCCTGCTAGCACCTTCTCTGTGCCTGGGAAGCAGAAGTGTTCACATTGCTTCGCAGAATCGCTTTTGTGCAGAAAACAGTAACACTTGTTCAGAACGAAAGAAAGCACAGAGCCCCAGATTTTATGTTGTCCTGGAGAGCTTGCAGAGCACTGGGGAAAGGCAGGCAGAGAATTCCCTGCTAGCACCTTCTCTGTGCCTGGGAAGCACAAGTGTTCACATTGCTTCGCAGAATCGCTTTTGTGCAGAAAACAGTAACACTTGTTCAGAACGAAAGAAAGCACAGAGCACCAGATTTTATGTTGTCCTGGAGAGCTTGCAGAGCACTGGGGAAAGGCAGGCAGAGAATTCCCTGCTAGCACCTTCTCTGTGCCTGGGAAGCACAAGTGTTCACATTGCTTCGCAGAATCGCTTTTGTGCAGAAAACAGTAACACTTGTTCAGAACGAAAGAAAGCACAGAGCCCCAGATTTTATGTTGTCCTGGAGAGCTTGCAGAGCACTGGGGAAAGGCAGGCAGAGAATTCCCTGCTAGCACCTTCTCTGTGCCTGGGAAGCAGAAGTGTTCACATTGCTTCGCAGAATCGCTTTTCTGCAGAAAACAGTAACACTTGTTCAGAACGAAAGAAAGCACAGAGCCCCAGATTTTATGTTGTCCTGGAAGCTTGCAGAGCACTGGGGAAAGGCAGGCAGAGAATTCCCTGCTAGCACCTTCTCTGTGCCTGGGAAGCAGAAGTGTTCACATTGCTTCGCAGAATCGTTTTTGTGCAGAAAACAGTAACACTTGTTCAGAACGAAAGAAAGCACAGAGCCCCAGATTTTATGTTGTCCTGGAGAGCTTGCAGAGCACTGGGGAAAGGCAGGCAGAGAATTCCCTGCTAGCACCTTCTCTGTGCCTGGGAAGCAGAAGTGTTCACATTGCTTCGCAGAATCGCTTTTGTGCAGAAAACAGTAACACTTGTTCAGAACGAAAGAAAGCACAGAGCCCCAGATTTTATGTTGTCCTGGAGAGCTTGCAGAGCACTGGGGAAAGGCAGGCAGAGAATTCCCTGCTAGCACCTTCTCTGTGCCTGGGAAGATAAGTGTTCACATTGCTTCGCAGAATCGCTTTTGTGCAGAAAACAGTAACACTTGTTCAGAATGAAAGAAAGCACAGAGCACCAGATTTTATGTTGTCCTGGAGAGCTTGCAGAGCACTAAGGAAAGGCAGGCAGAGAATTCCCTGCTAGCACCTTCTCTGTGCCTGTTCACATTGCTTCGCAGAATCGCTTTTGTGCAGAAAACAGTAACACTTGTTCAGAACGAAAGAAAGCACAGAGCCCCAGATTTTATGTTGTCCTGGAGAGCTTGCAGAGCACTGGGGAAAGGCAGGCAGAGAATTCCCTGCTAGCACCTTCTCTGTGCCTGGGAAGCAGAAGTGTTCACATTGCTTCGCAGAATCGCTTTTGTGCAGAAAACAGTAACACTTGTTCAGAACGAAAGAAAGCACAGAGCCCCAGATTTGCTGTTGTCCTGGAGAGCTTGCAGAGCACTGGGGAAAGGCAGGCAGAGAATTCCCTGCTAGCACCTTCTCTGTGCCTGGGAAGCAGAAGTGTTCACATTGCTTCGCAGAATCGCTTTTGTGCAGAAAACAGTAACACTTGTTCAGAACGAAAGAAAGCACAGAGCCCCAGATTTTATGTTGTCCTGGAGAGCTTGCAGAGCACTGGGGAAAGGCAGGCAGAGAATTCCCTGCTAGCACCTTCTCTGTGCCTGGGAAGCACAAGTGTTCCTATTGCTTCGCAGAATCGCTTTTGTGCAGAAAACAGTAACACTTGTTCAGAACGAAAGAAAGCACAGAGCCCCAGATTTTATGTTGTCCTGGAGAGCTTGCAGAGCACTGGGGAAAGGCAGGCAGAGAATTCCCTGCTAGCACTTTCTCTGTGCCTGGGAAGCAGAAGTGTTCACATTGCTTCGCAGAATCGCTTTTGTGCAGAAAACAGTAACACTTGTTCAGAATGAAAGAAAGCACAGAACCCCAGATTTGCTGTTGTCCTGGAGAGCTTGCAGAGCACTGAGGAAAGGCAGGCAGAGAATTCCCTGCTAGCACCTTCTCTGTGCCTGTTCACATTGCTTCGCAGAATCGCTTTTGTGCAGAAAACAGTAACACTTGTTCAGAACGAAAGAAAGCACAGAGCCCCAGATTTTATGTTGTCCTGGAGAGCTTGCAGAGCACTGGGGAAAGGCAGGCAGAGAATTCCCTGCTAGCACCTTCTCTGTGCCTGGGAAGCAGAAGTGTTCACATTGCTTCGCAGAATCGCTTTTGTGCAGAAAACAGTAACACTTGTTCAGAACGAAAGAAAGCACAGAGCCCCAGATTTGCTGTTGTCCTGGAGAGCTTGCAGAGCACTGGGGAAAGGCAGGCAGAGAATTCCCTGCTAGCACCTTCTCTGTGCCTGGGAAGCAGAAGTGTTCACATTGCTTCGCAGAATCGCTTTTGTGCAGAAAACAGTAACACTTGTTCAGAACGAAAGAAAGCACAGAGCCCCAGATTTTATGTTGTCCTGGAGAGCTTGCAGAGCACTGGGGAAAGGCAGGCAGAGAATTCCCTGCTAGCACCTTCTCTGTGCCTGGGAAGCACAAGTGTTCACATTGCTTCGCAGAATCGCTTTTGTGCAGAAAACAGTAACACTTGTTCAGAACGAAAGAAAGCACAGAGCCCCAGATTTTATGTTGTCCTGGAGAGCTTGCAGAGCACTGGGGAAAGGCAGGCAGAGAATTCCCTGCTAGCACCTTCTCTGTGCCTGGGAAGCAGAAGTGTTCACATTGCTTCGCAGAATCGCTTTTGTGCAGAAAACAGTAACACTTGTTCAGAACGAAAGAAAGCACAGAGCCCCAGATTTGCTGTTGTCCTGGAGAGCTTGCAGAGCACTGGGGAAAGGCAGGCAGAGAATTCCCTGCTAGCACCTTCTCTGTGCCTGGGAAGCAGAAGTGTTCACATTGCTTTGCAGAATCGCTTTTCTGCAGAAAACAGTAACACTTGTTCAGAACGAAAGAAAGCACAGAGCCCCAGATTTGCTGTTGTCCTGGAGAGCTTGCAGAGCACTGGGGAAAGGCAGGCAGAGAATTCCCTGCTAGCACCTTCTCTGTGCCTGGGAAGCAGAGGTGTTCACATTGCTTCGCAGAATCGCTTTTGTGCAGAAAACAGTAACACTTGTTCAGAATGAAAGAAAGCACAGAGCCCCAGATTTTATGTTGTCCTGGAGAGCTTGCAGAGCACTGGGGAAAGGCAGGCAGAGAATTCCCTGCTAGCACCTTCTCTGTGCCTGGGAAGCAGAAGTGTTCACATTGCTTCGCAGAATCGCTTTTGTGCAGAAAACAGTAACACTTGTTCAGAACGAAAGAAAGCACAGAGCCCCAGATTTTATGTTGTCCTGGAGAGCTTGCAGAGCACTGGGGAAAGGCAGGCAGAGAATTCCCTGCTAGCACCTTCTCTGTGCCTGGGAAGCAGAAGTGTTCACATTGCTTCGCAGAATCGCTTTTGTGCAGAAAACAGTAACACTTGTTCAGAACGAAAGAAAGCACAGAGCCCCAGATTTTATGTTGTCCTGGAGAGCTTGCAGAGCACTAAGGAAAGGCAGGCAGAGAATTCCCTGCTAGCACCTTCTCTGTGCCTGTTCACATTGCTTCGCAGAATCGCTTTTGTGCAGAAAACAGTAACACTTGTTCAGAACGAAAGAAAGCACAGAGCCCCAGATTTTATGTTGTCCTGGAGAGCTTGCAGAGCACTGGGGAAAGGCAGGCAGAGAATTCCCTGCTAGCACCTTCTCTGTGCCTGGGAAGCAGAAGTGTTCACATTGCTTCGCAGAATCACTTTTGTGCAGAAAACAGTAACACTTGTTCAGAACGAAAGAAAGCACAGAGCCCCAGATTTGCTGTTGTCCTGGAGAGCTTGCAGAGCACTGGGGAAAGGCAGGCAGAGAATTCCCTGCTAGCACCTTCTCTGTGCCTGTTCACATTGCTTCGCAGAATCGCTTTTGTGCAGAAAACAGTAACACTTGTTCAGAACGAAAGAAAGCACAGAGCACCAGATTTGCTGTTGTCCTGGAGAGCTTGCAGAGCACTGGGGAAAGGCAGGCAGAGAATTCCCTGCTAGCACCTTCTCTGTGCCTGGGAAGCACAAGTGTTCACATTGCTTCGCAGAATCGCTTTTGTGCAGAAAACAGTAACACTTGTTCAGAACGAAAGAAAGCACAGAGCCCCAGATTTGCTGTTGTCCTGGAGAGCTTGCAGAGCACTGGGGAAAGGCAGGCAGAGAATTCCCTGCTAGCACCTTCTCTGTGCCTGGGAAGCAGAAGTGTTCACATTGCTTCGCAGAATCGCTTTTGTGCAGAAAACAGTAACACTTGTTCAGAACGAAAGAAAGCACAGAGCACCAGATTTTATGTTGTCCTGGAGAGCTTGCAGAGCACTGGGGAAAGGCAGGCAGAGAATTCCCTGCTAGCACCTTCTCTGTGCCTGGGAAGCACAAGTGTTCACATTGCTTCGCAGAATCGCTTTTGTGCAGAAAACAGTAACACTTGTTCAGAACGAAAGAAAGCACAGAGCCCCAGATTTTATGTTGTCCTGGAGAGCTTGCAGAGCACTGGGGAAAGGCAGGCAGAGAATTCCCTGCTAGCACCTTCTCTGTGCCTGGGAAGCAGAAGTGTTCACATTGCTTCGCAGAATCGCTTTTGTGCAGAAAACAGTAACACTTGTTCAGAACGAAAGAAAGCACAGAGCCCCAGATTTTATGTTGTCCTGGAGAGCTTGCAGAGCACTGGGGAAAGGCAGGCAGAGAATTCCCTGCTAGCACCTTCTCTGTGCCTGTTCACATTGCTTCGCAGAATCGCTTTTGTGCAGAAAACAGTAACACTTGTTCAGAACGAAAGAAAGCACAGAGCCCCAGATTTTATGTTGTCCTGGAGAGCTTGCAGAGCACTGGGGAAAGGCAGGCAGAGAATTCCCTGCTAGCACCTTCTCTGTGCCTGGGAAGCAGAAGTGTTCACATTGCTTCGCAGAATCGCTTTTGTGCAGAAAACAGTAACACTTGTTCAGAATGAAAGAAAGCACAGAGCCCCAGATTTTATGTTGTCCTGGAGAGCTTGCAGAGCACTGGGGAAAGGCAGGCAGAGAATTCCCTGCTAGCACCTTCTCTGTGCCTGGGAAGCAGAAGTGTTCACATTGCTTCGCAGAATCGCTTTTGTGCAGAAAACAGTAACACTTGTTCAGAACGAAAGAAAGCACAGAGCCCCAGATTTTATGTTGTCCTGGAGAGCTTGCAGAGCACTGGGGAAAGGCAGGCAGAGAATTCCCTGCTAGCACCTTCTCTGTGCCTGGGAAGCACAAGTGTTCACATTGCTTCGCAGAATCGCTTTTGTGCAGAAAACAGTAACACTTGTTCAGAACGAAAGAAAGCACAGAGCCCCAGATTTTATGTTGTCCTGGAGAGCTTGCAGAGCACTGGGGAAAGGCAGGCAGAGAATTCCCTGCTAGCACCTTCTCTGTGCCTGGGAAGCAGAAGTGTTCACATTGCTTCGCAGAATCGCTTTTGTGCAGAAAACAGTAACACTTGTTCAGAATGAAAGAAAGCACAGAGCCCCAGATTTTATGTTGTCCTGGAGAGCTTGCAGAGCACTGGGGAAAGGCAGGCAGAGAATTCCCTGCTAGCACCTTCTCTGTGCCTGGGAAGCAGAAGTGTTCACATTGCTTTGCAGAATCGCTTTTCTGCAGAAAACAGTAACACTTGTTCAGAACGAAAGAAAGCACAGAGCCCCAGATTTTATGTTGTCCTGGAGAGCTTGCAGAGCACTGGGGAAAGGCAGGCAGAGAATTCCCTGCTAGCACCTTCTCTGTGCCTGGGAAGCAGAAGTGTTCACATTGCTTCGCAGAATCGCTTTTGTGCAGAAAACAGTAACACTTGTTCAGAACGAAAGAAAGCACAGAGCCCCAGATTTTATGTTGTCCTGGAGAGCTTGCAGAGCACTGGGGAAAGGCAGGCAGAGAATTCCCTGCTAGCACCTTCTCTGTGCCTGGGAAGCAGAAGTGTTCACATTGCTTCGCAGAATCGCTTTTGTGCAGAAAACAGTAACACTTGTTCAGAACGAAAGAAAGCACAGAGCCCCAGATTTTATGTTGTCCTGGAGAGCTTGCAGAGCACTGGGGAAAGGCAGGCAGAGAATTCCCTGCTAGCACCTTCTCTGTGCCTGGGAAGCACAAGTGTTCACATTGCTTCGCAGAATCGCTTTTGTGCAGAAAACAGTAACACTTGTTCAGAACGAAAGAAAGCACAGAGCCCCAGATTTTATGTTGTCCTGGAGAGCTTGCAGAGCACTGGGGAAAGGCAGGCAGAGAATTCCCTGCTAGCACCTTCTCTGTGCCTGGGAAGCAGAAGTGTTCACATCGCTTCGCAGAATCGCTTTTGTGCAGAAAACAGTAACACTTGTTCAGAACGAAAGAAAGCACAGAGCCCCAGATTTGCTGTTGTCCTGGAGAGCTTGCAGAGCACTGGGGAAAGGCAGGCAGAGAATTCCCTGCTAGCACCTTCTCTGTGCCTGGGAAGCAGAAGTGTTCACATTGCTTCGCAGAATCGCTTTTGTGCAGAAAACAGTAACACTTGTTCAGAATGAAAGAAAGCACAGAACCCCAGATTTTATGTTGTCCTGGAGAGCTTGCAGAGCACTAAGGAAAGGCAGGCAGAGAATTCCCTGCTAGCACCTTCTCTGTGCCTGTTCACATTGCTTCGCAGAATCGCTTTTGTGCAGAAAACAGTAACACTTGTTCAGAACGAAAGAAAGCACAGAGCCCCAGATTTGCTGTTGTCCTGGAGAGCTTGCAGAGCACTGGGGAAAGGCAGGCAGAGAATTCCCTGCTAGCACCTTCTCTGTGCCTGGGAAGCAGAAGTGTTCACATTACTTCGCAGAATCGCTTTTGTGCAGAAAACAGTAACACTTGTTCAGAACGAAAGAAAGCACAGAGCCCCAGATTTTATGTTGTCCTGGAGAGCTTGCAGAGCACTGGGGAAAGGCAGGCAGAGAATTCCCTGCTAGCACCTTCTCTGTGCCTGGGAAGCAGAAGTGTTCACATTGCTTCGCAGAATCGCTTTTGTGCAGAAAACAGTAACACTTGTTCAGAACGAAAGAAAGCACAGAGCCCCAGATTTTATGTTGTCCTGGAGAGCTTGCAGAGCACTGGGGAAAGGCAGGCAGAGAATTCCCTGCTAGCACTTTCTCTGTGCCTGGGAAGCACAAGTGTTCACATTGCTTCGCAGAATCGCTTTTGTGCAGAAAACAGTAACACTTGTTCAGAATGAAAGAAAGCACAGAACCCCAGATTTGCTGTTGTCCTGGAGAGCTTGCAGAGCACTAAGGAAAGGCAGGCAGAGAATTCCCTGCTAGCACCTTCTCTGTGCCTGTTCACATTGCTTCGCAGAATCGCTTTTGTGCAGAAAACAGTAACACTTGTTCAGAATGAAAGAAAGCACAGAGCCCCAGATTTTATGTTGTCCTGGAGAGCTTGCAGAGCACTGGGGAAAGGCAGGCAGAGAATTCCCTGCTAGCACCTTCTCTGTGCCTGGGAAGCAGAAGTGTTCACATTGCTTCGCAGAATCGCTTTTGTGCAGAAAACAGTAACACTTGTTCAGAACGAAAGAAAGCACAGAGCCCCAGATTTTATGTTGTCCTGGAGAGCTTGCAGAGCACTGGGGAAAGGCAGGCAGAGAATTCCCTGCTAGCACCTTCTCTGTGCCTGGGAAGCAGAAGTGTTCACATCGCTTCGCAGAATCGCTTTTGTGCAGAAAACAGTAACACTTGTTCAGAACGAAAGAAAGCACAGAGCCCCAGATTTGCTGTTGTCCTGGAGAGCTTGCAGAGCACTGGGGAAAGGCAGGCAGAGAATTCCCTGCTAGCACCTTCTCTGTGCCTGGGAAGCAGAAGTGTTCACATTGCTTCGCAGAATCGCTTTTGTGCAGAAAACAGTAACACTTGTTCAGAATGAAAGAAAGCACAGAACCTCAGATTTTATGTTGTCCTGGAGAGCTTGCAGAGCACTGGGGAAAGGCAGGCAGAGAATTCCCTGCTAGCACCTTCTCTGTGCCTGTTCACATTGCTTCGCAGAATCGCTTTTGTGCAGAAAACAGTAACACTTGTTCAGAACGAAAGAAAGCACAGAGCCCCAGATTTGCTGTTGTCCTGGAGAGCTTGCAGAGCACTGGGGAAAGGCAGGCAGAGAATTCCCTGCTAGCACCTTCTCTGTGCCTGGGAAGCAGAAGTGTTCACATTACTTCGCAGAATCGCTTTTGTGCAGAAAACAGTAACACTTGTTCAGAACGAAAGAAAGCACAGAGCCCCAGATTTTATGTTGTCCTGGAGAGCTTGCAGAGCACTGGGGAAAGGCAGGCAGAGAATTCCCTGCTAGCACCTTCTCTGTGCCTGGGAAGCAGAAGTGTTCACATTGCTTCGCAGAATCGCTTTTGTGCAGAAAACAGTAACACTTGTTCAGAACGAAAGAAAGCACAGAGCCCCAGATTTTATGTTGTCCTGGAGAGCTTGCAGAGCACTGGGGAAAGGCAGGCAGAGAATTCCCTGCTAGCACTTTCTCTGTGCCTGGGAAGCAGAAGTGTTCACATTGCTTCGCAGAATCGCTTTTGTGCAGAAAACAGTAACACTTGTTCAGAATGAAAGAAAGCACAGAACCCCAGATTTGCTGTTGTCCTGGAGAGCTTGCAGAGCACTGAGGAAAGGCAGGCAGAGAATTCCCTGCTAGCACCTTCTCTGTGCCTGTTCACATTGCTTCGCAGAATCGCTTTTGTGCAGAAAACAGTAACACTTGTTCAGAACGAAAGAAAGCACAGAGCCCCAGATTTGCTGTTGTCCTGGAGAGCTTGCAGAGCACTGGGGAAAGGCAGGCAGAGAATTCCCTGCTAGCACCTTCTCTGTGCCTGGGAAGCAGAAGTGTTCACATTGCTTCGCAGAATCGCTTTTGTGCAGAAAACATTAACACTTGTTCAGAACGAAAGAAAGCACAGAGCACCAGATTTTATGTTGTCCTGGAGAGCTTGCAGAGCACTGGGGAAAGGCAGGCAGAGAATTCCCTGCTAGCACCTTCTCTGTGCCTGGGAAGCACAAGTGTTCACATTGCTTCGCAGAATCGCTTTTGTGCAGAAAACAGTAACACTTGTTCAGAACGAAAGAAAGCACAGAGCCCCAGATTTTATGTTGTCCTGGAGAGCTTGCAGAGCACTGGGGAAAGGCAGGCAGAGAATTCCCTGCTAGCACCTTCTCTGTGCCTGGGAAGCACAAGTGTTCACATTGCTTCGCAGAATCGCTTTTGTGCAGAAAACAGTAACACTTGTTCAGAACGAAAGAAAGCACAGAGCCCCAGATTTGCTGTTGTCCTGGAGAGCTTGCAGAGCACTGGGGAAAGGCAGGCAGAGAATTCCCTGCTAGCACCTTCTCTGTGCCTGGGAAGCAGAAGTGTTCACATTGCTTCGCAGAATCGCTTTTGTGCAGAAAACAGTAACACTTGTTCAGAACGAAAGAAAGCACAGAGCACCAGATTTTATGTTGTCCTGGAGAGCTTGCAGAGCACTGGGGAAAGGCAGGCAGAGAATTCCCTGCTAGCACCTTCTCTGTGCCTGGGAAGCAGAAGTGTTCACATTGCTTCGCAGAATCGCTTTTGTGCAGAAAACAGTAACACTTGTTCAGAATGAAAGAAAGCACAGAGCCCCAGATTTTATGTTGTCCTGGAGAGCTTGCAGAGCACTGGGGAAAGGCAGGCAGAGAATTCCCTGCTAGCACCTTCTCTGTGCCTGGGAAGCAGAAGTGTTCACATTGCTTCGCAGAATCGCTTTTGTGCAGAAAACAGTAACACTTGTTCAGAACGAAAGAAAGCACAGAGCCCCAGATTTTATGTTGTCCTGGAGAGCTTGCAGAGCACTGGGGAAAGGCAGGCAGAGAATTCCCTGCTAGCACCTTCTCTGTGCCTGGGAAGCACAAGTGTTCACATTGCTTCGCAGAATCGCTTTTGTGCAGAAAACAGTAACACTTGTTCAGAACGAAAGAAAGCACAGAGCACCAGATTTTATGTTGTCCTGGAGAGCTTGCAGAGCACTGGGGAAAGGCAGGCAGAGAATTCCCTGCTAGCACCTTCTCTGTGCCTGGGAAGCACAAGTGTTCACATTGCTTCGCAGAATCGCTTTTGTGCAGAAAACAGTAACACTTGTTCAGAACGAAAGAAAGCACAGAGCCCCAGATTTTATGTTGTCCTGGAGAGCTTGCAGAGCACTGGGGAAAGGCAGGCAGAGAATTCCCTGCTAGCACCTTCTCTGTGCCTGGGAAGCAGAAGTGTTCACATTGCTTCGCAGAATCGCTTTTCTGCAGAAAACAGTAACACTTGTTCAGAACGAAAGAAAGCACAGAGCCCCAGATTTTATGTTGTCCTGGAAGCTTGCAGAGCACTGGGGAAAGGCAGGCAGAGAATTCCCTGCTAGCACCTTCTCTGTGCCTGGGAAGCAGAAGTGTTCACATTGCTTCGCAGAATCGTTTTTGTGCAGAAAACAGTAACACTTGTTCAGAACGAAAGAAAGCACAGAGCCCCAGATTTTATGTTGTCCTGGAGAGCTTGCAGAGCACTGGGGAAAGGCAGGCAGAGAATTCCCTGCTAGCACCTTCTCTGTGCCTGGGAAGCAGAAGTGTTCACATTGCTTCGCAGAATCGCTTTTGTGCAGAAAACAGTAACACTTGTTCAGAACGAAAGAAAGCACAGAGCCCCAGATTTTATGTTGTCCTGGAGAGCTTGCAGAGCACTGGGGAAAGGCAGGCAGAGAATTCCCTGCTAGCACCTTCTCTGTGCCTGGGAAGCACAAGTGTTCACATTGCTTCGCAGAATCGCTTTTGTGCAGAAAACAGTAACACTTGTTCAGAACGAAAGAAAGCACAGAGCCCCAGATTTGCTGTTGTCCTGGAGAGCTTGCAGAGCACTGGGGAAAGGCAGGCAGAGAATTCCCTGCTAGCACCTTCTCTGTGCCTGGGAAGCAGAAGTGTTCACATTGCTTCGCAGAATCGCTTTTGTGCAGAAAACAGTAACACTTGTTCAGAACGAAAGAAAGCACAGAGCCCCAGATTTTATGTTGTCCTGGAGAGCTTGCAGAGCACTGGGGAAAGGCAGGCAGAGAATTCCCTGCTAGCACCTTCTCTGTGCCTGGGAAGCACAAGTGTTCCTATTGCTTCGCAGAATCGCTTTTGTGCAGAAAACAGTAACACTTGTTCAGAACGAAAGAAAGCACAGAGCCCCAGATTTTATGTTGTCCTGGAGAGCTTGCAGAGCACTGGGGAAAGGCAGGCAGAGAATTCCCTGCTAGCACTTTCTCTGTGCCTGGGAAGCAGAAGTGTTCACATTGCTTCGCAGAATCGCTTTTGTGCAGAAAACAGTAACACTTGTTCAGAATGAAAGAAAGCACAGAACCCCAGATTTGCTGTTGTCCTGGAGAGCTTGCAGAGCACTGAGGAAAGGCAGGCAGAGAATTCCCTGCTAGCACCTTCTCTGTGCCTGTTCACATTGCTTCGCAGAATCGCTTTTGTGCAGAAAACAGTAACACTTGTTCAGAACGAAAGAAAGCACAGAGCCCCAGATTTTATGTTGTCCTGGAGAGCTTGCAGAGCACTGGGGAAAGGCAGGCAGAGAATTCCCTGCTAGCACCTTCTCTGTGCCTGGGAAGCAGAAGTGTTCACATTGCTTCGCAGAATCGCTTTTGTGCAGAAAACAGTAACACTTGTTCAGAACGAAAGAAAGCACAGAGCCCCAGATTTTATGTTGTCCTGGAGAGCTTGCAGAGCACTGGGGAAAGGCAGGCAGAGAATTCCCTGCTAGCACCTTCTCTGTGCCTGGGAAGCACAAGTGTTCACATTGCTTCGCAGAATCGCTTTTGTGCAGAAAACAGTAACACTTGTTCAGAACGAAAGAAAGCACAGAGCCCCAGATTTTATGTTGTCCTGGAGAGCTTGCAGAGCACTGGGGAAAGGCAGGCAGAGAATTCCCTGCTAGCACCTTCTCTGTGCCTGGGAAGCAGAAGTGTTCACATTGCTTCGCAGAATCGCTTTTGTGCAGAAAACAGTAACACTTGTTCAGAACGAAAGAAAGCACAGAGCCCCAGATTTGCTGTTGTCCTGGAGAGCTTGCAGAGCACTGGGGAAAGGCAGGCAGAGAATTCCCTGCTAGCACCTTCTCTGTGCCTGGGAAGCAGAAGTGTTGACATTGCTTTGCAGAATCGCTTTTCTGCAGAAAACAGTAACACTTGTTCAGAACGAAAGAAAGCACAGAGCCCCAGATTTGCTGTTGTCCTGGAGAGCTTGCAGAGCACTGGGGAAAGGCAGGCAGAGAATTCCCTGCTAGCACCTTCTCTGTGCCTGGGAAGCAGAGGTGTTCACATTGCTTCGCAGAATCGCTTTTGTGCAGAAAACAGTAACACTTGTTCAGAATGAAAGAAAGCACAGAGCCCCAGATTTTATGTTGTCCTGGAGAGCTTGCAGAGCACTGGGGAAAGGCAGGCAGAGAATTCCCTGCTAGCACCTTCTCTGTGCCTGGGAAGCAGAAGTGTTCACATTGCTTCGCAGAATCGCTTTTGTGCAGAAAACAGTAACACTTGTTCAGAACGAAAGAAAGCACAGAGCCCCAGATTTTATGTTCTCCTGGAGAGCTTGCAGAGCACTGGGGAAAGGCAGGCAGAGAATTCCCTGCTAGCACCTTCTCTGTGCCTGGGAAGCAGAAGTGTTCACATTGCTTCGCAGAATCGCTTTTGTGCAGAAAACAGTAACACTTGTTCAGAACGAAAGAAAGCACAGAGCCCCAGATTTTATGTTGTCCTGGAGAGCTTGCAGAGCACTAAGGAAAGGCAGGCAGAGAATTCCCTGCTAGCACCTTCTCTGTGCCTGTTCACATTGCTTCGCAGAATCGCTTTTGTGCAGAAAACAGTAACACTTGTTCAGAACGAAAGAAAGCACAGAGCCCCAGATTTGCTGTTGTCCTGGAGAGCTTGCAGAGCACTGGGGAAAGGCAGGCAGAGAATTCCCTGCTAGCACCTTCTCTGTGCCTGGGAAGCAGAAGTGTTCACATTGCTTCGCAGAATCACTTTTGTGCAGAAAACAGTAACACTTGTTCAGAACGAAAGAAAGCACAGAGCCCCAGATTTGCTGTTGTCCTGGAGAGCTTGCAGAGCACTGGGGAAAGGCAGGCAGAGAATTCCCTGCTAGCACCTTCTCTGTGCCTGTTCACATTGCTTCGCAGAATCGCTTTTGTGCAGAAAACAGTAACACTTGTTCAGAACGAAAGAAAGCACAGAGCCCCAGATTTGCTGTTGTCCTGGAGAGCTTGCAGAGCACTGGGGAAAGGCAGGCAGAGAATTCCCTGCTAGCACCTTCTCTGTGCCTGGGAAGCACAAGTGTTCACATTGCTTCGCAGAATCGCTTTTGTGCAGAAAACAGTAACACTTGTTCAGAACGAAAGAAAGCACAGAGCCCCAGATTTGCTGTTGTCCTGGAGAGCTTGCAGAGCACTGGGGAAAGGCAGGCAGAGAATTCCCTGCTAGCACCTTCTCTGTGCCTGGGAAGCAGAAGTGTTCACATTGCTTCGCAGAATCGCTTTTGTGCAGAAAACAGTAACACTTGTTCAGAACGAAAGAAAGCACAGAGCACCAGATTTTATGTTGTCCTGGAGAGCTTGCAGAGCACTGGGGAAAGGCAGGCAGAGAATTCCCTGCTAGCACCTTCTCTGTGCCTGGGAAGCAGAAGTGTTCACATTGCTTCGCAGAATCGCTTTTGTGCAGAAAACAGTAACACTTGTTCAGAACGAAAGAAAGCACAGAGCCCCAGATTTTATGTTGTCCTGGAGAGCTTGCAGAGCACTGGGGAAAGGCAGGCAGAGAATTCCCTGCTAGCACCTTCTCTGTGCCTGGGAAGCAGAAGTGTTCACATTGCTTCGCAGAATCGCTTTTGTGCAGAAAACAGTAACACTTGTTCAGAACGAAAGAAAGCACAGAGCCCCAGATTTTATGTTGTCCTGGAGAGCTTGCAGAGCACTGGGGAAAGGCAGGCAGAGAATTCCCTGCTAGCACCTTCTCTGTGCCTGTTCACATTGCTTCGCAGAATCGCTTTTGTGCAGAAAACAGTAACACTTGTTCAGAACGAAAGAAAGCACAGAGCCCCAGATTTTATGTTGTCCTGGAGAGCTTGCAGAGCACTGGGGAAAGGCAGGCAGAGAATTCCCTGCTAGCACCTTCTCTGTGCCTGGGAAGCAGAAGTGTTCACATTGCTTCGCAGAATCGCTTTTGTGCAGAAAACAGTAACACTTGTTCAGAATGAAAGAAAGCACAGAGCCCCAGATTTTATGTTGTCCTGGAGAGCTTGCAGAGCACTGGGGAAAGGCAGGCAGAGAATTCCCTGCTAGCACCTTCTCTGTGCCTGGGAAGCAGAAGTGTTCACATTGCTTCGCAGAATCGCTTTTGTGCAGAAAACAGTAACACTTGTTCAGAACGAAAGAAAGCACAGAGCCCCAGATTTTATGTTGTCCTGGAGAGCTTGCAGAGCACTGGGGAAAGGCAGGCAGAGAATTCCCTGCTAGCACCTTCTCTGTGCCTGGGAAGCACAAGTGTTCACATTGCTTCGCAGAATCGCTTTTGTGCAGAAAACAGTAACACTTGTTCAGAACGAAAGAAAGCACAGAGCCCCAGATTTTATGTTGTCCTGGAGAGCTTGCAGAGCACTGGGGAAAGGCAGGCAGAGAATTCCCTGCTAGCACCTTCTCTGTGCCTGGGAAGCACAAGTGTTCACATTGCTTCGCAGAATCGCTTTTGTGCAGAAAACAGTAACACTTGTTCAGAATGAAAGAAAGCACAGAGCCCCAGATTTTATGTTGTCCTGGAGAGCTTGCAGAGCACTGGGGAAAGGCAGGCAGAGAATTCCCTGCTAGCACCTTCTCTGTGCCTGGGAAGCACAAGTGTTCACATTGCTTTGCAGAATCGCTTTTCTGCAGAAAACAGTAACACTTGTTCAGAACGAAAGAAAGCACAGAGCCCCAGATTTTATGTTGTCCTGGAGAGCTTGCAGAGCACTGGGGAAAGGCAGGCAGAGAATTCCCTGCTAGCACCTTCTCTGTGCCTGGGAAGCAGAAGTGTTCACATTGCTTCGCAGAATCGCTTTTGTGCAGAAAACAGTAACACTTGTTCAGAACGAAAGAAAGCACAGAGCCCCAGATTTTAGGTTGTCCTGGAGAGCTTGCAGAGCACTGGGGAAAGGCAGGCAGAGAATTCCCTGCTAGCACCTTCTCTGTGCCTGGGAAGCAGAAGTGTTCACATTGCTTCGCAGAATCGCTTTTGTGCAGAAAACAGTAACACTTGTTCAGAACGAAAGAAAGCACAGAGCCCCAGATTTGCTGTTGTCCTGGAGAGCTTGCAGAGCACTGGGGAAAGGCAGGCAGAGAATTCCCTGCTAGCACCTTCTCTGTGCCTGGGAAGCAGAAGTGTTCACATTGCTTCGCAGAATCGCTTTTGTGCAGAAAACAGTAACACTTGTTCAGAACAAAAGAAAGCACAGAGCCCCAGATTTTATGTTGTCCTGGAGAGCTTGCAGAGCACTGGGGAAAGGCAGGCAGAGAATTCCCTGCTAGCACCTTCTCTGTGCCTGGGAAGCACAAGTGTTCCTATTGCTTCGCAGAATCGCTTTTGTGCAGAAAACAGTAACACTTGTTCAGAACGAAAGAAAGCACAGAGCCCCAGATTTTATGTTGTCCTGGAGAGCTTGCAGAGCACTGGGGAAAGGCAGGCAGAGAATTCCCTGCTAGCACTTTCTCTGTGCCTGGGAAGCAGAAGTGTTCACATTGCTTCGCAGAATCGCTTTTGTGCAGAAAACAGTAACACTTGTTCAGAATGAAAGAAAGCACAGAACCCCAGATTTGCTGTTGTCCTGGAGAGCTTGCAGAGCACTGAGGAAAGGCAGGCAGAGAATTCCCTGCTAGCACCTTCTCTGTGCCTGTTCACATTGCTTTGCAGAATCGCTTTTGTGCAGAAAACAGTAACACTTGTTCAGAACGAAAGAAAGCACAGAGCCCCAGATTTTATGTTGTCCTGGAGAGCTTGCAGAGCACTGGGGAAAGGCAGGCAGAGAATTCCCTGCTAGCACCTTCTCTGTGCCTGGGAAGCAGAAGTGTTCACATTGCTTCGCAGAATCGCTTTTGTGCAGAAAACAGTAACACTTGTTCAGAACGAAAGAAAGCACAGAGCCCCAGATTTGCTGTTGTCCTGGAGAGCTTGCAGAGCACTGGGGAAAGGCAGGCAGAGAATTCCCTGCTAGCACCTTCTCTGTGCCTGGGAAGCAGAAGTGTTCACATTGCTTCGCAGAATCGCTTTTGTGCAGAAAACAGTAACACTTGTTCAGAACGAAAGAAAGCACAGAGCCCCAGATTTTATGTTGTCCTGGAGAGCTTGCAGAGCACTGGGGAAAGGCAGGCAGAGAATTCCCTGCTAGCACCTTCTCTGTGCCTGGGAAGCACAAGTGTTCACATTGCTTCGCAGAATCGCTTTTGTGCAGAAAACAGTAACACTTGTTCAGAACGAAAGAAAGCACAGAGCCCCAGATTTTATGTTGTCCTGGAGAGCTTGCAGAGCACTGGGGAAAGGCAGGCAGAGAATTCCCTGCTAGCACCTTCTCTGTGCCTGGGAAGCAGAAGTGTTCACATTGCTTCGCAGAATCGCTTTTGTGCAGAAAACAGTAACACTTGTTCAGAACGAAAGAAAGCACAGAGCCCCAGATTTTATGTTGTCCTGGAGAGCTTGCAGAGCACTGGGGAAAGGCAGGCAGAGAATTCCCTGCTAGCACTTTCTCTGTGCCTGGGAAGCAGAAGTGTTCACATTGCTTCGCAGAATCGCTTTTGTGCAGAAAACAGTAACACTTGTTCAGAATGAAAGAAAGCACAGAACCCCAGATTTGCTGTTGTCCTGGAGAGCTTGCAGAGCACTGAGGAAAGGCAGGCAGAGAATTCCCTGCTAGCACCTTCTCTGTGCCTGTTCACATTGCTTTGCAGAATCGCTTTTGTGCAGAAAACAGTAACACTTGTTCAGAACAAAAGAAAGCACAGAGCCCCAGATTTTATGTTGTCCTGGAGAGCTTGCAGAGCACTGGGGAAAGGCAGGCAGAGAATTCCCTGCTAGCACCTTCTCTGTGCCTGGGAAGCAGAAGTGTTCACATTGCTTCGCAGAATCGCTTTTGTGCAGAAAACAGTAACACTTGTTCAGAACGAAAGAAAGCACAGAGCCCCAGATTTGCTGTTGTCCTGGAGAGCTTGCAGAGCACTGGGGAAAGGCAGGCAGAGAATTCCCTGCTAGCACCTTCTCTGTGCCTGGGAAGCAGAAGTGTTCACATTGCTTTGCAGAATCGCTTTTCTGCAGAAAACAGTAACACTTGTTCAGAACGAAAGAAAGCACAGAGCCCCAGATTTTATGTTGTCCTGGAGAGCTTGCAGAGCACTGGGGAAAGGCAGGCAGAGAATTCCCTGCTAGCACCTTCTCTGTGCCTGGGAAGCAGAAGTGTTCACATTGCTTCGCAGAATCGCTTTTGTGCAGAAAACAGTAACACTTGTTCAGAATGAAAGAAAGCACAGAGCCCCATATTTTATGTTGTCCAGGAGAGCTTGCAGAGCACTGGGGAAAGGCAGGCAGAGAATTCCCTGCTAGCACCTTCTCTGTGCCTGGGAAGCAGAAGTGTTCACATTGCTTCGCAGAATCGCTTTTGTGCAGAAAACAGTAACACTTGTTCAGAACGAAAGAAAGCACAGAGCCCCAGATTTGCTGTTGTCCTGGAGAGCTTGCAGAGCACTGGGGAAAGGCAGGCAGAGAATTCCCTGCTAGCACCTTCTCTGTGCCTGGGAAGCAGAAGTGTTCACATTGCTTCGCAGAATCGCTTTTGTGCAGAAAACAGTAACACTTGTTCAGAATGAAAGAAAGCACAGAACCCCAGATTTTATGTTGTCCTGGAGAGCTTGCAGAGCACTGGGGAAAGGCAGGCAGAGAATTCCCTGCTAGCACCTTCTCTGTGCCTGTTCACATTGCTTCGCAGAATCGCTTTTGTGCAGAAAACAGTAACACTTGTTCAGAACGAAAGAAAGCACAGAGCCCCAGATTTTATGTTGTCCTGGAGAGCTTGCAGAGCACTGGGGAAAGGCAGGCAGAGAATTCCCTGCTAGCACCTTCTCTGTGCCTGGGAAGCAGAAGTGTTCACATTGCTTCGCAGAATCGCTTTTGTGCAGAAAACAGTAACACTTGTTCAGAACGAAAGAAAGCACAGAGCCCCAGATTTGCTGTTGTCCTGGAGAGCTTGCAGAGCACTGGGGAAAGGCAGGCAGAGAATTCCCTGCTAGCACCTTCTCTGTGCCTGGGAAGCAGAAGTGTTCACATTGCTTCGCAGAATCGCTTTTGTGCAGAAAACAGTAACACTTGTTCAGAACAAAAGAAAGCACAGAGCCCCAGATTTTATGTTGTCCTGGAGAGCTTGCAGAGCACTGGGGAAAGGCAGGCAGAGAATTCCCTGCTAGCACCTTCTCTGTGCCTGGGAAGCACAAGTGTTCCTATTGCTTCGCAGAATCGCTTTTGTGCAGAAAACAGTAACACTTGTTCAGAACGAAAGAAAGCACAGAGCCCCAGATTTTATGTTGTCCTGGAGAGCTTGCAGAGCACTGGGGAAAGGCAGGCAGAGAATTCCCTGCTAGCACTTTCTCTGTGCCTGGGAAGCAGAAGTGTTCACATTGCTTCGCAGAATCGCTTTTGTGCAGAAAACAGTAACACTTGTTCAGAATGAAAGAAAGCACAGAACCCCAGATTTGCTGTTGTCCTGGAGAGCTTGCAGAGCACTGAGGAAAGGCAGGCAGAGAATTCCCTGCTAGCACCTTCTCTGTGCCTGTTCACATTGCTTTGCAGAATCGCTTTTGTGCAGAAAACAGTAACACTTGTTCAGAACGAAAGAAAGCACAGAGCCCCAGATTTTATGTTGTCCTGGAGAGCTTGCAGAGCACTGGGGAAAGGCAGGCAGAGAATTCCCTGCTAGCACCTTCTCTGTGCCTGGGAAGCAGAAGTGTTCACATTGCTTCGCAGAATCGCTTTTGTGCAGAAAACAGTAACACTTGTTCAGAACGAAAGAAAGCACAGAGCCCCAGATTTGCTGTTGTCCTGGAGAGCTTGCAGAGCACTGGGGAAAGGCAGGCAGAGAATTCCCTGCTAGCACCTTCTCTGTGCCTGGGAAGCACAAGTGTTCACATTGCTTCGCAGAATCGCTTTTGTGCAGAAAACAGTAACACTTGTTCAGAACGAAAGAAAGCACAGAGCCCCAGATTTGCTGTTGTCCTGGAGAGCTTGCAGAGCACTGGGGAAAGGCAGGCAGAGAATTCCCTGCTAGCACCTTCTCTGTGCCTGGGAAGCAGAAGTGTTCACATTGCTTCGCAGAATCGCTTTTGTGCAGAAAACAGTAACACTTGTTCAGAACAAAAGAAAGCACAGAGCCCCAGATTTTATGTTGTCCTGGAGAGCTTGCAGAGCACTGGGGAAAGGCAGGCAGAGAATTCCCTGCTAGCACCTTCTCTGTGCCTGGGAAGCACAAGTGTTCCTATTGCTTCGCAGAATCGCTTTTGTGCAGAAAACAGTAACACTTGTTCAGAACGAAAGAAAGCACAGAGCCCCAGATTTTATGTTGTCCTGGAGAGCTTGCAGAGCACTGGGGAAAGGCAGGCAGAGAATTCCCTGCTAGCACCTTCTCTGTGCCTGGGAAGCACAAGTGTTCACATTGCTTCGCAGAATCGCTTTTGTGCAGAAAACAGTAACACTTGTTCAGAACGAAAGAAAGCACAGAGCCCCAGATTTTATGTTGTCCTGGAGAGCTTGCAGAGCACTGGGGAAAGGCAGGCAGAGAATTCCCTGCTAGCACCTTCTCTGTGCCTGGGAAGCACAAGTGTTCACATTGCTTCGCAGAATCGCTTTTGTGCAGAAAACAGTAACACTTGTTCAGAACGAAAGAAAGCACAGAGCCCCAGATTTTATGTTGTCCTGGAGAGCTTGCAGAGCACTGGGGAAAGGCAGGCAGAGAATTCCCTGCTAGCACCTTCTCTGTGCCTGGGAAGCAGAAGTGTTCACATTGCTTTGCAGAATCGCTTTTCTGCAGAAAACAGTAACACTTGTTCAGAACGAAAGAAAGCACAGAGCCCCAGATTTTATGTTGTCCTGGAGAGCTTGCAGAGCACTGGGGAAAGGCAGGCAGAGAATTCCCTGCTAGCACCTTCTCTGTGCCTGGGAAGCAGAAGTGTTCACATTGCTTCGCAGAATCGCTTTTGTGCAGAAAACAGTAACACTTGTTCAGAATGAAAGAAAGCACAGAGCCCCATATTTTATGTTGTCCAGGAGAGCTTGCAGAGCACTGGGGAAAGGCAGGCAGAGAATTCCCTGCTAGCACCTTCTCTGTGCCTGGGAAGCAGAAGTGTTCACATTGCTTCGCAGAATCGCTTTTGTGCAGAAAACAGTAACACTTGTTCAGCACGAAAGAAAGCACAGAGCCCCAGATTTTATGTTCTCCTGGAGAGCTTGCAGAGCACTGGGGAAAGGCAGGCAGAGAATTCCCTGCTAGCACCTTCTCTGTGCCTGGGAAGCAGAAGTGTTCACATTGCTTCGCAGAATCGCTTTTGTGCAGAAAACAGTAACACTTGTTCAGAACGAAAGAAAGCACAGAGCCCCAGATTTGCTGTTGTCCTGGAGAGCTTGCAGAGCACTGGGGAAAGGCAGGCAGAGAATTCCCTGCTAGCACCTTCTCTGTGCCTGGGAAGCAGAAGTGTTCACATTGCTTCGCAGAATCGCTTTTGTGCAGAAAACAGTAACACTTGTTCAGAATGAAAGAAAGCACAGAGCCCCAGATTTTATGTTGTCCTGGAGAGCTTGCAGAGCACTAAGGAAAGGCAGGCAGAGAATTCCCTGCTAGCACCTTCTCTGTGCCTGTTCACATTGCTTCGCAGAATCGCTTTTGTGCAGAAAACAGTAACACTTGTTCAGAACGAAAGAAAGCACAGAGCCCCAGATTTGCTGTTGTCCTGGAGAGCTTGCAGAGCACTGGGGAAAGGCAGGCAGAGAATTCCCTGCTAGCACCTTCTCTGTGCCTGGGAAGCAGAAGTGTTCACATTGCTTCGCAGAATCGCTTTTGTGCAGAAAACAGTAACACTTGTTCAGAACGAAAGAAAGCACAGAGCCCCAGATTTTATGTTGTCCTGGAGAGCTTGCAGAGCACTGGGGAAAGGCAGGCAGAGAATTCCCTGCTAGCACCTTCTCTGTGCCTGGAAAGCACAAGTGTTCATATTGCTTCGCAGAATCGCTTTTGTGCAGAAAACAGTAACACTTGTTCAGAACGAAAGAAAGCACAGAGCCCCAGATTTTATGTTGTCCTGGAGAGCTTGCAGAGCACTGGGGAAAGGCAGGCAGAGAATTCCCTGCTAGCACTTTCTCTGTGCCTGGGAAGCAGAAGTGTTCACATTGCTTCGCAGAATCGCTTTTGTGCAGAAAACAGTAACACTTGTTCAGAATGAAAGAAAGCACAGAACCCCAGATTTGCTGTTGTCCTGGAGAGCTTGCAGAGCACTGAGGAAAGGCAGGCAGAGAATTCCCTGCTAGCACCTTCTCTGTGCCTGTTCACATTGCTTCGCAGAATCGCTTTTGTGCAGAAAACAGTAACACTTGTTCAGAACGATAGAAAGCACAGAGCCCCAGATTTGCTGTTGTCCTGGAGAGCTTGCAGAGCACTGGGGAAAGGCAGGCAGAGAATTCCCTGCTAGCACCTTCTCTGTGCCTGGGAAGCAGAAGTGTTCACATTGCTTCGCAGAATCGCTTTTGTGCAGAAAACAGTAACACTTGTTCAGAATGAAAGAAAGCACAGAGCCCCAGATTTTATGTTGTCCTGGAGAGCTTGCAGAGCACTAAGGAAAGGCAGGCAGAGAATTCCCTGCTAGCACCTTCTCTGTGCCTGTTCACATTGCTTCGCAGAATCGCTTTTGTGCAGAAAACAGTAACACTTGTTCAGAACGAAAGAAAGCACAGAGCCCCAGATTTTATGTTGTCCTGGAGAGCTTGCAGAGCACTGGGGAAAGGCAGGCAGAGAATTCCCTGCTAGCACCTTCTCTGTGCCTGGGAAGCACAAGTGTTCACATTGCTTCGCAGAATCGCTTTTGTGCAGAAAACAGTAACACTTGTTCAGAACGAAAGAAAGCACAGAGCCCCAGATTTTATGTTGTCCTGGAGAGCTTGCAGAGCACTGGGGAAAGGCAGGCAGAGAATTCCCTGCTAGCACCTTCTCTGTGCCTGGGAAGCACAAGTGTTCACATTGCTTCGCAGAATCGCTTTTGTGCAGAAAACAGTAACACTTGTTCAGAACAAAAGAAAGCACAGAGCCCCAGATTTTATGTTGTCCTGGAGAGCTTGCAGAGCACTGGGGAAAGGCAGGCAGAGAATTCCCTGCTAGCACTTTCTCTGTGCCTGGGAAGCAGAAGTGTTCACATTGCTTCGCAGAATCGCTTTTGTGCAGAAAACAGTAACACTTGTTCAGAATGAAAGAAAGCACAGAACCCCAGATTTGCTGTTGTCCTGGAGAGCTTGCAGAGCACTGAGGAAAGGCAGGCAGAGAATTCCCTGCTAGCACCTTCTCTGTGCCTGTTCACATTGCTTCGCAGAATCGCTTTTGTGCAGAAAACAGTAACACTTGTTCAGAACGATAGAAAGCACAGAGCCCCAGATTTTATGTTGTCCTGGAGAGCTTGCAGAGCACTGGGGAAAGGCAGGCAGAGAATTCCCTGCTAGCACCTTCTCTGTGCCTGGGAAGCAGAAGTGTTCACATTGCTTCGCAGAATCGCTTTTGTGCAGAAAACAGTAACACTTGTTCAGAACGAAAGAAAGCACAGAGCCCCAGATTTGCTGTTGTCCTGGAGAGCTTGCAGAGCACTGGGGAAAGGCAGGCAGAGAATTCCCTGCTAGCACCTTCTCTGTGCCTGGGAAGCAGAAGTGTTCACATTGCTTCGCAGAATCGCTTTTGTGCAGAAAACAGTAACACTTGTTCAGAACGAAAGAAAGCACAGAGCCCCAGATTTTATGTTGTCCTGGAGAGCTTGCAGAGCACTGGGGAAAGGCAGGCAGAGAATTCCCTGCTAGCACCTTCTCTGTGCCTGGGAAGCACAAGTGTTCACATTGCTTCGCAGAATCGCTTTTGTGCAGAAAACAGTAACACTTGTTCAGAACGAAAGAAAGCACAGAGCCCCAGATTTTATGTTGTCCTGGAGAGCTTGCAGAGCACTGGGGAAAGGCAGGCAGAGAATTCCCTGCTAGCACCTTCTCTGTGCCTGGGAAGCACAAGTGTTCACATTGCTTCGCAGAATCGCTTTTGTGCAGAAAACAGTAACACTTGTTCAGAACGAAAGAAAGCACAGAGCCCCAGATTTTATGTTGTCCTGGAGAGCTTGCAGAGCACTGGGGAAAGGCAGGCAGAGAATTCCCTGCTAGCACCTTCTCTGTGCCTGGGAAGCACAAGTGTTCACATTGCTTCGCAGAATCGCTTTTGTGCAGAAAACAGTAACACTTGTTCAGAATGAAAGAAAGCACAGAGCCCCATATTTTATGTTGTCCTGGAGAGCTTGCAGAGCACTGGGGAAAGGCAGGCAGAGAATTCCCTGCTAGCACCTTCTCTGTGCCTGGGAAGCACAAGTGTTCACATTGCTTCGCAGAATCGCTTTTGTGCAGAAAACAGTAACACTTGTTCAGAACGAAAGAAAGCACAGAGCCCCAGATTTTATGTTGTCCTGGAGAGCTTGCAGAGCACTGGGGAAAGGCAGGCAGAGAATTCCCTGCTAGCACCTTCTCTGTGCCTGGGAAGCAGAAGTGTTCACATTGCTTCGCAGAATCGCTTTTGTGCAGAAAACAGTAACACTTGTTCAGAACGAAAGAAAGCACAGAGCCCCAGATTTGCTGTTGTCCTGGAGAGCTTGCAGAGCACTGGGGAGAGGCAGGCAGAGAATTCCCTGCTAGCACCTTCTCTGTGCCTGGGAAGCAGAAGTGTTCACATTGCTTCGCAGAATCGCTTTTGTGCAGAAAACAGTAACACTTGTTCAGAATGAAAGAAAGCACAGAGCCCCAGATTTTATGTTGTCCTGGAGAGCTTGCAGAGCACTAAGGAAAGGCAGGCAGAGAATTCCCTGCTAGCACCTTCTCTGTGCCTGTTCACATTGCTTCGCAGAATCGCTTTTGTGCAGAAAACAGTAACACTTGTTCAGAACGAAAGAAAGCACAGAGCCCCAGATTTGCTGTTGTCCTGGAGAGCTTGCAGAGCACTGGGGAAAGGCAGGCAGAGAATTCCCTGCTAGCACCTTCTCTGTGCCTGGGAAGCAGAAGTGTTCACATTGCTTCGCAGAATCGCTTTTGTGCAGAAAACAGTAACACTTGTTCAGAACGAAAGAAAGCACAGAGCCCCAGATTTTATGTTGTCCTGGAGAGCTTGCAGAGCACTGGGGAAAGGCAGGCAGAGAATTCCCTGCTAGCACCTTCTCTGTGCCTGGGAAGCACAAGTGTTCATATTGCTTCGCAGAATCGCTTTTGTGCAGAAAACAGTAACACTTGTTCAGAACGAAAGAAAGCACAGAGCCCCAGATTTTATGTTGTCCTGGAGAGCTTGCAGAGCACTGGGGAAAGGCAGGCAGAGAATTCCCTGCTAGCACTTTCTCTGTGCCTGGGAAGCAGAAGTGTTCACATTGCTTCGCAGAATCGCTTTTGTGCAGAAAACAGTAACACTTGTTCAGAATGAAAGAAAGCACAGAACCCCAGATTTGCTGTTGTCCTGGAGAGCTTGCAGAGCACTGAGGAAAGGCAGGCAGAGAATTCCCTGCTAGCACCTTCTCTGTGCCTGTTCACATTGCTTCGCAGAATCGCTTTTGTGCAGAAAACAGTAACACTTGTTCAGAACGATAGAAAGCACAGAGCCCCAGATTTGCTGTTGTCCTGGAGAGCTTGCAGAGCACTGGGGAAAGGCAGGCAGAGAATTCCCTGCTAGCACCTTCTCTGTGCCTGGGAAGCAGAAGTGTTCACATTGCTTTGCAGAATCGCTTTTCTGCAGAAAACAGTAACACTTGTTCAGAACGAAAGAAAGCACAGAGCCCCAGATTTTATGTTGTCCTGGAGAGCTTGCAGAGCACTGGGGAAAGGCAGGCAGAGAATTCCCTGCTAGCACCTTCTCTGTGCCTGGGAAGCACAAGTGTTCACATTGCTTCGCAGAATCGCTTTTGTGCAGAAAACAGTAACACTTGTTCAGAATGAAAGAAAGCACAGAGCCCCAGATTTTATGTTGTCCTGGAGAGCTTGCAGAGCACTGGGGAAAGGCAGGCAGAGAATTCCCTGCTAGCACCTTCTCTGTGCCTGGGAAGCACAAGTGTTCACATTGCTTCGCAGAATCGCTTTTGTGCAGAAAACAGTAACACTTGTTCAGAACGAAAGAAAGCACAGAGCCCCAGATTTTATGTTGTCCTGGAGAGCTTGCAGAGCACTGGGGAAAGGCAGGCAGAGAATTCCCTGCTAGCACCTTCTCTGTGCCTGGGAAGCAGAAGTGTTCACATTGCTTCGCAGAATCGCTTTTGTGCAGAAAACAGTAACACTTGTTCAGAACGAAAGAAAGCACAGAGCCCCAGATTTGCTGTTGTCCTGGAGAGCTTGCAGAGCACTGGGGAAAGGCAGGCAGAGAATTCCCTGCTAGCACCTTCTCTGTGCCTGGGAAGCAGAAGTGTTCACATTGCTTCGCAGAATCGCTTTTGTGCAGAAAACAGTAACACTTGTTCAGAACGAAAGAAAGCACAGAGCCCCAGATTTGCTGTTGTCCTGGAGAGCTTGCAGAGCACTGGGGAAAGGCAGGCAGAGAATTCCCTGCTAGCACCTTCTCTGTGCCTGGGAAGCACAAGTGTTCATATTGCTTCGCAGAATCGCTTTTGTGCAGAAAACAGTAACACTTGTTCAGAACGAAAGAAAGCACAGAGCCCCAGATTTTATGTTGTCCTGGAGAGCTTGCAGAGCACTGGGGAAAGGCAGGCAGAGAATTCCCTGCTAGCACTTTCTCTGTGCCTGGGAAGCAGAAGTGTTCACATTGCTTCGCAGAATCGCTTTTGTGCAGAAAACAGTAACACTTGTTCAGAATGAAAGAAAGCACAGAACCCCAGATTTGCTGTTGTCCTGGAGAGCTTGCAGAGCACTGAGGAAAGGCAGGCAGAGAATTCCCTGCTAGCACCTTCTCTGTGCCTGTTCACATTGCTTCGCAGAATCGCTTTTGTGCAGAAAACAGTAACACTTGTTCAGAACGATAGAAAGCACAGAGCCCCAGATTTGCTGTTGTCCTGGAGAGCTTGCAGAGCACTGGGGAAAGGCAGGCAGAGAATTCCCTGCTAGCACCTTCTCTGTGCCTGGGAAGCAGAAGTGTTCACATTGCTTTGCAGAATCGCTTTTCTGCAGAAAACAGTAACACTTGTTCAGAACGAAAGAAAGCACAGAGCCCCAGATTTTATGTTGTCCTGGAGAGCTTGCAGAGCACTGGGGAAAGGCAGGCAGAGAATTCCCTGCTAGCACCTTCTCTGTGCCTGGGAAGCACAAGTGTTCACATTGCTTCGCAGAATCGCTTTTGTGCAGAAAACAGTAACACTTGTTCAGAATGAAAGAAAGCACAGAGCCCCAGATTTTATGTTGTCCTGGAGAGCTTGCAGAGCACTGGGGAAAGGCAGGCAGAGAATTCCCTGCTAGCACCTTCTCTGTGCCTGGGAAGCACAAGTGTTCACATTGCTTCGCAGAATCGCTTTTGTGCAGAAAACAGTAACACTTGTTCAGAACGAAAGAAAGCACAGAGCCCCAGATTTTATGTTGTCCTGGAGAGCTTGCAGAGCACTGGGGAAAGGCAGGCAGAGAATTCCCTGCTAGCACCTTCTCTGTGCCTGGGAAGCAGAAGTGTTCACATTGCTTCGCAGAATCGCTTTTGTGCAGAAAACAGTAACACTTGTTCAGAACGAAAGAAAGCACAGAGCCCCAGATTTGCTGTTGTCCTGGAGAGCTTGCAGAGCACTGGGGAAAGGCAGGCAGAGAATTCCCTGCTAGCACCTTCTCTGTGCCTGGGAAGCAGAAGTGTTCACATTGCTTCGCAGAATCGCTTTTGTGCAGAAAACAGTAACACTTGTTCAGAACGAAAGAAAGCACAGAGCCCCAGATTTGCTGTTGTCCTGGAGAGCTTGCAGAGCACTGGGGAAAGGCAGGCAGAGAATTCCCTGCTAGCACCTTCTCTGTGCCTGGGAAGCAGAAGTGTTCACATTGCTTCGCAGAATCGCTTTTGTGCAGAAAACAGTAACACTTGTTCAGAACGAAAGAAAGCACAGAGCCCCAGATTTTATGTTGTCCTGGAGAGCTTGCAGAGCACTGGGGAAAGGCAGGCAGAGAATTCCCTGCTAGCACCTTCTCTGTGCCTGGGAAGCACAAGTGTTCCTATTGCTTCGCAGAATCGCTTTTGTGCAGAAAACAGTAACACTTGTTCAGAACGAAAGAAAGCACAGAGCCCCAGATTTTATGTTGTCCTGGAGAGCTTGCAGAGCACTGGGGAAAGGCAGGCAGAGAATTCCCTGCTAGCACTTTCTCTGTGCCTGGGAAGCAGAAGTGTTCACATTGCTTCGCAGAATCGCTTTTGTGCAGAAAACAGTAACACTTGTTCAGAATGAAAGAAAGCACAGAACCCCAGATTTGCTGTTGTCCTGGAGAGCTTGCAGAGCACTGAGGAAAGGCAGGCAGAGAATTCCCTGCTAGCACCTTCTCTGTGCCTGTTCACATTGCTTCGCAGAATCGCTTTTGTGCAGAAAACAGTAACACTTGTTCAGAACGAAAGAAAGCACAGAGCCCCAGATTTTATGTTGTCCTGGAGAGCTTGCAGAGCACTGGGGAAAGGCAGGCAGAGAATTCCCTGCTAGCACCTTCTCTGTGCCTGGGAAGCAGAAGTGTTCACATTGCTTCGCAGAATCGCTTTTGTGCAGAAAACAGTAACACTTGTTCAGAACGAAAGAAAGCACAGAGCCCCAGATTTTATGTTGTCCTGGAGAGCTTGCAGAGCACTGGGGAAAGGCAGGCAGAGAATTCCCTGCTAGCACCTTCTCTGTGCCTGGGAAGCACAAGTGTTCACATTGCTTTGCAGAATCGCTTTTCTGCAGAAAACAGTAACACTTGTTCAGAACGAAAGAAAGCACAGAGCCCCAGATTTTATGTTGTCCTGGAGAGCTTGCAGAGCACTGGGGAAAGGCAGGCAGAGAATTCCCTGCTAGCACCTTCTCTGTGCCTGGGAAGCACAAGTGTTCACATTGCTTCGCAGAATCGCTTTTGTGCAGAAAACAGTAACACTTGTTCAGAATGAAAGAAAGCACAGAGCCCCAGATTTTATGTTGTCCTGGAGAGCTTGCAGAGCACTGGGGAAAGGCAGGCAGAGAATTCCCTGCTAGCACCTTCTCTGTGCCTGGGAAGCAGAAGTGTTCACATTGCTTCGCAGAATCGCTTTTGTGCAGAAAACAGTAACACTTGTTCAGAACGAAAGAAAGCACAGAGCCCCAGATTTTATGTTGTCCTGGAGAGCTTGCAGAGCACTGGGGAAAGGCAGGCAGAGAATTCCCTGCTAGCACCTTCTCTGTGCCTGGGAAGCAGAAGTGTTCACATTGCTTCGCAGAATCGCTTTTGTGCAGAAAACAGTAACACTTGTTCAGAACGAAAGAAAGCACAGAGCCCCAGATTTGCTGTTGTCCTGGAGAGCTTGCAGAGCACTGGGGAAAGGCAGGCAGAGAATTCCCTGCTAGCACCTTCTCTGTGCCTGGGAAGCAGAAGTGTTCACATTGCTTCGCAGAATCGCTTTTGTGCAGAAAACAGTAACACTTGTTCAGAATGAAAGAAAGCACAGAGCCCCAGATTTTATGTTGTCCTGGAGAGCTTGCAGAGCACTAAGGAAAGGCAGGCAGAGAATTCCCTGCTAGCACCTTCTCTGTGCCTTTTCACATTGCTTCGCAGAATCGCTTTTGTGCAGAAAACAGTAACACTTGTTCAGAACGAAAGAAAGCACAGAGCCCCAGATTTTATGTTGTCCTGGAGAGCTTGCAGAGCACTGGGGAAAGGCAGGCAGAGAATTCCCTGCTAGCACCTTCTCTGTGCCTGGGAAGCAGAAGTGTTCACATTACTTCGCAGAATCGCTTTTGTGCAGAAAACAGTAACACTTGTTCAGAACGAAAGAAAGCACAGAGCCCCAGATTTTATGTTGTTCTGGGGAGCTTGCAGAGCACTGGGGAAAGGCAGGCAGAGAATTCCCTGCTAGCACCTTCTCTGTGCCTGGGAAGCACAAGTGTTCACATTGCTTCGCAGAATCGCTTTTGTGCAGAAAACAGTAACACTTGTTCAGAACGAAAGAAAGCACAGAGCCCCAGATTTGCTGTTGTCCTGGAGAGCTTGCAGAGCACTGGGGAAAGGCAGGCAGAGAATTCCCTGCTAGCACCTTCTCTGTGCCTTTTCACATTGCTTCGCAGAATCGCTTTTGTGCAGAAAACAGTAACACTTGTTCAGAACGAAAGAAAGCACAGAGCCCCAGATTTTATGTTGTCCTGGAGAGCTTGCAGAGCACTGGGGAAAGGCAGGCAGAGAATTCCCTGCTAGCACCTTCTCTGTGCCTGGGAAGCAGAAGTGTTCACATTGCTTCGCAGAATCGCTTTTGTGCAGAAAACAGTAACACTTGTTCAGAACGAAAGAAAGCACAGAGCCCCAGATTTGCTGTTGTCCTGGAGAGCTTGCAGAGCACTGGGGAAAGGCAGGCAGAGAATTCCCTGCTAGCACCTTCTCTGTGCCTGGGAAGCAGAAGTGTTCACATTGCTTTGCAGAATCGCTTTTGTGCAGAAAACAGTAACACTTGTTCAGCACGAAAGAAAGCACAGAGCCCCAGATTTTATGTTCTCCTGGAGAGCTTGCAGAGCACTGGGGAAAGGCAGGCAGAGAATTCCCTGCTAGCACCTTCTCTGTGCCTGGGAAGCACAAGTGTTCACATTGCTTCGCAGAATCGCTTTTGTGCAGAAAACAGTAACACTTGTTCAGAACGAAAGAAAGCACAGAGCCCCAGATTTTATGTTGTCCTGGAGAGCTTGCAGAGCACTGGGGAAAGGCAGGCAGAGAATTCCCTGCTAGCACCTTCTCTGTGCCTGGGAAGCAGAAGTGTTCACATTGCTTCGCAGAATCGCTTTTGTGCAGAAAACAGTAACACTTGTTCAGAACGAAAGAAAGCACAGAGCCCCAGATTTGCTGTTGTCCTGGAGAGCTTGCAGAGCACTGGGGAAAGGCAGGCAGAGAATTCCCTGCTAGCACCTTCTCTGTGCCTGGGAAGCAGAAGTGTTCACATTGCTTCGCAGAATCGCTTTTGTGCAGAAAACAGTAACACTTGTTCAGAACGAAAGAAAGCACAGAGCCCCAGATTTGCTGATGTCCTGGAGAGCTTGCAGAGCACTGGGGAAAGGCAGGCAGAGAATTCCCTGCTAGCACCTTCTCTGTGCCTGGGAAGCAGAAGTGTTCACATTGCTTCGCAGAATCGCTTTTGTGCAGAAAACAGTAACACTTGTTCAGAACGAAAGAAAGCACAGAGCCCCAGATTTTATGTTGTCCTGGAGAGCTTGCAGAGCACTGGGGAAAGGCAGGCAGAGAATTCCCTGCTAGCACCTTCTCTGTGCCTGGGAAGCACAAGTGTTCCTATTGCTTCGCAGAATCGCTTTTGTGCAGAAAACAGTAACACTTGTTCAGAACGAAAGAAAGCACAGAGCCCCAGATTTTATGTTGTCCTGGAGAGCTTGCAGAGCACTGGGGAAAGGCAGGCAGAGAATTCCCTGCTAGCACTTTCTCTGTGCCTGGGAAGCAGAAGTGTTCACATTGCTTCGCAGAATCGCTTTTGTGCAGAAAACAGTAACACTTGTTCAGAATGAAAGAAAGCACAGAACCCCAGATTTGCTGTTGTCCTGGAGAGCTTGCAGAGCACTGAGGAAAGGCAGGCAGAGAATTCCCTGCTAGCACCTTCTCTGTGCCTGTTCACATTGCTTCGCAGAATCGCTTTTGTGCAGAAAACAGTAACACTTGTTCAGAACGAAAGAAAGCACAGAGCCCCAGATTTTATGTTGTCCTGGAGAGCTTGCAGAGCACTGGGGAAAGGCAGGCAGAGAATTCCCTGCTAGCACCTTCTCTGTGCCTGGGAAGCAGAAGTGTTCACATTGCTTCGCAGAATCGCTTTTGTGCAGAAAACAGTAACACTTGTTCAGAACGAAAGAAAGCACAGAGCCCCAGATTTTATGTTGTCCTGGAGAGCTTGCAGAGCACTGGGGAAAGGCAGGCAGAGAATTCCCTGCTAGCACCTTCTCTGTGCCTGGGAAGCACAAGTGTTCACATTGCTTTGCAGAATCGCTTTTCTGCAGAAAACAGTAACACTTGTTCAGAACGAAAGAAAGCACAGAGCCCCAGATTTTATGTTGTCCTGGAGAGCTTGCAGAGCACTGGGGAAAGGCAGGCAGAGAATTCCCTGCTAGCACCTTCTCTGTGCCTGGGAAGCACAAGTGTTCACATTGCTTCGCAGAATCGCTTTTGTGCAGAAAACAGTAACACTTGTTCAGAATGAAAGAAAGCACAGAGCCCCAGATTTTATGTTGTCCTGGAGAGCTTGCAGAGCACTGGGGAAAGGCAGGCAGAGAATTCCCTGCTAGCACCTTCTCTGTGCCTGGGAAGCAGAAGTGTTCACATTGCTTCGCAGAATCGCTTTTGTGCAGAAAACAGTAACACTTGTTCAGAACGAAAGAAAGCACAGAGCCCCAGATTTTATGTTGTCCTGGAGAGCTTGCAGAGCACTGGGGAAAGGCAGGCAGAGAATTCCCTGCTAGCACCTTCTCTGTGCCTGGGAAGCAGAAGTGTTCACATTGCTTCGCAGAATCGCTTTTGTGCAGAAAACAGTAACACTTGTTCAGAACGAAAGAAAGCACAGAGCCCCAGATTTGCTGTTGTCCTGGAGAGCTTGCAGAGCACTGGGGAAAGGCAGGCAGAGAATTCCCTGCTAGCACCTTCTCTGTGCCTGGGAAGCAGAAGTGTTCACATTGATTCGCAGAATCGCTTTTGTGCAGAAAACAGTAACACTTGTTCAGAATGAAAGAAAGCACAGAGCCCCAGATTTTATGTTGTCCTGGAGAGCTTGCAGAGCACTAAGGAAAGGCAGGCAGAGAATTCCCTGCTAGCACCTTCTCTGTGCCTGTTCACATTGCTTCGCAGAATCGCTTTTGTGCAGAAAACAGTAACACTTGTTCAGAACGAAAGAAAGCACAGAGCCCCAGATTTTATGTTGTCCTGGAGAGCTTGCAGAGCACTGGGGAAAGGCAGGCAGAGAATTCCCTGCTAGCACCTTCTCTGTGCCTGGGAAGCAGAAGTGTTCACATTACTTCGCAGAATCGCTTTTGTGCAGAAAACAGTAACACTTGTTCAGAACGAAAGAAAGCACAGAGCCCCAGATTTTATGTTGTTCTGGGGAGCTTGCAGAGCACTGGGGAAAGGCAGGCAGAGAATTCCCTGCTAGCACCTTCTCTGTGCCTGGGAAGCACAAGTGTTCACATTGCTTCGCAGAATCGCTTTTGTGCAGAAAACAGTAACACTTGTTCAGAACGAAAGAAAGCACAGAGCCCCAGATTTGCTGTTGTCCTGGAGAGCTTGCAGAGCACTGGGGAAAGGCAGGCAGAGAATTCCCTGCTAGCACCTTCTCTGTGCCTTTTCACATTGCTTCGCAGAATCGCTTTTGTGCAGAAAACAGTAACAC
Organism: Strix uralensis; assembly: GCF_047716275.1. Lineage (NCBI taxonomy): Eukaryota > Metazoa > Chordata > Aves > Strigiformes > Strigidae > Strix > Strix uralensis. The sequence goes on along the minus strand of NW_027436773.1, from coordinate 285,604 downwards.
TTGTTCAGAACGAAAGAAAGCACAGAGCCCCAGATTTTATGTTGTCCTGGAGAGCTTGCAGAGCACTGGGGAAAGGCAGGCAGAGAATTCCCTGCTAGCACCTTCTCTGTGCCTGGGAAGCAGAAGTGTTCACATTGCTTCGCAGAATCGCTTTTGTGCAGAAAACAGTAACACTTGTTCAGAACGAAAGAAAGCACAGAGCCCCAGATTTGCTGTTGTCCTGGAGAGCTTGCAGAGCACTGGGGAAAGGCAGGCAGAGAATTCCCTGCTAGCACCTTCTCTGTGCCTGGGAAGCAGAAGTGTTCACATTGCTTTGCAGAATCGCTTTTGTGCAGAAAACAGTAACACTTGTTCAGCACGAAAGAAAGCACAGAGCCCCAGATTTTATGTTCTCCTGGAGAGCTTGCAGAGCACTGGGGAAAGGCAGGCAGAGAATTCCCTGCTAGCACCTTCTCTGTGCCTGGGAAGCAGAAGTGTTCACATTGCTTCGCAGAATCGCTTTTGTGCAGAAAACAGTAACACTTGTTCAGAATGAAAGAAAGCACAGAACCCCAGATTTTATGTTGTCCTGGAGAGCTTGCAGAGCACTGGGGAAAGGCAGGCAGAGAATTCCCTGCTAGCACCTTCTCTGTGCCTGTTCACATTGCTTCGCAGAATCGCTTTTGTGCAGAAAACAGTAACACTTGTTCAGAACGAAAGAAAGCACAGAGCCCCAGATTTGCTGTTGTCCTGGAGAGCTTGCAGAGCACTGGGGAAAGGCAGGCAGAGAATTCCCTGCTAGCACCTTCTCTGTGCCTGGGAAGCAGAAGTGTTCACATTGCTTCGCAGAATCGCTTTTGTGCAGAAAACAGTAACACTTGTTCAGAACGAAAGAAAGCACAGAGCCCCAGATTTTATGTTGTCCTGGAGAGCTTGCAGAGCACTGGGGAAAGGCAGGCAGAGAATTCCCTGCTAGCACCTTCTCTGTGCCTGGGAAGCAGAAGTGTTCACATTGCTTCGCAGAATCGCTTTTGTGCAGAAAACAGTAACACTTGTTCAGAACGAAAGAAAGCACAGAGCCCCAGATTTTATGTTGTCCTGGAGAGCTTGCAGAGCACTGGGGAAAGGCAGGCAGAGAATTCCCTGCTAGCACCTTCTCTGTGCCTGGGAAGCACAAGTGTTCACATTGCTTCGCAGAATCGCTTTTGTGCAGAAAACAGTAACACTTGTTCAGAACGAAAGAAAGCACAGAGCCCCAGATTTTATGTTGTCCTGGAGAGCTTGCAGAGCACTGGGGAAAGGCAGGCAGAGAATTCCCTGCTAGCACCTTCTCTGTGCCTGGGAAGCAGAAGTGTTCACATTGCTTCGCAGAATCGCTTTTGTGCAGAAAACAGTAACACTTGTTCAGAACGAAAGAAAGCACAGAGCCCCAGATTTTATGTTGTCCTGGAGAGCTTGCAGAGCACTGGAGAAAGGCAGGCAGAGAATTCCCTGCTAGCACCTTCTCTGTGCCTGGGAAGCACAAGTGTTCACATTGCTTCGCAGAATCGCTTTTGTGCAGAAAACAGTAACACTTGTTCAGAACGAAAGAAAGCACAGAGCCCCAGATTTTATGTTGTCCTGGAGAGCTTGCAGAGCACTGGGGAAAGGCAGGCAGAGAATTCCCTGCTAGCACCTTCTCTGTGCCTGGGAAGCACAAGTGTTCCTATTGCTTCGCAGAATCGCTTTTGTGCAGAAAACAGTAACACTTGTTCAGAACGAAAGAAAGCACAGAGCCCCAGATTTTATGTTGTCCTGGAGAGCTTGCAGAGCACTGGGGAAAGGCAGGCAGAGAATTCCCTGCTAGCACTTTCTCTGTGCCTGGGAAGCAGAAGTGTTCACATTGCTTCGCAGAATCGCTTTTGTGCAGAAAACAGTAACACTTGTTCAGAATGAAAGAAAGCACAGAACCCCAGATTTGCTGTTGTCCTGGAGAGCTTGCAGAGCACTGAGGAAAGGCAGGCAGAGAATTCCCTGCTAGCACCTTCTCTGTGCCTGTTCACATTGCTTTGCAGAATCGCTTTTGTGCAGAAAACAGTAACACTTGTTCAGAACGAAAGAAAGCACAGAGCCCCAGATTTTATGTTGTCCTGGAGAGCTTGCAGAGCACTGGGGAAAGGCAGGCAGAGAATTCCCTGCTAGCACCTTCTCTGTGCCTGGGAAGCACAAGTGTTCACATTGCTTCGCAGAATCGCTTTTGTGCAGAAAACAGTAACACTTGTTCAGAACGAAAGAAAGCACAGAGCCCCAGATTTTATGTTGTCCTGGAGAGCTTGCAGAGCACTGGGGAAAGGCAGGCAGAGAATTCCCTGCTAGCACCTTCTCTGTGCCTGGGAAGCACAAGTGTTCACATTGCTTTGCAGAATCGCTTTTCTGCAGAAAACAGTAACACTTGTTCAGAACGAAAGAAAGCACAGAGCCCCAGATTTTATGTTGTCCTGGAGAGCTTGCAGAGCACTGGGGAAAGGCAGGCAGAGAATTCCCTGCTAGCACCTTCTCTGTGCCTGGGAAGCACAAGTGTTCACATTGCTTCGCAGAATCGCTTTTGTGCAGAAAACAGTAACACTTGTTCAGAATGAAAGAAAGCACAGAGCCCCAGATTTTATGTTGTCCTGGAGAGCTTGCAGAGCACTGGGGAAAGGCAGGCAGAGAATTCCCTGCTAGCACCTTCTCTGTGCCTGGGAAGCAGAAGTGTTCACATTGCTTCGCAGAATCGCTTTTGTGCAGAAAACAGTAACACTTGTTCAGAACGAAAGAAAGCACAGAGCCCCAGATTTTATGTTGTCCTGGAGAGCTTGCAGAGCACTGGGGAAAGGCAGGCAGAGAATTCCCTGCTAGCACCTTCTCTGTGCCTGGGAAGCAGAAGTGTTCACATTGCTTCGCAGAATCGCTTTTGTGCAGAAAACAGTAACACTTGTTCAGAACGAAAGAAAGCACAGAGCCCCAGATTTTATGTTGTCCTGGAGAGCTTGCAGAGCACTGGGGAAAGGCAGGCAGAGAATTCCCTGCTAGCACCTTCTCTGTGCCTGGGAAGCAGAAGTGTTCACATTGCTTCGCAGAATCGCTTTTGTGCAGAAAACAGTAACACTTGTTCAGAATGAAAGAAAGCACAGAGCCCCAGATTTTATGTTGTCCTGGAGAGCTTGCAGAGCACTAAGGAAAGGCAGGCAGAGAATTCCCTGCTAGCACCTTCTCTGTGCCTGTTCACATTGCTTCGCAGAATCGCTTTTGTGCAGAAAACAGTAACACTTGTTCAGAACGAAAGAAAGCACAGAGCCCCAGATTTTATGTTGTCCTGGAGAGCTTGCAGAGCACTGGGGAAAGGCAGGCAGAGAATTCCCTGCTAGCACCTTCTCTGTGCCTGGGAAGCAGAAGTGTTCACATTACTTCGCAGAATCGCTTTTGTGCAGAAAACAGTAACACTTGTTCAGAACGAAAGAAAGCACAGAGCCCCAGATTTGCTGTTGTCCTGGAGAGCTTGCAGAGCACTGGGGAAAGGCAGGCAGAGAATTCCCTGCTAGCACCTTCTCTGTGCCTGGGAAGCAGAAGTGTTCACATTGCTTCGCAGAATCGCTTTTGTGCAGAAAACAGTAACACTTGTTCAGAACGAAAGAAAGCACAGAGCCCCAGATTTGCTGTTGTCCTGGAGAGCTTGCAGAGCACTGGGGAAAGGCAGGCAGAGAATTCCCTGCTAGCACCTTCTCTGTGCCTGGGAAGCACAAGTGTTCACATTGCTTCGCAGAATCGCTTTTGTGCAGAAAACAGTAACACTTGTTCAGAACGAAAGAAAGCACAGAGCCCCAGATTTTATGTTGTCCTGGAGAGCTTGCAGAGCACTGGGGAAAGGCAGGCAGAGAATTCCCTGCTAGCACCTTCTCTGTGCCTGGGAAGCACAAGTGTTCCCATTGCTTCGCAGAATCGCTTTTGTGCAGAAAACAGTAACACTTGTTCAGAACGAAAGAAAGCACAGAGCCCCAGATTTTATGTTGTCCTGGAGAGCTTGCAGAGCACTGGGGAAAGGCAGGCAGAGAATTCCCTGCTAGCACCTTCTCTGTGCCTGGGAAGCAGAAGTGTTCACATTGCTTTGCAGAATCGCTTTTGTGCAGAAAACAGTAACACTTGTTCAGCACGAAAGAAAGCACAGAGCCCCAGATTTTATGTTCTCCTGGAGAGCTTGCAGAGCACTGGGGAAAGGCAGGCAGAGAATTCCCTGCTAGCACCTTCTCTGTGCCTGGGAAGCAGAAGTGTTCACATTGCTTCGCAGAATCGCTTTTGTGCAGAAAACAGTAACACTTGTTCAGAATGAAAGAAAGCACAGAACCCCAGATTTTATGTTGTCCTGGAGAGCTTGCAGAGCACTGGGGAAAGGCAGGCAGAGAATTCCCTGCTAGCACCTTCTCTGTGCCTGTTCACATTGCTTCGCAGAATCGCTTTTGTGCAGAAAACAGTAACACTTGTTCAGAACGAAAGAAAGCACAGAGCCCCAGATTTGCTGTTGTCCTGGAGAGCTTGCAGAGCACTGGGGAAAGGCAGGCAGAGAATTCCCTGCTAGCACCTTCTCTGTGCCTGGGAAGCAGAAGTGTTCACATTGCTTCGCAGAATCGCTTTTGTGCAGAAAACAGTAACACTTGTTCAGAACGAAAGAAAGCACAGAGCCCCAGATTTTATGTTGTCCTGGAGAGCTTGCAGAGCACTGGGGAAAGGCAGGCAGAGAATTCCCTGCTAGCACCTTCTCTGTGCCTGGGAAGCAGAAGTGTTCACATTGCTTCGCAGAATCGCTTTTGTGCAGAAAACAGTAACACTTGTTCAGAACGAAAGAAAGCACAGAGCCCCAGATTTTATGTTGTCCTGGAGAGCTTGCAGAGCACTGGGGAAAGGCAGGCAGAGAATTCCCTGCTAGCACCTTCTCTGTGCCTGGGAAGCACAAGTGTTCACATTGCTTCGCAGAATCGCTTTTGTGCAGAAAACAGTAACACTTGTTCAGAACGAAAGAAAGCACAGAGCCCCAGATTTTATGTTGTCCTGGAGAGCTTGCAGAGCACTGGGGAAAGGCAGGCAGAGAATTCCCTGCTAGCACCTTCTCTGTGCCTGGGAAGCAGAAGTGTTCACATTGCTTCGCAGAATCGCTTTTGTGCAGAAAACAGTAACACTTGTTCAGAACGAAAGAAAGCACAGAGCCCCAGATTTTATGTTGTCCTGGAGAGCTTGCAGAGCACTGGAGAAAGGCAGGCAGAGAATTCCCTGCTAGCACCTTCTCTGTGCCTGGGAAGCACAAGTGTTCACATTGCTTCGCAGAATCGCTTTTGTGCAGAAAACAGTAACACTTGTTCAGAACGAAAGAAAGCACAGAGCCCCAGATTTTATGTTGTCCTGGAGAGCTTGCAGAGCACTGGGGAAAGGCAGGCAGAGAATTCCCTGCTAGCACCTTCTCTGTGCCTGGGAAGCAGAAGTGTTCACATTGCTTCGCAGAATCGCTTTTGTGCAGAAAACAGTAACACTTGTTCAGAACGAAAGAAAGCACAGAGCCCCAGATTTTATGTTGTCCTGGAGAGCTTGCAGAGCACTGGGGAAAGGCAGGCAGAGAATTCCCTGCTAGCACCTTCTCTGTGCCTGGGAAGCAGAAGTGTTCACATTGCTTTGCAGAATCGCTTTTGTGCAGAAAACAGTAACACTTGTTCAGAACGAAAGAAAGCACAGAGCCCCAGATTTGCTGTTGTCCTGGAGAGCTTGCAGAGCACTGAGGAAAGGCAGGCAGAGAATTCCCTGCTAGCACCTTCTCTGTGCCTGGGAAGCAGAAGTGTTCACATTGCTTCGCAGAATCGCTTTTGTGCAGAAAACAGTAACACTTGTTCAGAACGAAAGAAAGCACAGAGCCCCAGATTTTATGTTGTCCTGGAGAGCTTGCAGAGCACTGGGGAAAGGCAGGCAGAGAATTCCCTGCTAGCACCTTCTCTGTGCCTGGGAAGCACAAGTGTTCATATTGCTTCGCAGAATCGCTTTTGTGCAGAAAACAGTAACACTTGTTCAGAACGAAAGAAAGCACAGAGCCCCAGATTTTATGTTGTCCTGGAGAGCTTGCAGAGCACTGGGGAGAGGCAGGCAGAGAATTCCCTGCTAGCACCTTCTCTGTGCCTGGGAAGCAGAAGTGTTCACATTGCTTCGCAGAATCTCTTTTGTGCAGAAAACAGTAACACTTGTTCAGAATGAAAGAAAGCACAGAGCCCCAGATTTTATGTTGTCCTGGAGAGCTTGCAGAGCACTGAGGAAAGGCAGGCAGAGAATTCCCTGCTAGCACCTTCTCTGTGCCTGTTCACATTGCTTTGCAGAATCGCTTTTGTGCAGAAAACAGTAACACTTGTTCAGCACGAAAGAAAGCACAGAGCCCCAGATTTTATGTTCTCCTGGAGAGCTTGCAGAGCACTGGGGAAAGGCAGGCAGAGAATTCCCTGCTAGCACCTTCTCTGTGCCTGGTAAGCACAAGTGTTCACATTGCTTCGCAGAATCGCTTTTGTGCAGAAAACAGTAACACTTGTTCAGAACGAAAGAAAGCACAGAGCCCCAGATTTTATGTTGTCCTGGAGAGCTTGCAGAGCACTGGGGAAAGGCAGGCAGAGAATTCCCTGCTAGCACCTTCTCTGTGCCTGGGAAGCACAAGTGTTCACATTGCTTCGCAGAATCGCTTTTGTGCAGAAAACAGTAACACTTGTTCAGAATGAAAGAAAGCACAGAGCCCCAGATTTTATGTTGTCCTGGAGAGCTTGCAGAGCACTGGGGAAAGGCAGGCAGAGAATTCCCTGCTAGCACCTTCTCTGTGCCTGGGAAGCACAAGTGTTCACATTGCTTCGCAGAATCGCTTTTGTGCAGAAAACAGTAACACTTGTTCAGAATGAAAGAAAGCACAGAACCCCAGATTTTATGTTGTCCTGGAGAGCTTGCAGAGCTCTAAGGAAAGGCAGGCAGAGAATTCCCTGCTAGCACCTTCTCTGTGCCTGTTCACATTGCTTTGCAGAATCGCTTTTGTGCAGAAAACAGTAACACTTGTTCAGAATGAAAGAAAGCACAGAGCCCCAGATTTTATGTTGTCCTGGAGAGCTTGCAGAGCACTGGGGAAAGGCAGGCAGAGAATTCCCTGCTAGCACCTTCTCTGTGCCTGGGAAGCACAAGTGTTCACATTGCTTCGCAGAATCGCTTTTGTGCAGAAAACAGTAACACTTGTTCAGAACGAAAGAAAGCACAGAGCCCCAGATTTTATGTTGTCCTGGAGAGCTTGCAGAGCACTGGGGAAAGGCAGGCAGAGAATTCCCTGCTAGCACCTTCTCTGTGCCTGGGAAGCACAAGTGTTCACATTGCTTCGCAGAATCGCTTTTGTGCAGAAAACAGTAACACTTGTTCAGAACGAAAGAAAGCACAGAGCCCCAGATTTTATGTTGTCCTGGAGAGCTTGCAGAGCACTGGGGAAAGGCAGGCAGAGAATTCCCTGCTAGCACCTTCTTTGTGCCTGGGAAGCACAAGTGTTCATATTGCTTCGCAGAATCGCTTTTGTGCAGAAAACAGTAACACTTGTTCAGAACGAAAGAAAGCACAGAGCCCCAGATTTGCTGTTGTCCTGGAGAGCTTGCAGAGCACTGGGGAAAGGCAGGCAGAGAATTCCCTGCTAGCACCTTCTCTGTGCCTGGGAAGCAGAAGTGTTCACATTGCTTCGCAGAATCGCTTTTGTGCAGAAAACAGTAACACTTGTTCAGAACGAAAGAAAGCACAGAGCCCCAGATTTTATGTTGTCCTGGAGAGCTTGCAGAGCACTGGGGAAAGGCAGGCAGAGAATTCCCTGCTAGCACCTTCTCTGTGCCTGGGAAGCAGAAGTGTTCACATTGCTTCGCAGAATCGCTTTTGTGCAGAAAACAGTAACACTTGTTCAGAACGAAAGAAAGCACAGAGCCCCAGATTTGCTGTTGTCCTGGAGAGCTTGCAGAGCACTGGGGAAAGGCAGGCAGAGAATTCCCTGCTAGCACCTTCTCTGTGCCTGGGAAGCAGAAGTGTTCACATTGCTTCGCAGAATCGCTTTTGTGCAGAAAACAGTAACACTTGTTCAGAATGAAAGAAAGCACAGAGCCCCAGATTTTATGTTGTCCTGGAGAGCTTGCAGAGCACTGAGGAAAGGCAGGCAGAGAATTCCCTGCTAGCACCTTCTCTGTGCCTGTTCACATTGCTTTGCAGAATCGCTTTTGTGCAGAAAACAGTAACACTTGTTCAGCACGAAAGAAAGCACAGAGCCCCAGATTTTATGTTGTCCTGGAGAGCTTGCAGAGCACTGGGGAAAGGCAGGCAGAGAATTCCCTGCTAGCACCTTCTCTGTGCCTGGGAAGCAGAAGTGTTCACATTGCTTCGCAGAATCGCTTTTGTGCAGAAAACAGTAACACTTGTTCAGAACGAAAGAAAGCACAGAGCCCCAGATTTTATGTTGTCCTGGAGAGCTTGCAGAGCACTGGGGAAAGGCAGGCAGAGAATTCCCTGCTAGCACCTTCTCTGTGCCTGGGAAGCACAAGTGTTCACATTGCTTCGCAGAATCGCTTTTGTGCAGAAAACAGTAACACTTGTTCAGAACGAAAGAAAGCACAGAGCCCCAGATTTTATGTTGTCCTGGAGAGCTTGCAGAGCACTGGGGAAAGGCAGGCAGAGAATTCCCTGCTAGCACCTTCTCTGTGCCTGGGAAGCAGAAGTGTTCACATTGCTTCGCAGAATCGCTTTTGTGCAGAAAACAGTAACACTTGTTCAGAACGAAAGAAAGCACAGAGCCCCAGATTTTATGTTGTCCTGGAGAGCTTGCAGAGCACTGGGGAAAGGCAGGCAGAGAATTCCCTGCTAGCACCTTCTCTGTGCCTGGGAAGCACAAGTGTTCACATTGCTTCGCAGAATCGCTTTTGTGCAGAAAACAGTAACACTTGTTCAGAACGAAAGAAAGCACAGAGCCCCAGATTTTATGTTGTCCTGGAGAGCTTGCAGAGCACTGGGGAAAGGCAGGCAGAGAATTCCCTGCTAGCACCTTCTCTGTGCCTGGGAAGCAGAAGTGTTCACATTGCTTCGCAGAATCGCTTTTGTGCAGAAAACAGTAACACTTGTTCAGAACGAAAGAAAGCACAGAGCCCCAGATTTTATGTTGTCCTGGAGAGCTTGCAGAGCACTGGGGAAAGGCAGGCAGAGAATTCCCTGCTAGCACCTTCTCTGTGCCTGGGAAGCAGAAGTGTTCACATTGCTTTGCAGAATCGCTTTTGTGCAGAAAACAGTAACACTTGTTCAGAACGAAAGAAAGCACAGAGCCCCAGATTTGCTGTTGTCCTGGAGAGCTTGCAGAGCACTGGGGAAAGGCAGGCAGAGAATTCCCTGCTAGCACCTTCTCTGTGCCTGGGAAGCAGAAGTGTTCACATTGCTTTGCAGAATCGCTTTTGTGCAGAAAACAGTAACACTTGTTCAGAACGAAAGAAAGCACAGAGCCCCAGATTTTATGTTGTCCTGGAGAGCTTGCAGAGCACTGGGGAAAGGCAGGCAGAGAATTCCCTGCTAGCACCTTCTCTGTGCCTGGGAAGCACAAGTGTTCACATTGCTTCGCAGAATCGCTTTTGTGCAGAAAACAGTAACACTTGTTCAGAACGAAAGAAAGCACAGAGCCCCAGATTTTATGTTGTCCTGGAGAGCTTGCAGAGCACTGCGGAAAGGCAGGCAGAGAATTCCCTGCTAGCACCTTCTCTGTGCCTGGGAAGCACAAGTGTTCACATTGCTTCGCAGAATCGCTTTTGTGCAGAAAACAGTAACACTTGTTCAGAACGAAAGAAAGCACAGAGCCCCAGATTTTATGTTGTCCTGGAGAGCTTGCAGAGCACTGGGGAAAGGCAGGCAGAGAATTCCCTGCTAGCACCTTCTCTGTGCCTGGGAAGCACAAGTGTTCATATTGCTTCGCAGAATCGCTTTTGTGCAGAAAACAGTAACACTTGTTCAGAACGAAAGAAAGCACAGAGCCCCAGATTTTATGTTGTCCTGGAGAGCTTGCAGAGCACTGGGGAGAGGCAGGCAGAGAATTCCCTGCTAGCACCTTCTCTGTGCCTGGGAAGCAGAAGTGTTCACATTGCTTCGCAGAATCGCTTTTGTGCAGAACACAGTAACACTTGTTCAGAATGAAAGCAAGCACAGAGCCCCAGATTTTATGTTGTCCTGGAGAGCTTGCAGAGCACTGAGGAAAGGCAGGCAGAGAATTCCCTGCTAGCACCTTCTCTGTGCCTGTTCACATTGCTTTGCAGAATCGCTTTTGTGCAGAAAACAGTAACACTTGTTCAGCACGAAAGAAAGCACAGAGCCCCAGATTTTATGTTCTCCTGGAGAGCTTGCAGAGCACTGGGGAAAGGCAGGCAGAGAATTCCCTGCTAGCACCTTCTCTGTGCCTGGGAAGCACAAGTGTTCACATTGCTTCGCAGAATCGCTTTTGTGCAGAAAACAGTAACACTTGTTCAGAACGAAAGAAAGCACAGAGCCCCAGATTTTATGTTGTCCTGGAGAGCTTGCAGAGCACTGGGGAAAGGCAGGCAGAGAATTCCCTGCTAGCACCTTCTCTGTGCCTGGGAAGCACAAGTGTTCACATTGCTTCGCAGAATCGCTTTTGTGCAGAAAACAGTAACACTTGTTCAGAACGAAAGAAAGCACAGAGCCCCAGATTTTATGTTGTCCTGGAGAGCTTGCAGAGCACTGGGGAAAGGCAGGCAGAGAATTCCCTGCTAGCACCTTCTCTGTGCCTGGGAAGCAGAAGTGTTCACATTGCTTCGCAGAATCGCTTTTGTGCAGAAAACAGTAACACTTGTTCAGAACGAAAGAAAGCACAGAGCCCCAGATTTGCTGTTGTCCTGGAGAGCTTGCAGAGCACTGGGGAAAGGCAGGCAGAGAATTCCCTGCTAGCACCTTCTCTGTGCCTGGGAAGCAGAAGTGTTCACATTGCTTCGCAGAATCGCTTTTGTGCAGAAAACAGTAACACTTGTTCAGAACGAAAGAAAGCACAGAGCCCCAGATTTGCTGTTGTCCTGGAGAGCTTGCAGAGCACTGGGGAAAGGCAGGCAGAGAATTCCCTGCTAGCACCTTCTCTGTGCCTGGGAAGCAGAAGTGTTCACATTGCTTCGCAGAATCGCTTTTGTGCAGAAAACAGTAACACTTGTTCAGAACGAAAGAAAGCACAGAGCCCCAGATTTTATGTTGTCCTGGAGAGCTTGCAGAGCACTGGGGAAAGGCAGGCAGAGAATTCCCTGCTAGCACCTTCTCTGTGCCTGGGAAGCACAAGTGTTCCTATTGCTTCGCAGAATCGCTTTTGTGCAGAAAACAGTAACACTTGTTCAGAACGAAAGAAAGCACAGAGCCCCAGATTTTATGTTGTCCTGGAGAGCTTGCAGAGCACTGGGGAAAGGCAGGCAGAGAATTCCCTGCTAGCACTTTCTCTGTGCCTGGGAAGCAGAAGTGTTCACATTGCTTCGCAGAATCGCTTTTGTGCAGAAAACAGTAACACTTGTTCAGAATGAAAGAAAGCACAGAACCCCAGATTTGCTGTTGTCCTGGAGAGCTTGCAGAGCACTGAGGAAAGGCAGGCAGAGAATTCCCTGCTAGCACCTTCTCTGTGCCTGTTCACATTGCTTCGCAGAATCGCTTTTGTGCAGAAAACAGTAACACTTGTTCAGAACGAAAGAAAGCACAGAGCCCCAGATTTTATGTTGTCCTGGAGAGCTTGCAGAGCACTGGGGAAAGGCAGGCAGAGAATTCCCTGCTAGCACCTTCTCTGTGCCTGGGAAGCAGAAGTGTTCACATTGCTTCGCAGAATCGCTTTTGTGCAGAAAACAGTAACACTTGTTCAGAACGAAAGAAAGCACAGAGCCCCAGATTTTATGTTGTCCTGGAGAGCTTGCAGAGCACTGGGGAAAGGCAGGCAGAGAATTCCCTGCTAGCACCTTCTCTGTGCCTGGGAAGCACAAGTGTTCACATTGCTTTGCAGAATCGCTTTTCTGCAGAAAACAGTAACACTTGTTCAGAACGAAAGAAAGCACAGAGCCCCAGATTTTATGTTGTCCTGGAGAGCTTGCAGAGCACTGGGGAAAGGCAGGCAGAGAATTCCCTGCTAGCACCTTCTCTGTGCCTGGGAAGCACAAGTGTTCACATTGCTTCGCAGAATCGCTTTTGTGCAGAAAACAGTAACACTTGTTCAGAATGAAAGAAAGCACAGAGCCCCAGATTTTATGTTGTCCTGGAGAGCTTGCAGAGCACTGGGGAAAGGCAGGCAGAGAATTCCCTGCTAGCACCTTCTCTGTGCCTGGGAAGCAGAAGTGTTCACATTGCTTCGCAGAATCGCTTTTGTGCAGAAAACAGTAACACTTGTTCAGAACGAAAGAAAGCACAGAGCCCCAGATTTTATGTTGTCCTGGAGAGCTTGCAGAGCACTGGGGAAAGGCAGGCAGAGAATTCCCTGCTAGCACCTTCTCTGTGCCTGGGAAGCAGAAGTGTTCACATTGCTTCGCAGAATCGCTTTTGTGCAGAAAACAGTAACACTTGTTCAGAACGAAAGAAAGCACAGAGCCCCAGATTTGCTGTTGTCCTGGAGAGCTTGCAGAGCACTGGGGAAAGGCAGGCAGAGAATTCCGTGCTAGCACCTTCTCTGTGCCTGGGAAGCAGAAGTGTTCACATTGCTTCGCAGAATCGCTTTTGTGCAGAAAACAGTAACACTTGTTCAGAATGAAAGAAAGCACAGAGCCCCAGATTTTATGTTGTCCTGGAGAGCTTGCAGAGCACTAAGGAAAGGCAGGCAGAGAATTCCCTGCTAGCACCTTCTCTGTGCCTGTTCACATTGCTTCGCAGAATCGCTTTTGTGCAGAAAACAGTAACACTTGTTCAGAACGAAAGAAAGCACAGAGCCCCAGATTTTATGTTGTCCTGGAGAGCTTGCAGAGCACTGGGGAAAGGCAGGCAGAGAATTCCCTGCTAGCACCTTCTCTGTGCCTGGGAAGCAGAAGTGTTCACATTACTTCGCAGAATCGCTTTTGTGCAGAAAACAGTAACACTTGTTCAGAACGAAAGAAAGCACAGAGCCCCAGATTTTATGTTGTTCTGGGGAGCTTGCAGAGCACTGGGGAAAGGCAGGCAGAGAATTCCCTGCTAGCACCTTCTCTGTGCCTGGGAAGCACAAGTGTTCACATTGCTTCGCAGAATCGCTTTTGTGCAGAAAACAGTAACACTTGTTCAGAACGAAAGAAAGCACAGAGCCCCAGATTTGCTGTTGTCCTGGAGAGCTTGCAGAGCACTGGGGAAAGGCAGGCAGAGAATTCCCTGCTAGCACCTTCTCTGTGCCTTTTCACATTGCTTCGCAGAATCGCTTTTGTGCAGAAAACAGTAACACTTGTTCAGAACGAAAGAAAGCACAGAGCCCCAGATTTTATGTTGTCCTGGAGAGCTTGCAGAGCACTGGGGAAAGGCAGGCAGAGAATTCCCTGCTAGCACCTTCTCTGTGCCTGGGAAGCAGAAGTGTTCACATTGCTTCGCAGAATCGCTTTTGTGCAGAAAACAGTAACACTTGTTCAGAACGAAAGAAAGCACAGAGCCCCAGATTTGCTGTTGTCCTGGAGAGCTTGCAGAGCACTGGGGAAAGGCAGGCAGAGAATTCCCTGCTAGCACCTTCTCTGTGCCTGGGAAGCAGAAGTGTTCACATTGCTTTGCAGAATCGCTTTTGTGCAGAAAACAGTAACACTTGTTCAGCACGAAAGAAAGCACAGAGCCCCAGATTTTATGTTCTCCTGGAGAGCTTGCAGAGCACTGGGGAAAGGCAGGCAGAGAATTCCCTGCTAGCACCTTCTCTGTGCCTGGGAAGCAGAAGTGTTCACATTGCTTCGCAGAATCGCTTTTGTGCAGAAAACAGTAACACTTGTTCAGAATGAAAGAAAGCACAGAACCCCAGATTTTATGTTGTCCTGGAGAGCTTGCAGAGCACTGGGGAAAGGCAGGCAGAGAATTCCCTGCTAGCACCTTCTCTGTGCCTGTTCACATTGCTTCGCAGAATCGCTTTTGTGCAGAAAACAGTAACACTTGTTCAGAACGAAAGAAAGCACAGAGCCCCAGATTTGCTGTTGTCCTGGAGAGCTTGCAGAGCACTGGGGAAAGGCAGGCAGAGAATTCCCTGCTAGCACCTTCTCTGTGCCTGGGAAGCAGAAGTGTTCACATTGCTTCGCAGAATCGCTTTTGTGCAGAAAACAGTAACACTTGTTCAGAACGAAAGAAAGCACAGAGCCCCAGATTTTATGTTGTCCTGGAGAGCTTGCAGAGCACTGGGGAAAGGCAGGCAGAGAATTCCCTGCTAGCACCTTCTCTGTGCCTGGGAAGCAGAAGTGTTCACATTGCTTCGCAGAATCGCTTTTGTGCAGAAAACAGTAACACTTGTTCAGAACGAAAGAAAGCACAGAGCCCCAGATTTTATGTTGTCCTGGAGAGCTTGCAGAGCACTGGGGAAAGGCAGGCAGAGAATTCCCTGCTAGCACCTTCTCTGTGCCTGGGAAGCACAAGTGTTCACATTGCTTCGCAGAATCGCTTTTGTGCAGAAAACAGTAACACTTGTTCAGAACGAAAGAAAGCACAGAGCCCCAGATTTTATGTTGTCCTGGAGAGCTTGCAGAGCACTGGGGAAAGGCAGGCAGAGAATTCCCTGCTAGCACCTTCTCTGTGCCTGGGAAGCAGAAGTGTTCACATTGCTTCGCAGAATCGCTTTTGTGCAGAAAACAGTAACACTTGTTCAGAACGAAAGAAAGCACAGAGCCCCAGATTTTATGTTGTCCTGGAGAGCTTGCAGAGCACTGGAGAAAGGCAGGCAGAGAATTCCCTGCTAGCACCTTCTCTGTGCCTGGGAAGCACAAGTGTTCACATTGCTTCGCAGAATCGCTTTTGTGCAGAAAACAGTAACACTTGTTCAGAACGAAAGAAAGCACAGAGCCCCAGATTTTATGTTGTCCTGGAGAGCTTGCAGAGCACTGGGGAAAGGCAGGCAGAGAATTCCCTGCTAGCACCTTCTCTGTGCCTGGGAAGCAGAAGTGTTCACATTGCTTCGCAGAATCGCTTTTGTGCAGAAAACAGTAACACTTGTTCAGAACGAAAGAAAGCACAGAGCCCCAGATTTTATGTTGTCCTGGAGAGCTTGCAGAGCACTGGGGAAAGGCAGGCAGAGAATTCCCTGCTAGCACCTTCTCTGTGCCTGGGAAGCAGAAGTGTTCACATTGCTTTGCAGAATCGCTTTTCTGCAGAAAACAGTAACACTTGTTCAGAACGAAAGAAAGCACAGAGCCCCAGATTTTATGTTGTCCTGGAGAGCTTGCAGAGCACTGGGGAAAGGCAGGCAGAGAATTCCCTGCTAGCACCTTCTCTGTGCCTGGGAAGCACAAGTGTTCACATTGCTTCGCAGAATCGCTTTTGTGCAGAAAACAGTAACACTTGTTCAGAATGAAAGAAAGCACAGAGCCCCAGATTTTATGTTGTCCTGGAGAGCTTGCAGAGCACTGGGGAAAGGCAGGCAGAGAATTCCCTGCTAGCACCTTCTCTGTGCCTGGGAAGCACAAGTGTTCACATTGCTTCGCAGAATCGCTTTTGTGCAGAAAACAGTAACACTTGTTCAGAACGAAAGAAAGCACAGAGCCCCAGATTTTATGTTGTCCTGGAGAGCTTGCAGAGCACTGGGGAAAGGCAGGCAGAGAATTCCCTGCTAGCACCTTCTCTGTGCCTGGGAAGCAGAAGTGTTCACATTGCTTCGCAGAATCGCTTTTGTGCAGAAAACAGTAACACTTGTTCAGAACGAAAGAAAGCACAGAGCCCCAGATTTGCTGTTGTCCTGGAGAGCTTGCAGAGCACTGGGGAAAGGCAGGCAGAGAATTCCCTGCTAGCACCTTCTCTGTGCCTGGGAAGCAGAAGTGTTCACATTGCTTCGCAGAATCGCTTTTGTGCAGAAAACAGTAACACTTGTTCAGAACGAAAGAAAGCACAGAGCCCCAGATTTGCTGTTGTCCTGGAGAGCTTGCAGAGCACTGGGGAAAGGCAGGCAGAGAATTCCCTGCTAGCACCTTCTCTGTGCCTGGGAAGCAGAAGTGTTCACATTGCTTTGCAGAATCGCTTTTGTGCAGAAAACAGTAACACTTGTTCAGAACGAAAGAAAGCACAGAGCCCCAGATTTTATGTTGTCCTGGAGAGCTTGCAGAGCACTGGGGAAAGGCAGGCAGAGAATTCCCTGCTAGCACCTTCTCTGTGCCTGGGAAGCACAAGTGTTCCTATTGCTTCGCAGAATCGCTTTTGTGCAGAAAACAGTAACACTTGTTCAGAACGAAAGAAAGCACAGAGCCCCAGATTTTATGTTGTCCTGGAGAGCTTGCAGAGCACTGGGGAAAGGCAGGCAGAGAATTCCCTGCTAGCACTTTCTCTGTGCCTGGGAAGCAGAAGTGTTCACATTGCTTCGCAGAATCGCTTTTGTGCAGAAAACAGTAACACTTGTTCAGAATGAAAGAAAGCACAGAACCCCAGATTTGCTGTTGTCCTGGAGAGCTTGCAGAGCACTGAGGAAAGGCAGGCAGAGAATTCCCTGCTAGCACCTTCTCTGTGCCTGTTCACATTGCTTCGCAGAATCGCTTTTGTGCAGAAAACAGTAACACTTGTTCAGAACGAAAGAAAGCACAGAGCCCCAGATTTTATGTTGTCCTGGAGAGCTTGCAGAGCACTGGGGAAAGGCAGGCAGAGAATTCCCTGCTAGCACCTTCTCTGTGCCTGGGAAGCACAAGTGTTCACATTGCTTCGCAGAATCGCTTTTGTGCAGAAAACAGTAACACTTGTTCAGAACGAAAGAAAGCACAGAGCCCCAGATTTTATGTTGTCCTGGAGAGCTTGCAGAGCACTGGGGAAAGGCAGGCAGAGAATTCCCTGCTAGCACCTTCTCTGTGCCTGGGAAGCACAAGTGTTCACATTGCTTTGCAGAATCGCTTTTCTGCAGAAAACAGTAACACTTGTTCAGAACGAAAGAAAGCACAGAGCCCCAGATTTTATGTTGTCCTGGAGAGCTTGCAGAGCACTGGGGAAAGGCAGGCAGAGAATTCCCTGCTAGCACCTTCTCTGTGCCTGGGAAGCACAAGTGTTCACATTGCTTCGCAGAATCGCTTTTGTGCAGAAAACAGTAACACTTGTTCAGAATGAAAGAAAGCACAGAGCCCCAGATTTTATGTTGTCCTGGAGAGCTTGCAGAGCACTGGGGAAAGGCAGGCAGAGAATTCCCTGCTAGCACCTTCTCTGTGCCTGGGAAGCAGAAGTGTTCACATTGCTTCGCAGAATCGCTTTTGTGCAGAAAACAGTAACACTTGTTCAGAACGAAAGAAAGCACAGAGCCCCAGATTTTATGTTGTCCTGGAGAGCTTGCAGAGCACTGGGGAAAGGCAGGCAGAGAATTCCCTGCTAGCACCTTCTCTGTGCCTGGGAAGCAGAAGTGTTCACATTGCTTCGCAGAATCGCTTTTGTGCAGAAAACAGTAACACTTGTTCAGAACGAAAGAAAGCACAGAGCCCCAGATTTGCTGTTGTCCTGGAGAGCTTGCAGAGCACTGGGGAAAGGCAGGCAGAGAATTCCCTGCTAGCACCTTCTCTGTGCCTGGGAAGCAGAAGTGTTCACATTGCTTCGCAGAATCGCTTTTGTGCAGAAAACAGTAACACTTGTTCAGAATGAAAGAAAGCACAGAGCCCCAGATTTTATGTTGTCCTGGAGAGCTTGCAGAGCACTAAGGAAAGGCAGGCAGAGAATTCCCTGCTAGCACCTTCTCTGTGCCTGTTCACATTGCTTCGCAGAATCGCTTTTGTGCAGAAAACAGTAACACTTGTTCAGAACGAAAGAAAGCACAGAGCCCCAGATTTTATGTTGTCCTGGAGAGCTTGCAGAGCACTGGGGAAAGGCAGGCAGAGAATTCCCTGCTAGCACCTTCTCTGTGCCTGGAAAGCAGAAGTGTTCACATTACTTCGCAGAATCGCTTTTGTGCAGAAAACAGTAACACTTGTTCAGAACGAAAGAAAGCACAGAGCCCCAGATTTTATGTTGTCCTGGAGAGCTTGCAGAGCACTGGGGAAAGGCAGGCAGAGAATTCCCTGCTAGCACCTTCTCTGTGCCTGGGAAGCAGAAGTGTTCACATTGCTTCGCAGAATCGCTTTTGTGCAGAAAACAGTAACACTTGTTCAGAATGAAAGAAAGCACAGAGCCCCAGATTTTATGTTGTCCTGGAGAGCTTGCAGAGCACTAAGGAAAGGCAGGCAGAGAATTCCCTGCTAGCACCTTCTCTGTGCCTGTTCACATTGCTTCGCAGAATCGCTTTTGTGCAGAAAACAGTAACACTTGTTCAGAACGAAAGAAAGCACAGAGCCCCAGATTTTATGTTGTCCTGGAGAGCTTGCAGAGCACTGGGGAAAGGCAGGCAGAGAATTCCCTGCTAGCACCTTCTCTGTGCCTGGGAAGCAGAAGTGTTCACATTACTTCGCAGAATCGCT
Organism: Strix uralensis; assembly: GCF_047716275.1. Lineage (NCBI taxonomy): Eukaryota > Metazoa > Chordata > Aves > Strigiformes > Strigidae > Strix > Strix uralensis. The sequence continues at coordinate 267,029 of NW_027436773.1, read as the reverse complement.
TTTGTGCAGAAAACAGTAACACTTGTTCAGAACGAAAGAAAGCACAGAGCCCCAGATTTTATGTTGTTCTGGGGAGCTTGCAGAGCACTGGGGAAAGGCAGGCAGAGAATTCCCTGCTAGCACCTTCTCTGTGCCTGGGAAGCACAAGTGTTCACATTGCTTCGCAGAATCGCTTTTGTGCAGAAAACAGTAACACTTGTTCAGAACGAAAGAAAGCACAGAGCCCCAGATTTGCTGTTGTCCTGGAGAGCTTGCAGAGCACTGGGGAAAGGCAGGCAGAGAATTCCCTGCTAGCACCTTCTCTGTGCCTTTTCACATTGCTTCGCAGAATCGCTTTTGTGCAGAAAACAGTAACACTTGTTCAGAACGAAAGAAAGCACAGAGCCCCAGATTTTATGTTGTCCTGGAGAGCTTGCAGAGCACTGGGGAAAGGCAGGCAGAGAATTCCCTGCTAGCACCTTCTCTGTGCCTGGGAAGCAGAAGTGTTCACATTGCTTCGCAGAATCGCTTTTGTGCAGAAAACAGTAACACTTGTTCAGAACGAAAGAAAGCACAGAGCCCCAGATTTGCTGTTGTCCTGGAGAGCTTGCAGAGCACTGGGGAAAGGCAGGCAGAGAATTCCCTGCTAGCACCTTCTCTGTGCCTGGGAAGCAGAAGTGTTCACATTGCTTCGCAGAATCGCTTTTGTGCAGAAAACAGTAACACTTGTTCAGAACGAAAGAAAGCACAGAGCCCCAGATTTTATGTTGTCCTGGAGAGCTTGCAGAGCACTGGGGAAAGGCAGGCAGAGAATTCCCTGCTAGCACCTTCTCTGTGCCTGGGAAGCACAAGTGTTCATATTGCTTCGCAGAATCGCTTTTGTGCAGAAAACAGTAACACTTGTTCAGAACGAAAGAAAGCACAGAGCCCCAGATTTTATGTTGTCCTGGAGAGCTTGCAGAGCACTGGGGAAAGGCAGGCAGAGAATTCCCTGCTAGCACCTTCTCTGTGCCTGGGAAGCAGAAGTGTTCACATTGCTTTGCAGAATCGCTTTTGTGCAGAAAACAGTAACACTTGTTCAGCACGAAAGAAAGCACAGAGCCCCAGATTTTATGTTCTCCTGGAGAGCTTGCAGAGCACTGGGGAAAGGCAGGCAGAGAATTCCCTGCTAGCACCTTCTCTGTGCCTGGGAAGCAGAAGTGTTCACATTGCTTCGCAGAATCGCTTTTGTGCAGAAAACAGTAACACTTGTTCAGAATGAAAGAAAGCACAGAACCCCAGATTTTATGTTGTCCTGGAGAGCTTGCAGAGCACTGGGGAAAGGCAGGCAGAGAATTCCCTGCTAGCACCTTCTCTGTGCCTGTTCACATTGCTTCGCAGAATCGCTTTTGTGCAGAAAACAGTAACACTTGTTCAGAACGAAAGAAAGCACAGAGCCCCAGATTTGCTGTTGTCCTGGAGAGCTTGCAGAGCACTGGGGAAAGGCAGGCAGAGAATTCCCTGCTAGCACCTTCTCTGTGCCTGGGAAGCAGAAGTGTTCACATTGCTTCGCAGAATCGCTTTTGTGCAGAAAACAGTAACACTTGTTCAGAACGAAAGAAAGCACAGAGCCCCAGATTTTATGTTGTCCTGGAGAGCTTGCAGAGCACTGGGGAAAGGCAGGCAGAGAATTCCCTGCTAGCACCTTCTCTGTGCCTGGGAAGCAGAAGTGTTCACATTGCTTCGCAGAATCGCTTTTGTGCAGAAAACAGTAACACTTGTTCAGAACGAAAGAAAGCACAGAGCCCCAGATTTTATGTTGTCCTGGAGAGCTTGCAGAGCACTGGGGAAAGGCAGGCAGAGAATTCCCTGCTAGCACCTTCTCTGTGCCTGGGAAGCACAAGTGTTCACATTGCTTCGCAGAATCGCTTTTGTGCAGAAAACAGTAACACTTGTTCAGAACGAAAGAAAGCACAGAGCCCCAGATTTTATGTTGTCCTGGAGAGCTTGCAGAGCACTGGGGAAAGGCAGGCAGAGAATTCCCTGCTAGCACCTTCTCTGTGCCTGGGAAGCAGAAGTGTTCACATTGCTTCGCAGAATCGCTTTTGTGCAGAAAACAGTAACACTTGTTCAGAACGAAAGAAAGCACAGAGCCCCAGATTTTATGTTGTCCTGGAGAGCTTGCAGAGCACTGGAGAAAGGCAGGCAGAGAATTCCCTGCTAGCACCTTCTCTGTGCCTGGGAAGCACAAGTGTTCACATTGCTTCGCAGAATCGCTTTTGTGCAGAAAACAGTAACACTTGTTCAGAACGAAAGAAAGCACAGAGCCCCAGATTTTATGTTGTCCTGGAGAGCTTGCAGAGCACTGGGGAAAGGCAGGCAGAGAATTCCCTGCTAGCACCTTCTCTGTGCCTGGGAAGCACAAGTGTTCACATTGCTTCGCAGAATCGCTTTTGTGCAGAAAACAGTAACACTTGTTCAGAACGAAAGAAAGCACAGAGCCCCAGATTTTATGTTGTCCTGGAGAGCTTGCAGAGCACTGGGGAAAGGCAGGCAGAGAATTCCCTGCTAGCACCTTCTCTGTGCCTGGGAAGCACAAGTGTTCACATTGCTTCGCAGAATCGCTTTTGTGCAGAAAACAGTAACACTTGTTCAGAACGAAAGAAAGCACAGAGCCCCAGATTTTATGTTGTCCTGGAGAGCTTGCAGAGCACTGGGGAAAGGCAGGCAGAGAATTCCCTGCTAGCACCTTCTCTGTGCCTGGGAAGCACAAGTGTTCACATTGCTTTGCAGAATCGCTTTTCTGCAGAAAACAGTAACACTTGTTCAGAACGAAAGAAAGCACAGAGCCCCAGATTTTATGTTGTCCTGGAGAGCTTGCAGAGCACTGGGGAAAGGCAGGCAGAGAATTCCCTGCTAGCACCTTCTCTGTGCCTGGGAAGCACAAGTGTTCACATTGCTTCGCAGAATCGCTTTTGTGCAGAAAACAGTAACACTTGTTCAGAACGAAAGAAAGCACAGAGCCCCAGATTTTATGTTGTCCTGGAGAGCTTGCAGAGCACTGGGGAAAGGCAGGCAGAGAATTCCCTGCTAGCACCTTCTCTGTGCCTGGGAAGCAGAAGTGTTCACATTGCTTCGCAGAATCGCTTTTGTGCAGAAAACAGTAACACTTGTTCAGAACGAAAGAAAGCACAGAGCCCCAGATTTTATGTTGTCCTGGAGAGCTTGCAGAGCACTGAGGAAAGGCAGGCAGAGAATTCCCTGCTAGCACCTTCTCTGTGCCTGTTCACATTGCTTTGCAGAATCGCTTTTGTGCAGAAAACAGTAACACTTGTTCAGCACGAAAGAAAGCACAGAGCCCCAGATTTTATGTTCTCCTGGAGAGCTTGCAGAGCACTGGGGAAAGGCAGGCAGAGAATTCCCTGCTAGCACCTTCTCTGTGCCTGGTAAGCACAAGTGTTCACATTGCTTCGCAGAATCGCTTTTGTGCAGAAAACAGTAACACTTGTTCAGAACGAAAGAAAGCACAGAGCCCCAGATTTTATGTTGTCCTGGAGAGCTTGCAGAGCACTGGGGAAAGGCAGGCAGAGAATTCCCTGCTAGCACCTTCTCTGTGCCTGGGAAGCACAAGTGTTCACATTGCTTCGCAGAATCGCTTTTGTGCAGAAAACAGTAACACTTGTTCAGAATGAAAGAAAGCACAGAGCCCCAGATTTTATGTTGTCCTGGAGAGCTTGCAGAGCACTGGGGAAAGGCAGGCAGAGAATTCCCTGCTAGCACCTTCTCTGTGCCTGGGAAGCACAAGTGTTCACATTGCTTCGCAGAATCGCTTTTGTGCAGAAAACAGTAACACTTGTTCAGAATGAAAGAAAGCACAGAACCCCAGATTTTATGTTGTCCTGGAGAGCTTGCAGAGCTCTAAGGAAAGGCAGGCAGAGAATTCCCTGCTAGCACCTTCTCTGTGCCTGTTCACATTGCTTTGCAGAATCGCTTTTGTGCAGAAAACAGTAACACTTGTTCAGAATGAAAGAAAGCACAGAGCCCCAGATTTTATGTTGTCCTGGAGAGCTTGCAGAGCACTGGGGAAAGGCAGGCAGAGAATTCCCTGCTAGCACCTTCTCTGTGCCTGGGAAGCACAAGTGTTCACATTGCTTCGCAGAATCGCTTTTGTGCAGAAAACAGTAACACTTGTTCAGAACGAAAGAAAGCACAGAGCCCCAGATTTTATGTTGTCCTGGAGAGCTTGCAGAGCACTGGGGAAAGGCAGGCAGAGAATTCCCTGCTAGCACCTTCTCTGTGCCTGGGAAGCACAAGTGTTCACATTGCTTCGCAGAATCGCTTTTGTGCAGAAAACAGTAACACTTGTTCAGAACGAAAGAAAGCACAGAGCCCCAGATTTTATGTTGTCCTGGAGAGCTTGCAGAGCACTGGGGAAAGGCAGGCAGAGAATTCCCTGCTAGCACCTTCTTTGTGCCTGGGAAGCACAAGTGTTCATATTGCTTCGCAGAATCGCTTTTGTGCAGAAAACAGTAACACTTGTTCAGAACGAAAGAAAGCACAGAGCCCCAGATTTGCTGTTGTCCTGGAGAGCTTGCAGAGCACTGGGGAAAGGCAGGCAGAGAATTCCCTGCTAGCACCTTCTCTGTGCCTGGGAAGCAGAAGTGTTCACATTGCTTCGCAGAATCGCTTTTGTGCAGAAAACAGTAACACTTGTTCAGAACGAAAGAAAGCACAGAGCCCCAGATTTTATGTTGTCCTGGAGAGCTTGCAGAGCACTGGGGAAAGGCAGGCAGAGAATTCCCTGCTAGCACCTTCTCTGTGCCTGGGAAGCAGAAGTGTTCACATTGCTTCGCAGAATCGCTTTTGTGCAGAAAACAGTAACACTTGTTCAGAACGAAAGAAAGCACAGAGCCCCAGATTTGCTGTTGTCCTGGAGAGCTTGCAGAGCACTGGGGAAAGGCAGGCAGAGAATTCCCTGCTAGCACCTTCTCTGTGCCTGGGAAGCAGAAGTGTTCACATTGCTTCGCAGAATCGCTTTTGTGCAGAAAACAGTAACACTTGTTCAGAATGAAAGAAAGCACAGAGCCCCAGATTTTATGTTGTCCTGGAGAGCTTGCAGAGCACTGAGGAAAGGCAGGCAGAGAATTCCCTGCTAGCACCTTCTCTGTGCCTGTTCACATTGCTTTGCAGAATCGCTTTTGTGCAGAAAACAGTAACACTTGTTCAGCACGAAAGAAAGCACAGAGCCCCAGATTTTATGTTGTCCTGGAGAGCTTGCAGAGCACTGGGGAAAGGCAGGCAGAGAATTCCCTGCTAGCACCTTCTCTGTGCCTGGGAAGCAGAAGTGTTCACATTGCTTCGCAGAATCGCTTTTGTGCAGAAAACAGTAACACTTGTTCAGAACGAAAGAAAGCACAGAGCCCCAGATTTTATGTTGTCCTGGAGAGCTTGCAGAGCACTGGGGAAAGGCAGGCAGAGAATTCCCTGCTAGCACCTTCTCTGTGCCTGGGAAGCAGAAGTGTTCACATTGCTTTGCAGAATCGCTTTTGTGCAGAAAACAGTAACACTTGTTCAGAACGAAAGAAAGCACAGAGCCCCAGATTTGCTGTTGTCCTGGAGAGCTTGCAGAGCACTGGGGAAAGGCAGGCAGAGAATTCCCTGCTAGCACCTTCTCTGTGCCTGGGAAGCAGAAGTGTTCACATTGCTTTGCAGAATCGCTTTTGTGCAGAAAACAGTAACACTTGTTCAGAACGAAAGAAAGCACAGAGCCCCAGATTTTATGTTGTCCTGGAGAGCTTGCAGAGCACTGGGGAAAGGCAGGCAGAGAATTCCCTGCTAGCACCTTCTCTGTGCCTGGGAAGCACAAGTGTTCACATTGCTTCGCAGAATCGCTTTTGTGCAGAAAACAGTAACACTTGTTCAGAACGAAAGAAAGCACAGAGCCCCAGATTTTATGTTGTCCTGGAGAGCTTGCAGAGCACTGCGGAAAGGCAGGCAGAGAATTCCCTGCTAGCACCTTCTCTGTGCCTGGGAAGCAGAAGTGTTCACATTGCTTCGCAGAATCGCTTTTGTGCAGAAAACAGTAACACTTGTTCAGAACGAAAGAAAGCACAGAGCCCCAGATTTTATGTTGTCCTGGAGAGCTTGCAGAGCACTGGGGAAAGGCAGGCAGAGAATTCCCTGCTAGCACCTTCTCTGTGCCTGGGAAGCACAAGTGTTCATATTGCTTCGCAGAATCGCTTTTGTGCAGAAAACAGTAACACTTGTTCAGAACGAAAGAAAGCACAGAGCCCCAGATTTTATGTTGTCCTGGAGAGCTTGCAGAGCACTGGGGAGAGGCAGGCAGAGAATTCCCTGCTAGCACCTTCTCTGTGCCTGGGAAGCAGAAGTGTTCACATTGCTTCGCAGAATCGCTTTTGTGCAGAAAACAGTAACACTTGTTCAGAATGAAAGCAAGCACAGAGCCCCAGATTTTATGTTGTCCTGGAGAGCTTGCAGAGCACTGGGGAAAGGCAGGCAGAGAATTCCCTGCTAGCACCTTCTCTGTGCCTGGGAAGCACAAGTGTTCACATTGCTTCGCAGAATCGCTTTTGTGCAGAAAACAGTAACACTTGTTCAGAATGAAAGAAAGCACAGAGCCCCAGATTTTATGTTGTCCTGGAGAGCTTGCAGAGCACTGGGGAAAGGCAGGCAGAGAATTCCCTGCTAGCACCTTCTCTGTGCCTGGGAAGCACAAGTGTTCACATTGCTTCGCAGAATCGCTTTTGTGCAGAAAACAGTAACACTTGTTCAGAACGAAAGAAAGCACAGAGCCCCAGATTTTATGTTGTCCTGGAGAGCTTGCAGAGCACTGGGGAAAGGCAGGCAGAGAATTCCCTGCTAGCACCTTCTCTGTGCCTGGGAAGCACAAGTGTTCACATTGCTTCGCAGAATCGCTTTTGTGCAGAAAACAGTAACACTTGTTCAGAACGAAAGAAAGCACAGAGCCCCAGATTTTATGTTGTCCTGGAGAGCTTGCAGAGCACTGGGGAAAGGCAGGCAGAGAATTCCCTGCTAGCACCTTCTCTGTGCCTGGGAAGCAGAAGTGTTCACATTGCTTTGCAGAATCGCTTTTGTGCAGAAAACAGTAACACTTGTTCAGCACGAAAGAAAGCACAGAGCCCCAGATTTTATGTTCTCCTGGAGAGCTTGCAGAGCACTGGGGAAAGGCAGGCAGAGAATTCCCTGCTAGCACCTTCTCTGTGCCTGGGAAGCACAAGTGTTCACATTGCTTTGCAGAATCGCTTTTGTGCAGAAAACAGTAACACTTGTTCAGAACGAAAGAAAGCACAGAGCCCCAGATTTTATGTTGTCCTGGAGAGCTTGCAGAGCACTGGGGAAAGGCAGACAGAGAATTCCCTGCTAGCACCTTCTCTGTGCCTGGGAAGCACAAGTGTTCACATTGCTTCGCAGAATCGCTTTTGTGCAGAAAACAGTAACACTTGTTCAGAATGAAAGAAAGCACAGAACCCCAGATTTTATGTTGTCCTGGAGAGCTTGCAGAGCACTGGGGAAAGGCAGGCAGAGAATTCCCTGCTAGCACCTTCTCTGTGCCTGTTCACATTGCTTCGCAGAATCGCTTTTGTGCAGAAAACAGTAACACTTGTTCAGAATGAAAGAAAGCACAGAGCCCCAGATTTTATGTTGTCCTGGAGAGCTTGCAGAGCACTGGGGAAAGGCAGGCAGAGAATTCCCTGCTAGCACCTTCTCTGTGCCTGGGAAGCAGAAGTGTTCACATTGCTTCGCAGAATCGCTTTTGTGCAGAAAACAGTAACACTTGTTCAGAACGAAAGAAAGCACAGAGCCCCAGATTTTATGTTGTCCTGGAGAGCTTGCAGAGCACTGGGGAAAGGCAGGCAGAGAATTCCCTGCTAGCACCTTCTCTGTGCCTGGGAAGCAGAAGTGTTCACATTGCTTCGCAGAATCGCTTTTGTGCAGAAAACAGTAACACTTGTTCAGAACGAAAGAAAGCACAGAGCCCCAGATTTTATGTTGTCCTGGAGAGCTTGCAGAGCACTGGGGAAAGGCAGGCAGAGAATTCCCTGCTAGCACCTTCTCTGTGCCTGGGAAGCACAAGTGTTCATATTGCTTCGCAGAATCGCTTTTGTGCAGAAAACAGTAACACTTGTTCAGAACGAAAGAAAGCACAGAGCCCCAGATTTGCTGTTGTCCTGGAGAGCTTGCAGAGCACTGGGGAAAGGCAGGCAGAGAATTCCCTGCTAGCACCTTCTCTGTGCCTGGGAAGCAGAAGTGTTCACATTGCTTCGCAGAATCGCTTTTGTGCAGAAAACAGTAACACTTGTTCAGAACGAAAGAAAGCACAGAGCCCCAGATTTTATGTTGTCCTGGAGAGCTTGCAGAGCACTGGGGAAAGGCAGGCAGAGAATTCCCTGCTAGCACCTTCTCTGTGCCTGGGAAGCACAAGTGTTCACATTGCTTCGCAGAATCGCTTTTGTGCAGAAAACAGTAACACTTGTTCAGAACGAAAGAAAGCACAGAGCCCCAGATTTTATGTTGTCCTGGAGAGCTTGCAGAGCACTGGGGAAAGGCAGGCAGAGAATTCCCTGCTAGCACCTTCTCTGTGCCTGGGAAGCAGAAGTGTTCACATTGCTTTGCAGAATCGCTTTTGTGCAGAAAACAGTAACACTTGTTCAGAACGAAAGAAAGCACAGAGCCCCAGATTTTATGTTGTCCTGGAGAGCTTGCAGAGCACTGGGGAAAGGCAGGCAGAGAATTCCCTGCTAGCACCTTCTCTGTGCCTGGGAAGCAGAAGTGTTCACATTGCTTCGCAGAATCGCTTTTGTGCAGAAAACAGTAACACTTGTTCAGAACGAAAGAAAGCACAGAGCCCCAGATTTGCTGTTGTCCTGGAGAGCTTGCAGAGCACTGGGGAAAGGCAGGCAGAGAATTCCCTGCTAGCACCTTCTCTGTGCCTGGGAAGCAGAAGTGTTCACATTGCTTCGCAGAATCGCTTTTGTGCAGAAAACAGTAACACTTGTTCAGAATGAAAGAAAGCACAGAACCCCAGATTTTATGTTGTCCTGGAGAGCTTGCAGAGCACTAAGGAAAGGCAGGCAGAGAATTCCCTGCTAGCACCTTCTCTGTGCCTGGGAAGCAGAAGTGTTCACATTGCTTCGCAGAATCGCTTTTGTGCAGAAAACAGTAACACTTGTTCAGAATGAAAGAAAGCACAGAGCCCCAGATTTTATGTTGTCCTGGAGAGCTTGCAGAGCACTGGGGAAAGGCAGGCAGAGAATTCCCTGCTAGCACCTTCTCTGTGCCTGTTCACATTGCTTTGCAGAATCGCTTTTGTGCAGAAAACAGTAACACTTGTTCAGCACGAAAGAAAGCACAGAGCCCCAGATTTTATGTTCTCCTGGAGAGCTTGCAGAGCACTGGGGAAAGGCAGGCAGAGAATTCCCTGCTAGCACCTTCTCTGTGCCTGGGAAGCAGAAGTGTTCACATTGCTTCGCAGAATCGCTTTTGTGCAGAAAACAGTAACACTTGTTCAGAACGAAAGAAAGCACAGAGCCCCAGATTTTATGTTGTCCTGGAGAGCTTGCAGAGCACTGGGGAAAGGCAGGCAGAGAATTCCCTGCTAGCACCTTCTCTGTGCCTGGGAAGCACAAGTGTTCACATTGCTTCGCAGAATCGCTTTTGTGCAGAAAACAGTAACACTTGTTCAGAATGAAAGAAAGCACAGAGCCCCAGATTTTATGTTGTCCTGGAGAGCTTGCAGAGCACTGGGGAAAGGCAGGCAGAGAATTCCCTGCTAGCACCTTCTCTGTGCCTGGGAAGCACAAGTGTTCATATTGCTTCGCAGAATCGCTTTTGTGCAGAAAACAGTAACACTTGTTCAGAACGAAAGAAAGCACAGAGCCCCAGATTTGCTGTTGTCCTGGAGAGCTTGCAGAGCACTGGGGAAAGGCAGGCAGAGAATTCCCTGCTAGCACCTTCTCTGTGCCTGGGAAGCAGAAGTGTTCACATTGCTTCGCAGAATCGCTTTTCTGCAGAAAACAGTAACACTTGTTCAGAACGAAAGAAAGCACAGAGCCCCAGATTTTATGTTGTCCTGGAGAGCTTGCAGAGCACTGGGGAAAGGCAGGCAGAGAATTCCCTGCTAGCACCTTCTCTGTGCCTGGGAAGCAGAAGTGTTCACATTGCTTCGCAGAATCGCTTTTGTGCAGAAAACAGTAACACTTGTTCAGAACGAAAGAAAGCACAGAGCCCCAGATTTTATGTTGTCCTGGAGAGCTTGCAGAGCACTGGGGAAAGGCAGGCAGAGAATTCCCTGCTAGCACCTTCTCTGTGCCTGGGAAGCAGAAGTGTTCACATTGCTTTGCAGAATCGCTTTTGTGCAGAAAACAGTAACACTTGTTCAGCACGAAAGAAAGCACAGAGCCCCAGATTTTATGTTCTCCTGGAGAGCTTGCAGAGCACTGGGGAAAGGCAGGCAGAGAATTCCCTGCTAGCACCTTCTCTGTGCCTGGGAAGCAGAAGTGTTCACATTGCTTCGCAGAATCGCTTTTGTGCAGAAAACAGTAACACTTGTTCAGAACGAAAGAAAGCACAGAGCCCCAGATTTTATGTTGTCCTGGAGAGCTTGCAGAGCACTGGGGAAAGGCAGGCAGAGAATTCCCTGCTAGCACCTTCTCTGTGCCTGGGAAGCACAAGTGTTCACATTGCTTTGCAGAATCGCTTTTGTGCAGAAAACAGTAACACTTGTTCAGAACGAAAGAAAGCACAGAGCCCCAGATTTTATGTTGTCCTGGAGAGCTTGCAGAGCACTGGGGAAAGGCAGGCAGAGAATTCCCTGCTAGCACCTTCTCTGTGCCTGGGAAGCACAAGTGTTCACATTGCTTCGCAGAATCGCTTTTGTGCAGAAAACAGTAACACTTGTTCAGAATGAAAGAAAGCACAGAGCCCCATATTTTATGTTGTCCTGGAGAGCTTGCAGAGCACTGGGGAAAGGCAGGCAGAGAATTCCCTGCTAGCACCTTCTCTGTGCCTGGGAAGCACAAGTGTTCACATTGCTTCGCAGAATCGCTTTTGTGCAGAAAACAGTAACACTTGTTCAGAACGAAAGAAAGCACAGAGCCCCAGATTTTATGTTGTCCTGGAGAGCTTGCAGAGCACTGGGGAAAGGCAGGCAGAGAATTCCCTGCTAGCACCTTCTCTGTGCCTGGGAAGCAGAAGTGTTCACATTGCTTCGCAGAATCGCTTTTGTGCAGAAAACAGTAACACTTGTTCAGAACGAAAGAAAGCACAGAGCCCCAGATTTTATGTTGTCCTGGAGAGCTTGCAGAGCACTGGGGAGAGGCAGGCAGAGAATTCCCTGCTAGCACCTTCTCTGTGCCTGGGAAGCAGAAGTGTTCACATTGCTTCGCAGAATCGCTTTTGTGCAGAAAACAGTAACACTTGTTCAGAATGAAAGAAAGCACAGAGCCCCAGATTTTATGTTGTCCTGGAGAGCTTGCAGAGCACTGGGGAAAGGCAGGCAGAGAATTCCCTGCTAGCACCTTCTCTGTGCCTGGGAAGCAGAAGTGTTCACATTGCTTCGCAGAATCGCTTTTGTGCAGAAAACAGTAACACTTGTTCAGAACGAAAGAAAGCACAGAGCCCCAGATTTGCTGTTGTCCTGGAGAGCTTGCAGAGCACTGGGGAAAGGCAGGCAGAGAATTCCCTGCTAGCACCTTCTCTGTGCCTGGGAAGCAGAAGTGTTCACATTGCTTCGCAGAATCGCTTTTGTGCAGAAAACAGTAACACTTGTTCAGAACGAAAGAAAGCACAGAGCCCCAGATTTTATGTTGTCCTGGAGAGCTTGCAGAGCACTGGGGAAAGGCAGGCAGAGAATTCCCTGCTAGCACCTTCTCTGTGCCTGGGAAGCACAAGTGTTCCTATTGCTTCGCAGAATCGCTTTTGTGCAGAAAACAGTAACACTTGTTCAGAACGAAAGAAAGCACAGAGCCCCAGATTTTATGTTGTCCTGGAGAGCTTGCAGAGCACTGGGGAAAGGCAGGCAGAGAATTCCCTGCTAGCACTTTCTCTGTGCCTGGGAAGCAGAAGTGTTCACATTGCTTCGCAGAATCGCTTTTGTGCAGAAAACAGTAACACTTGTTCAGAATGAAAGAAAGCACAGAACCCCAGATTTGCTGTTGTCCTGGAGAGCTTGCAGAGCACTGAGGAAAGGCAGGCAGAGAATTCCCTGCTAGCACCTTCTCTGTGCCTGTTCACATTGCTTCGCAGAATCGCTTTTGTGCAGAAAACAGTAACACTTGTTCAGAACGAAAGAAAGCACAGAGCCCCAGATTTTATGTTGTCCTGGAGAGCTTGCAGAGCACTGGGGAAAGGCAGGCAGAGAATTCCCTGCTAGCACCTTCTCTGTGCCTGGGAAGCAGAAGTGTTCACATTGCTTCGCAGAATCGCTTTTGTGCAGAAAACAGTAACACTTGTTCAGAACGAAAGAAAGCACAGAGCCCCAGATTTTATGTTGTCCTGGAGAGCTTGCAGAGCACTGGGGAAAGGCAGGCAGAGAATTCCCTGCTAGCACCTTCTCTGTGCCTGGGAAGCACAAGTGTTCACATTGCTTTGCAGAATCGCTTTTCTGCAGAAAACAGTAACACTTGTTCAGAACGAAAGAAAGCACAGAGCCCCAGATTTTATGTTGTCCTGGAGAGCTTGCAGAGCACTGGGGAAAGGCAGGCAGAGAATTCCCTGCTAGCACCTTCTCTGTGCCTGGGAAGCACAAGTGTTCACATTGCTTCGCAGAATCGCTTTTGTGCAGAAAACAGTAACACTTGTTCAGAATGAAAGAAAGCACAGAGCCCCAGATTTTATGTTGTCCTGGAGAGCTTGCAGAGCACTGGGGAAAGGCAGGCAGAGAATTCCCTGCTAGCACCTTCTCTGTGCCTGGGAAGCAGAAGTGTTCACATTGCTTCGCAGAATCGCTTTTGTGCAGAAAACAGTAACACTTGTTCAGAACGAAAGAAAGCACAGAGCCCCAGATTTTATGTTGTCCTGGAGAGCTTGCAGAGCACTGGGGAAAGGCAGGCAGAGAATTCCCTGCTAGCACCTTCTCTGTGCCTGGGAAGCAGAAGTGTTCACATTGCTTCGCAGAATCGCTTTTGTGCAGAAAACAGTAACACTTGTTCAGAACGAAAGAAAGCACAGAGCCCCAGATTTGCTGTTGTCCTGGAGAGCTTGCAGAGCACTGGGGAAAGGCAGGCAGAGAATTCCCTGCTAGCACCTTCTCTGTGCCTGGGAAGCAGAAGTGTTCACATTGCTTCGCAGAATCGCTTTTGTGCAGAAAACAGTAACACTTGTTCAGAATGAAAGAAAGCACAGAGCCCCAGATTTTATGTTGTCCTGGAGAGCTTGCAGAGCACTAAGGAAAGGCAGGCAGAGAATTCCCTGCTAGCACCTTCTCTGTGCCTGTTCACATTGCTTCGCAGAATCGCTTTTGTGCAGAAAACAGTAACACTTGTTCAGAACGAAAGAAAGCACAGAGCCCCAGATTTTATGTTGTCCTGGAGAGCTTGCAGAGCACTGGGGAAAGGCAGGCAGAGAATTCCCTGCTAGCACCTTCTCTGTGCCTGGGAAGCAGAAGTGTTCACATTACTTCGCAGAATCGCTTTTGTGCAGAAAACAGTAACACTTGTTCAGAACGAAAGAAAGCACAGAGCCCCAGATTTTATGTTGTTCTGGGGAGCTTGCAGAGCACTGGGGAAAGGCAGGCAGAGAATTCCCTGCTAGCACCTTCTCTGTGCCTGGGAAGCACAAGTGTTCACATTGCTTCGCAGAATCGCTTTTGTGCAGAAAACAGTAACACTTGTTCAGAACGAAAGAAAGCACAGAGCCCCAGATTTGCTGTTGTCCTGGAGAGCTTGCAGAGCACTGGGGAAAGGCAGGCAGAGAATTCCCTGCTAGCACCTTCTCTGTGCCTTTTCACATTGCTTCGCAGAATCGCTTTTGTGCAGAAAACAGTAACACTTGTTCAGAACGAAAGAAAGCACAGAGCCCCAGATTTTATGTTGTCCTGGAGAGCTTGCAGAGCACTGGGGAAAGGCAGGCAGAGAATTCCCTGCTAGCACCTTCTCTGTGCCTGGGAAGCAGAAGTGTTCACATTGCTTCGCAGAATCGCTTTTGTGCAGAAAACAGTAACACTTGTTCAGAACGAAAGAAAGCACAGAGCCCCAGATTTGCTGTTGTCCTGGAGAGCTTGCAGAGCACTGGGGAAAGGCAGGCAGAGAATTCCCTGCTAGCACCTTCTCTGTGCCTGGGAAGCAGAAGTGTTCACATTGCTTCGCAGAATCGCTTTTGTGCAGAAAACAGTAACACTTGTTCAGAACGAAAGAAAGCACAGAGCCCCAGATTTTATGTTGTCCTGGAGAGCTTGCAGAGCACTGGGGAAAGGCAGGCAGAGAATTCCCTGCTAGCACCTTCTCTGTGCCTGGGAAGCAGAAGTGTTCACATTGCTTTGCAGAATCGCTTTTGTGCAGAAAACAGTAACACTTGTTCAGAACGAAAGAAAGCACAGAGCCCCAGATTTGCTGTTGTCCTGGAGAGCTTGCAGAGCACTGGGGAAAGGCAGGCAGAGAATTCCCTGCTAGCACCTTCTCTGTGCCTGGGAAGCAGAAGTGTTCACATTGCTTTGCAGAATCGCTTTTGTGCAGAAAACAGTAACACTTGTTCAGCACGAAAGAAAGCACAGAGCCCCAGATTTTATGTTCTCCTGGAGAGCTTGCAGAGCACTGGGGAAAGGCAGGCAGAGAATTCCCTGCTAGCACCTTCTCTGTGCCTGGGAAGCAGAAGTGTTCACATTGCTTCGCAGAATCGCTTTTGTGCAGAAAACAGTAACACTTGTTCAGAATGAAAGAAAGCACAGAACCCCAGATTTTATGTTGTCCTGGAGAGCTTGCAGAGCACTGGGGAAAGGCAGGCAGAGAATTCCCTGCTAGCACCTTCTCTGTGCCTGTTCACATTGCTTCGCAGAATCGCTTTTGTGCAGAAAACAGTAACACTTGTTCAGAACGAAAGAAAGCACAGAGCCCCAGATTTGCTGTTGTCCTGGAGAGCTTGCAGAGCACTGGGGAAAGGCAGGCAGAGAATTCCCTGCTAGCACCTTCTCTGTGCCTGGGAAGCAGAAGTGTTCACATTGCTTCGCAGAATCGCTTTTGTGCAGAAAACAGTAACACTTGTTCAGAACGAAAGAAAGCACAGAGCCCCAGATTTTATGTTGTCCTGGAGAGCTTGCAGAGCACTGGGGAAAGGCAGGCAGAGAATTCCCTGCTAGCACCTTCTCTGTGCCTGGGAAGCAGAAGTGTTCACATTGCTTCGCAGAATCGCTTTTGTGCAGAAAACAGTAACACTTGTTCAGAACGAAAGAAAGCACAGAGCCCCAGATTTTATGTTGTCCTGGAGAGCTTGCAGAGCACTGGGGAAAGGCAGGCAGAGAATTCCCTGCTAGCACCTTCTCTGTGCCTGGGAAGCACAAGTGTTCACATTGCTTCGCAGAATCGCTTTTGTGCAGAAAACAGTAACACTTGTTCAGAACGAAAGAAAGCACAGAGCCCCAGATTTTATGTTGTCCTGGAGAGCTTGCAGAGCACTGGGGAAAGGCAGGCAGAGAATTCCCTGCTAGCACCTTCTCTGTGCCTGGGAAGCAGAAGTGTTCACATTGCTTCGCAGAATCGCTTTTGTGCAGAAAACAGTAACACTTGTTCAGAACGAAAGAAAGCACAGAGCCCCAGATTTTATGTTGTCCTGGAGAGCTTGCAGAGCACTGGAGAAAGGCAGGCAGAGAATTCCCTGCTAGCACCTTCTCTGTGCCTGGGAAGCACAAGTGTTCACATTGCTTCGCAGAATCGCTTTTGTGCAGAAAACAGTAACACTTGTTCAGAACGAAAGAAAGCACAGAGCCCCAGATTTTATGTTGTCCTGGAGAGCTTGCAGAGCACTGGGGAAAGGCAGGCAGAGAATTCCCTGCTAGCACCTTCTCTGTGCCTGGGAAGCAGAAGTGTTCACATTGCTTCGCAGAATCGCTTTTGTGCAGAAAACAGTAACACTTGTTCAGAACGAAAGAAAGCACAGAGCCCCAGATTTTATGTTGTCCTGGAGAGCTTGCAGAGCACTGGGGAAAGGCAGGCAGAGAATTCCCTGCTAGCACCTTCTCTGTGCCTGGGAAGCAGAAGTGTTCGCATTGCTTTGCAGAATCGCTTTTCTGCAGAAAACAGTAACACTTGTTCAGAACGAAAGAAAGCACAGAGCCCCAGATTTTATGTTGTCCTGGAGAGCTTGCAGAGCACTGGGGAAAGGCAGGCAGAGAATTCCCTGCTAGCACCTTCTCTGTGCCTGGGAAGCACAAGTGTTCACATTGCTTCGCAGAATCGCTTTTGTGCAGAAAACAGTAACACTTGTTCAGAATGAAAGAAAGCACAGAGCCCCAGATTTTATGTTGTCCTGGAGAGCTTGCAGAGCACTGGGGAAAGGCAGGCAGAGAATTCCCTGCTAGCACCTTCTCTGTGCCTGGGAAGCACAAGTGTTCACATTGCTTCGCAGAATCGCTTTTCTGCAGAAAACAGTAACACTTGTTCAGAACGAAAGAAAGCACAGAGCCCCAGATTTTATGTTGTCCTGGAGAGCTTGCAGAGCACTGGGGAAAGGCAGGCAGAGAATTCCCTGCTAGCACCTTCTCTGTGCCTGGGAAGCAGAAGTGTTCACATTGCTTCGCAGAATCGCTTTTGTGCAGAAAACAGTAACACTTGTTCAGAACGAAAGAAAGCACAGAGCCCCAGATTTGCTGTTGTCCTGGAGAGCTTGCAGAGCACTGGGGAAAGGCAGGCAGAGAATTCCCTGCTAGCACCTTCTCTGTGCCTGGGAAGCAGAAGTGTTCACATTGCTTCGCAGAATCGCTTTTGTGCAGAAAACAGTAACACTTGTTCAGAACGAAAGAAAGCACAGAGCCCCAGATTTGCTGTTGTCCTGGAGAGCTTGCAGAGCACTGGGGAAAGGCAGGCAGAGAATTCCCTGCTAGCACCTTCTCTGTGCCTGGGAAGCAGAAGTGTTCACATTGCTTCGCAGAATCGCTTTTGTGCAGAAAACAGTAACACTTGTTCAGAACGAAAGAAAGCACAGAGCCCCAGATTTTATGTTGTCCTGGAGAGCTTGCAGAGCACTGGGGAAAGGCAGGCAGAGAATTCCCTGCTAGCACCTTCTCTGTGCCTGGGAAGCACAAGTGTTCCTATTGCTTCGCAGAATCGCTTTTGTGCAGAAAACAGTAACACTTGTTCAGAACGAAAGAAAGCACAGAGCCCCAGATTTTATGTTGTCCTGGAGAGCTTGCAGAGCACTGGGGAAAGGCAGGCAGAGAATTCCCTGCTAGCACTTTCTCTGTGCCTGGGAAGCAGAAGTGTTCACATTGCTTCGCAGAATCGCTTTTGTGCAGAAAACAGTAACACTTGTTCAGAACGAAAGAAAGCACAGAGCCCCAGATTTTATGTTGTCCTGGAGAGCTTGCAGAGCACTGAGGAAAGGCAGGCAGAGAATTCCCTGCTAGCACCTTCTCTGTGCCTGGGAAGCACAAGTGTTCACATTGCTTCGCAGAATCGCTTTTGTGCAGAAAACAGTAACACTTGTTCAGAACGAAAGAAAGCACAGAGCCCCAGATTTTATGTTGTCCTGGAGAGCTTGCAGAGCACTGGGGAAAGGCAGGCAGAGAATTCCCTGCTAGCACCTTCTCTGTGCCTGGGAAGCACAAGTGTTCACATTGCTTTGCAGAATCGCTTTTGTGCAGAAAACAGTAACACTTGTTCAGAACGAAAGAAAGCACAGAGCCCCAGATTTTATGTTGTCCTGGAGAGCTTGCAGAGCACTGGGGAAAGGCAGGCAGAGAATTCCCTGCTAGCACCTTCTCTGTGCCTGGGAAGCACAAGTGTTCACATTGCTTCGCAGAATCGCTTTTGTGCAGAAAACAGTAACACTTGTTCAGAATGAAAGAAAGCACAGAGCCCCAGATTTTATGTTGTCCTGGAGAGCTTGCAGAGCACTGGGGAAAGGCAGGCAGAGAATTCCCTGCTAGCACCTTCTCTGTGCCTGGGAAGCAGAAGTGTTCACATTGCTTCGCAGAATCGCTTTTGTGCAGAAAACAGTAACACTTGTTCAGAACGAAAGAAAGCACAGAGCCCCAGATTTTATGTTGTCCTGGAGAGCTTGCAGAGCACTGGGGAAAGGCAGGCAGAGAATTCCCTGCTAGCACCTTCTCTGTGCCTGGGAAGCAGAAGTGTTCACATTGCTTCGCAGAATCGCTTTTGTGCAGAAAACAGTAACACTTGTTCAGAACGAAAGAAAGCACAGAGCCCCAGATTTGCTGTTGTCCTGGAGAGCTTGCAGAGCACTGGGGAAAGGCAGGCAGAGAATTCCCTGCTAGCACCTTCTCTGTGCCTGGGAAGCAGAAGTGTTCACATTGCTTCGCAGAATCGCTTTTGTGCAGAAAACAGTAACACTTGTTCAGAACGAAAGAAAGCACAGAGCCCCAGATTTTATGTTGTCCTGGAGAGCTTGCAGAGCACTGGAGAAAGGCAGGCAGAGAATTCCCTGCTAGCACCTTCTCTGTGCCTGTTCACATTGCTTCGCAGAATCGCTTTTGTGCAGAAAACAGTAACACTTGTTCAGAACGAAAGAAAGCACAGAGCCCCAGATTTTATGTTGTCCTGGAGAGCTTGCAGAGCACTGGGGAAAGGCAGGCAGAGAATTCCCTGCTAGCACCTTCTCTGTGCCTGGGAAGCAGAAGTGTTCACATTACTTCGCAGAATCGCTTTTGTGCAGAAAACAGTAACACTTGTTCAGAACGAAAGAAAGCACAGAGCCCCAGATTTTATGTTGTTCTGGGGAGCTTGCAGAGCACTGGGGAAAGGCAGGCAGAGAATTCCCTGCTAGCACCTTCTCTGTGCCTGGGAAGCACAAGTGTTCACATTGCTTCGCAGAATCGCTTTTGTGCAGAAAACAGTAACACTTGTTCAGAACGAAAGAAAGCACAGAGCCCCAGATTTGCTGTTGTCCTGGAGAGCTTGCAGAGCACTGGGGAAAGGCAGGCAGAGAATTCCCTGCTAGCACCTTCTCTGTGCCTTTTCACATTGCTTCGCAGAATCGCTTTTGTGCAGAAAACAGTAACACTTGTTCAGAACGAAAGAAAGCACAGAGCCCCAGATTTTATGTTGTCCTGGAGAGCTTGCAGAGCACTGGGGAAAGGCAGGCAGAGAATTCCCTGCTAGCACCTTCTCTGTGCCTGGGAAGCAGAAGTGTTCACATTGCTTCGCAGAATCGCTTTTGTGCAGAAAACAGTAACACTTGTTCAGAACGAAAGAAAGCACAGAGCCCCAGATTTGCTGTTGTCCTGGAGAGCTTGCAGAGCACTGGGGAAAGGCAGGCAGAGAATTCCCTGCTAGCACCTTCTCTGTGCCTGGGAAGCAGAAGTGTTCACATTGCTTCGCAGAATCGCTTTTGTGCAGAAAACAGTAACACTTGTTCAGAACGAAAGAAAGCACAGAGCCCCAGATTTTATGTTGTCCTGGAGAGCTTGCAGAGCACTGGGGAAAGGCAGGCAGAGAATTCCCTGCTAGCACCTTCTCTGTGCCTGGGAAGCACAAGTGTTCATATTGCTTCGCAGAATCGCTTTTGTGCAGAAAACAGTAACACTTGTTCAGAACGAAAGAAAGCACAGAGCCCCAGATTTTATGTTGTCCTGGAGAGCTTGCAGAGCACTGGGGAAAGGCAGGCAGAGAATTCCCTGCTAGCACCTTCTCTGTGCCTGGGAAGCAGAAGTGTTCACATTGCTTTGCAGAATCGCTTTTGTGCAGAAAACAGTAACACTTGTTCAGCACGAAAGAAAGCACAGAGCCCCAGATTTTATGTTCTCCTGGAGAGCTTGCAGAGCACTGGGGAAAGGCAGGCAGAGAATTCCCTGCTAGCACCTTCTCTGTGCCTGGGAAGCAGAAGTGTTCACATTGCTTCGCAGAATCGCTTTTGTGCAGAAAACAGTAACACTTGTTCAGAATGAAAGAAAGCACAGAACCCCAGATTTTATGTTGTCCTGGAGAGCTTGCAGAGCACTGGGGAAAGGCAGGCAGAGAATTCCCTGCTAGCACCTTCTCTGTGCCTGTTCACATTGCTTCGCAGAATCGCTTTTGTGCAGAAAACAGTAACACTTGTTCAGAACGAAAGAAAGCACAGAGCCCCAGATTTGCTGTTGTCCTGGAGAGCTTGCAGAGCACTGGGGAAAGGCAGGCAGAGAATTCCCTGCTAGCACCTTCTCTGTGCCTGGGAAGCAGAAGTGTTCACATTGCTTCGCAGAATCGCTTTTGTGCAGAAAACAGTAACACTTGTTCAGAACGAAAGAAAGCACAGAGCCCCAGATTTTATGTTGTCCTGGAGAGCTTGCAGAGCACTGGGGAAAGGCAGGCAGAGAATTCCCTGCTAGCACCTTCTCTGTGCCTGGGAAGCAGAAGTGTTCACATTGCTTCGCAGAATCGCTTTTGTGCAGAAAACAGTAACACTTGTTCAGAACGAAAGAAAGCACAGAGCCCCAGATTTTATGTTGTCCTGGAGAGCTTGCAGAGCACTGGGGAAAGGCAGGCAGAGAATTCCCTGCTAGCACCTTCTCTGTGCCTGGGAAGCACAAGTGTTCACATTGCTTCGCAGAATCGCTTTTGTGCAGAAAACAGTAACACTTGTTCAGAACGAAAGAAAGCACAGAGCCCCAGATTTTATGTTGTCCTGGAGAGCTTGCAGAGCACTGGGGAAAGGCAGGCAGAGAATTCCCTGCTAGCACCTTCTCTGTGCCTGGGAAGCAGAAGTGTTCACATTGCTTCGCAGAATCGCTTTTGTGCAGAAAACAGTAACACTTGTTCAGAACGAAAGAAAGCACAGAGCCCCAGATTTTATGTTGTCCTGGAGAGCTTGCAGAGCACTGGAGAAAGGCAGGCAGAGAATTCCCTGCTAGCACCTTCTCTGTGCCTGGGAAGCACAAGTGTTCACATTGCTTCGCAGAATCGCTTTTGTGCAGAAAACAGTAACACTTGTTCAGAACGAAAGAAAGCACAGAGCCCCAGATTTTATGTTGTCCTGGAGAGCTTGCAGAGCACTGGGGAAAGGCAGGCAGAGAATTCCCTGCTAGCACCTTCTCTGTGCCTGGGAAGCAGAAGTGTTCACATTGCTTCGCAGAATCGCTTTTGTGCAGAAAACAGTAACACTTGTTCAGAACGAAAGAAAGCACAGAGCCCCAGATTTTATGTTGTCCTGGAGAGCTTGCAGAGCACTGGGGAAAGGCAGGCAGAGAATTCCCTGCTAGCACCTTCTCTGTGCCTGGGAAGCAGAAGTGTTCACATTGCTTTGCAGAATCGCTTTTGTGCAGAAAACAGTAACACTTGTTCAGAACGAAAGAAAGCACAGAGCCCCAGATTTGCTGTTGTCCTGGAGAGCTTGCAGAGCACTGAGGAAAGGCAGGCAGAGAATTCCCTGCTAGCACCTTCTCTGTGCCTGGGAAGCAGAAGTGTTCACATTGCTTCGCAGAATCGCTTTTGTGCAGAAAACAGTAACACTTGTTCAGAACGAAAGAAAGCACAGAGCCCCAGATTTTATGTTGTCCTGGAGAGCTTGCAGAGCACTGGGGAAAGGCAGGCAGAGAATTCCCTGCTAGCACCTTCTCTGTGCCTGGGAAGCACAAGTGTTCATATTGCTTCGCAGAATCGCTTTTGTGCAGAAAACAGTAACACTTGTTCAGAACGAAAGAAAGCACAGAGCCCCAGATTTTATGTTGTCCTGGAGAGCTTGCAGAGCACTGGGGAGAGGCAGGCAGAGAATTCCCTGCTAGCACCTTCTCTGTGCCTGGGAAGCAGAAGTGTTCACATTGCTTCGCAGAATCTCTTTTGTGCAGAAAACAGTAACACTTGTTCAGAATGAAAGAAAGCACAGAGCCCCAGATTTTATGTTGTCCTGGAGAGCTTGCAGAGCACTGAGGAAAGGCAGGCAGAGAATTCCCTGCTAGCACCTTCTCTGTGCCTGTTCACATTGCTTTGCAGAATCGCTTTTGTGCAGAAAACAGTAACACTTGTTCAGCACGAAAGAAAGCACAGAGCCCCAGATTTTATGTTCTCCTGGAGAGCTTGCAGAGCACTGGGGAAAGGCAGGCAGAGAATTCCCTGCTAGCACCTTCTCTGTGCCTGGTAAGCACAAGTGTTCACATTGCTTCGCAGAATCGCTTTTGTGCAGAAAACAGTAACACTTGTTCAGAACGAAAGAAAGCACAGAGCCCCAGATTTTATGTTGTCCTGGAGAGCTTGCAGAGCACTGGGGAAAGGCAGGCAGAGAATTCCCTGCTAGCACCTTCTCTGTGCCTGGGAAGCACAAGTGTTCACATTGCTTCGCAGAATCGCTTTTGTGCAGAAAACAGTAACACTTGTTCAGAATGAAAGAAAGCACAGAGCCCCAGATTTTATGTTGTCCTGGAGAGCTTGCAGAGCACTGGGGAAAGGCAGGCAGAGAATTCCCTGCTAGCACCTTCTCTGTGCCTGGGAAGCACAAGTGTTCACATTGCTTCGCAGAATCGCTTTTGTGCAGAAAACAGTAACACTTGTTCAGAATGAAAGAAAGCACAGAACCCCAGATTTTATGTTGTCCTGGAGAGCTTGCAGAGCTCTAAGGAAAGGCAGGCAGAGAATTCCCTGCTAGCACCTTCTCTGTGCCTGTTCACATTGCTTTGCAGAATCGCTTTTGTGCAGAAAACAGTAACACTTGTTCAGAATGAAAGAAAGCACAGAGCCCCAGATTTTATGTTGTCCTGGAGAGCTTGCAGAGCACTGGGGAAAGGCAGGCAGAGAATTCCCTGCTAGCACCTTCTCTGTGCCTGGGAAGCACAAGTGTTCACATTGCTTCGCAGAATCGCTTTTGTGCAGAAAACAGTAACACTTGTTCAGAACGAAAGAAAGCACAGAGCCCCAGATTTTATGTTGTCCTGGAGAGCTTGCAGAGCACTGGGGAAAGGCAGGCAGAGAATTCCCTGCTAGCACCTTCTCTGTGCCTGGGAAGCACAAGTGTTCACATTGCTTCGCAGAATCGCTTTTGTGCAGAAAACAGTAACACTTGTTCAGAACGAAAGAAAGCACAGAGCCCCAGATTTTATGTTGTCCTGGAGAGCTTGCAGAGCACTGGGGAAAGGCAGGCAGAGAATTCCCTGCTAGCACCTTCTTTGTGCCTGGGAAGCACAAGTGTTCATATTGCTTCGCAGAATCGCTTTTGTGCAGAAAACAGTAACACTTGTTCAGAACGAAAGAAAGCACAGAGCCCCAGATTTGCTGTTGTCCTGGAGAGCTTGCAGAGCACTGGGGAAAGGCAGGCAGAGAATTCCCTGCTAGCACCTTCTCTGTGCCTGGGAAGCAGAAGTGTTCACATTGCTTCGCAGAATCGCTTTTGTGCAGAAAACAGTAACACTTGTTCAGAACGAAAGAAAGCACAGAGCCCCAGATTTTATGTTGTCCTGGAGAGCTTGCAGAGCACTGGGGAAAGGCAGGCAGAGAATTCCCTGCTAGCACCTTCTCTGTGCCTGGGAAGCAGAAGTGTTCACATTGCTTCGCAGAATCGCTTTTGTGCAGAAAACAGTAACACTTGTTCAGAACGAAAGAAAGCACAGAGCCCCAGATTTGCTGTTGTCCTGGAGAGCTTGCAGAGCACTGGGGAAAGGCAGGCAGAGAATTCCCTGCTAGCACCTTCTCTGTGCCTGGGAAGCAGAAGTGTTCACATTGCTTCGCAGAATCGCTTTTGTGCAGAAAACAGTAACACTTGTTCAGAATGAAAGAAAGCACAGAGCCCCAGATTTTATGTTGTCCTGGAGAGCTTGCAGAGCACTGAGGAAAGGCAGGCAGAGAATTCCCTGCTAGCACCTTCTCTGTGCCTGTTCACATTGCTTTGCAGAATCGCTTTTGTGCAGAAAACAGTAACACTTGTTCAGCACGAAAGAAAGCACAGAGCCCCAGATTTTATGTTGTCCTGGAGAGCTTGCAGAGCACTGGGGAAAGGCAGGCAGAGAATTCCCTGCTAGCACCTTCTCTGTGCCTGGGAAGCAGAAGTGTTCACATTGCTTCGCAGAATCGCTTTTGTGCAGAAAACAGTAACACTTGTTCAGAACGAAAGAAAGCACAGAGCCCCAGATTTTATGTTGTCCTGGAGAGCTTGCAGAGCACTGGGGAAAGGCAGGCAGAGAATTCCCTGCTAGCACCTTCTCTGTGCCTGGGAAGCACAAGTGTTCACATTGCTTCGCAGAATCGCTTTTGTGCAGAAAACAGTAACACTTGTTCAGAACGAAAGAAAGCACAGAGCCCCAGATTTTATGTTGTCCTGGAGAGCTTGCAGAGCACTGGGGAAAGGCAGGCAGAGAATTCCCTGCTAGCACCTTCTCTGTGCCTGGGAAGCAGAAGTGTTCACATTGCTTCGCAGAATCGCTTTTGTGCAGAAAACAGTAACACTTGTTCAGAACGAAAGAAAGCACAGAGCCCCAGATTTTATGTTGTCCTGGAGAGCTTGCAGAGCACTGGGGAAAGGCAGGCAGAGAATTCCCTGCTAGCACCTTCTCTGTGCCTGGGAAGCACAAGTGTTCACATTGCTTCGCAGAATCGCTTTTGTGCAGAAAACAGTAACACTTGTTCAGAACGAAAGAAAGCACAGAGCCCCAGATTTTATGTTGTCCTGGAGAGCTTGCAGAGCACTGGGGAAAGGCAGGCAGAGAATTCCCTGCTAGCACCTTCTCTGTGCCTGGGAAGCACAAGTGTTCACATTGCTTCGCAGAATCGCTTTTGTGCAGAAAACAGTAACACTTGTTCAGAACGAAAGAAAGCACAGAGCCCCAGATTTTATGTTGTCCTGGAGAGCTTGCAGAGCACTGGGGAAAGGCAGGCAGAGAATTCCCTGCTAGCACCTTCTCTGTGCCTGGGAAGCAGAAGTGTTCACATTGCTTTGCAGAATCGCTTTTGTGCAGAAAACAGTAACACTTGTTCAGAACGAAAGAAAGCACAGAGCCCCAGATTTGCTGTTGTCCTGGAGAGCTTGCAGAGCACTGGGGAAAGGCAGGCAGAGAATTCCCTGCTAGCACCTTCTCTGTGCCTGGGAAGCAGAAGTGTTCACATTGCTTTGCAGAATCGCTTTTGTGCAGAAAACAGTAACACTTGTTCAGAACGAAAGAAAGCACAGAGCCCCAGATTTTATGTTGTCCTGGAGAGCTTGCAGAGCACTGGGGAAAGGCAGGCAGAGAATTCCCTGCTAGCACCTTCTCTGTGCCTGGGAAGCACAAGTGTTCACATTGCTTCGCAGAATCGCTTTTGTGCAGAAAACAGTAACACTTGTTCAGAACGAAAGAAAGCACAGAGCCCCAGATTTTATGTTGTCCTGGAGAGCTTGCAGAGCACTGCGGAAAGGCAGGCAGAGAATTCCCTGCTAGCACCTTCTCTGTGCCTGGGAAGCAGAAGTGTTCACATTGCTTCGCAGAATCGCTTTTGTGCAGAAAACAGTAACACTTGTTCAGAACGAAAGAAAGCACAGAGCCCCAGATTTTATGTTGTCCTGGAGAGCTTGCAGAGCACTGGGGAAAGGCAGGCAGAGAATTCCCTGCTAGCACCTTCTCTGTGCCTGGGAAGCACAAGTGTTCATATTGCTTCGCAGAATCGCTTTTGTGCAGAAAACAGTAACACTTGTTCAGAACGAAAGAAAGCACAGAGCCCCAGATTTTATGTTGTCCTGGAGAGCTTGCAGAGCACTGGGGAGAGGCAGGCAGAGAATTCCCTGCTAGCACCTTCTCTGTGCCTGGGAAGCAGAAGTGTTCACATTGCTTCGCAGAATCGCTTTTGTGCAGAAAACAGTAACACTTGTTCAGAATGAAAGCAAGCACAGAGCCCCAGATTTTATGTTGTCCTGGAGAGCTTGCAGAGCACTGAGGAAAGGCAGGCAGAGAATTCCCTGCTAGCACCTTCTCTGTGCCTGTTCACATTGCTTTGCAGAATCGCTTTTGTGCAGAAAACAGTAACACTTGTTCAGCACGAAAGAAAGCACAGAGCCCCAGATTTTATGTTCTCCTGGAGAGCTTGCAGAGCACTGGGGAAAGGCAGGCAGAGAATTCCCTGCTAGCACCTTCTCTGTGCCTGGGAAGCAGAAGTGTTCACATTGCTTCGCAGAATCGCTTTTGTGCAGAAAACAGTAACACTTGTTCAGAACGAAAGAAAGCACAGAGCCCCAGATTTTATGTTGTCCTGGAGAGCTTGCAGAGCACTGGGGAAAGGCAGGCAGAGAATTCCCTGCTAGCACCTTCTCTGTGCCTGGGAAGCACAAGTGTTCACATTGCTTCGCAGAATCGCTTTTGTGCAGAAAACAGTAACACTTGTTCAGAATGAAAGAAAGCACAGAGCCCCAGATTTTATGTTGTCCTGGAGAGCTTGCAGAGCACTGGGGAAAGGCAGGCAGAGAATTCCCTGCTAGCACCTTCTCTGTGCCTGGGAAGCACAAGTGTTCACATTGCTTCGCAGAATCGCTTTTGTGCAGAAAACAGTAACACTTGTTCAGAACGAAAGAAAGCACAGAGCACCAGATTTTATGTTGTCCTGGAGAGCTTGCAGAGCACTGGGGAAAGGCAGGCAGAGAATTCCCTGCTAGCACCTTCTCTGTGCCTGGGAAGCACAAGTGTTCATATTGCTTCGCAGAATCGCTTTTGTGCAGAAAACAGTAACACTTGTTCAGAACGAAAGAAAGCACAGAGCCCCAGATTTTATGTTGTCCTGGAGAGCTTGCAGAGCACTGGGGAAAGGCAGGCAGAGAATTCCCTGCTAGCACCTTCTCTGTGCCTGGGAAGCAGAAGTGTTCACATTGCTTTGCAGAATCGCTTTTGTGCAGAAAACAGTAACACTTGTTCAGCACGAAAGAAAGCACAGAGCCCCAGATTTTATGTTGTCCTGGAGAGCTTGCAGAGCACTGGGGAAAGGCAGGCAGAGAATTCCCTGCTAGCACCTTCTCTGTGCCTGGGAAGCACAAGTGTTCACATTGCTTTGCAGAATCGCTTTTGTGCAGAAAACAGTAACACTTGTTCAGAACGAAAGAAAGCACAGAGCCCCAGATTTTATGTTGTCCTGGAGAGCTTGCAGAGCACTGGGGAAAGGCAGACAGAGAATTCCCTGCTAGCACCTTCTCTGTGCCTGGGAAGCACAAGTGTTCACATTGCTTCGCAGAATCGCTTTTGTGCAGAAAACAGTAACACTTGTTCAGAATGAAAGAAAGCACAGAACCCCAGATTTTATGTTGTCCTGGAGAGCTTGCAGAGCACTGGGGAAAGGCAGGCAGAGAATTCCCTGCTAGCACCTTCTCTGTGCCTGTTCACATTGCTTCGCAGAATCGCTTTTGTGCAGAAAACAGTAACACTTGTTCAGAACGAAAGAAAGCACAGAGCCCCAGATTTTATGTTGTCCTGGAGAGCTTGCAGAGCACTGGGGAAAGGCAGGCAGAGAATTCCCTGCTAGCACCTTCTCTGTGCCTGGGAGGCACAAGTGTTCATATTGCTTCGCAGAATCGCTTTTGTGCAGAAAACAGTAACACTTGTTCAGAATGAAAGAAAGCACAGAGCCCCAGATTTTATGTTGTCCTGGAGAGCTTGCAGAGCTCTAAGGAAAGGCAGGCAGAGAATTCCCTGCTAGCACCTTCTCTGTGCCTGTTCACATTGCTTCGCAGAATCGCTTTTGTGCAGAAAACAGTAACACTTGTTCAGAATGAAAGAAAGCACAGAGCCCCAGATTTTATGTTGTCCTGGAGAGCTTGCAGAGCACTGGGGAAAGGCAGGCAGAGAATTCCCTGCTAGCACCTTCTCTGTGCCTGGGAAGCACAAGTGTTCACATTGCTTCGCAGAATCGCTTTTGTGCAGAAAACAGTAACACTTGTTCAGAACGAAAGAAAGCACAGAGCCCCAGATTTTATGTTGTCCTGGAGAGCTTGCAGAGCACTGGGGAAAGGCAGGCAGAGAATTCCCTGCTAGCACCTTCTCTGTGCCTGGGAAGCAGAAGTGTTCACATTGCTTCGCAGAATCGCTTTTGTGCAGAAAACAGTAACACTTGTTCAGAACGAAAGAAAGCACAGAGCCCCAGATTTTATGTTGTCCTGGAGAGCTTGCAGAGCACTGGGGAAAGGCAGGCAGAGAATTCCCTGCTAGCACCTTCTCTGTGCCTGGGAAGCACAAGTGTTCATATTGCTTCGCAGAATCGCTTTTGTGCAGAAAACAGTAACACTTGTTCAGAACGAAAGAAAGCACAGAGCCCCAGATTTGCTGTTGTCCTGGAGAGCTTGCAGAGCACTGGGGAAAGGCAGGCAGAGAATTCCCTGCTAGCACCTTCTCTGTGCCTGGGAAGCAGAAGTGTTCACATTGCTTCGCAGAATCGCTTTTGTGCAGAAAACAGTAACACTTGTTCAGAACGAAAGAAAGCACAGAGCCCCAGATTTTATGTTGTCCTGGAGAGCTTGCAGAGCACTGGGGAAAGGCAGGCAGAGAATTCCCTGCTAGCACCTTCTCTGTGCCTGGGAAGCACAAGTGTTCACATTGCTTCGCAGAATCGCTTTTGTGCAGAAAACAGTAACACTTGTTCAGAACGAAAGAAAGCACAGAGCCCCAGATTTTATGTTGTCCTGGAGAGCTTGCAGAGCACTGGGGAAAGGCAGGCAGAGAATTCCCTGCTAGCACCTTCTCTGTGCCTGGGAAGCACAAGTGTTCACATTGCTTTGCAGAATCGCTTTTGTGCAGAAAACAGTAACACTTGTTCAGAACGAAAGAAAGCACAGAGCCCCAGATTTTATGTTGTCCTGGAGAGCTTGCAGAGCACTGGGGAAAGGCAGGCAGAGAATTCCCTGCTAGCACCTTCTCTGTGCCTGGGAAGCAGAAGTGTTCACATTGCTTCGCAGAATCGCTTTTGTGCAGAAAACAGTAACACTTGTTCAGAACGAAAGAAAGCACAGAGCCCCAGATTTGCTGTTGTCCTGGAGAGCTTGCAGAGCACTGGGGAAAGGCAGGCAGAGAATTCCCTGCTAGCACCTTCTCTGTGCCTGGGAAGCAGAAGTGTTCACATTGCTTCGCAGAATCGCTTTTGTGCAGAAAACAGTAACACTTGTTCAGAATGAAAGAAAGCACAGAACCCCAGATTTTATGTTGTCCTGGAGAGCTTGCAGAGCACTAAGGAAAGGCAGGCAGAGAATTCCCTGCTAGCACCTTCTCTGTGCCTGGGAAGCAGAAGTGTTCACATTGCTTCGCAGAATCGCTTTTGTGCAGAAAACAGTAACACTTGTTCAGAATGAAAGAAAGCACAGAGCCCCAGATTTTATGTTGTCCTGGAGAGCTTGCAGAGCACTGGGGAAAGGCAGGCAGAGAATTCCCTGCTAGCACCTTCTCTGTGCCTGTTCACATTGCTTTGCAGAATCGCTTTTGTGCAGAAAACAGTAACACTTGTTCAGCACGAAAGAAAGCACAGAGCCCCAGATTTTATGTTCTCCTGGAGAGCTTGCAGAGCACTGGGGAAAGGCAGGCAGAGAATTCCCTGCTAGCACCTTCTCTGTGCCTGGGAAGCAGAAGTGTTCACATTGCTTCGCAGAATCGCTTTTGTGCAGAAAACAGTAACACTTGTTCAGAACGAAAGAAAGCACAGAGCCCCAGATTTTATGTTGTCCTGGAGAGCTTGCAGAGCACTGGGGAAAGGCAGGCAGAGAATTCCCTGCTAGCACCTTCTCTGTGCCTGGGAAGCACAAGTGTTCACATTGCTTCGCAGAATCGCTTTTGTGCAGAAAACAGTAACACTTGTTCAGAATGAAAGAAAGCACAGAGCCCCAGATTTTATGTTGTCCTGGAGAGCTTGCAGAGCACTGGGGAAAGGCAGGCAGAGAATTCCCTGCTAGCACCTTCTCTGTGCCTGGGAAGCACAAGTGTTCATATTGCTTCGCAGAATCGCTTTTGTGCAGAAAACAGTAACACTTGTTCAGAACGAAAGAAAGCACAGAGCCCCAGATTTGCTGTTGTCCTGGAGAGCTTGCAGAGCACTGGGGAAAGGCAGGCAGAGAATTCCCTGCTAGCACCTTCTCTGTGCCTGGGAAGCAGAAGTGTTCACATTGCTTCGCAGAATCGCTTTTGTGCAGAAAACAGTAACACTTGTTCAGAACGAAAGAAAGCACAGAGCCCCAGATTTTATGTTGTCCTGGAGAGCTTGCAGAGCACTGGGGAAAGGCAGGCAGAGAATTCCCTGCTAGCACCTTCTCTGTGCCTGGGAAGCAGAAGTGTTCACATTGCTTCGCAGAATCGCTTTTGTGCAGAAAACAGTAACACTTGTTCAGAACGAAAGAAAGCACAGAGCCCCAGATTTTATGTTGTCCTGGAGAGCTTGCAGAGCACTGGGGAAAGGCAGGCAGAGAATTCCCTGCTAGCACCTTCTCTGTGCCTGGGAAGCAGAAGTGTTCACATTGCTTTGCAGAATCGCTTTTGTGCAGAAAACAGTAACACTTGTTCAGCACGAAAGAAAGCACAGAGCCCCAGATTTTATGTTCTCCTGGAGAGCTTGCAGAGCACTGGGGAAAGGCAGGCAGAGAATTCCCTGCTAGCACCTTCTCTGTGCCTGGGAAGCACAAGTGTTCACATTGCTTTGCAGAATCGCTTTTGTGCAGAAAACAGTAACACTTGTTCAGAATGAAAGAAAGCACAGAGCCCCAGATTTTATGTTGTCCTGGAGAGCTTGCAGAGCACTGGGGAAAGGCAGGCAGAGAATTCCCTGCTAGCACCTTCTCTGTGCCTGGGAAGCACAAGTGTTCACATTGCTTCGCAGAATCGCTTTTGTGCAGAAAACAGTAACACTTGTTCAGAATGAAAGAAAGCACAGAACCCCAGATTTTATGTTGTCCTGGAGAGCTTGCAGAGCACTGGGGAAAGGCAGGCAGAGAATTCCCTGCTAGCACCTTCTCTGTGCCTGGGAAGCAGAAGTGTTCACATTGCTTCGCAGAATCGCTTTTGTGCAGAAAACAGTAACACTTGTTCAGAACGAAAGAAAGCACAGAGCCCCAGATTTTATGTTGTCCTGGAGAGCTTGCAGAGCACTGGGGAAAGGCAGGCAGAGAATTCCCTGCTAGCACCTTCTCTGTGCCTGGGAAGCACAAGTGTTCATATTGCTTCGCAGAATCGCTTTTGTGCAGAAAACAGTAACACTTGTTCAGAACGAAAGAAAGCACAGAGCCCCAGATTTGCTGTTGTCCTGGAGAGCTTGCAGAGCACTGGGGAAAGGCAGGCAGAGAATTCCCTGCTAGCACCTTCTCTGTGCCTGGGAAGCAGAAGTGTTCACATTGCTTCGCAGAATCGCTTTTGTGCAGAAAACAGTAACACTTGTTCAGAACGAAAGAAAGCACAGAGCCCCAGATTTTATGTTGTCCTGGAGAGCTTGCAGAGCACTGGGGAAAGGCAGGCAGAGAATTCCCTGCTAGCACCTTCTCTGTGCCTGGGAAGCACAAGTGTTCACATTGCTTCGCAGAATCGCTTTTGTGCAGAAAACAGTAACACTTGTTCAGAACGAAAGAAAGCACAGAGCCCCAGATTTGCTGTTGTCCTGGAGAGCTTGCAGAGCACTGGGGAAAGGCAGGCAGAGAATTCCCTGCTAGCACCTTCTCTGTGCCTGGGAAGCAGAAGTGTTCACATTGCTTCGCAGAATCGCTTTTGTGCAGAAAACAGTAACACTTGTTCAGAATGAAAGAAAGCACAGAGCCCCAGATTTTATGTTGTCCTGGAGAGCTTGCAGAGCACTGAGGAAAGGCAGGCAGAGAATTCCCTGCTAGCACCTTCTCTGTGCCTGTTCACATTGCTTTGCAGAATCGCTTTTGTGCAGAAAACAGTAACACTTGTTCAGCACGAAAGAAAGCACAGAGCCCCAGATTTTATGTTGTCCTGGAGAGCTTGCAGAGCACTGGGGAAAGGCAGGCAGAGAATTCCCTGCTAGCACCTTCTCTGTGCCTGGGAAGCACAAGTGTTCACATTGCTTCGCAGAATCGCTTTTGTGCAGAAAACAGTAACACTTGTTCAGAACGAAAGAAAGCACAGAGCCCCAGATTTTATGTTGTCCTGGAGAGCTTGCAGAGCACTGGGGAAAGGCAGGCAGAGAATTCCCTGCTAGCACCTTCTCTGTGCCTGGGAAGCACAAGTGTTCACATTGCTTCGCAGAATCGCTTTTGTGCAGAAAACAGTAACACTTGTTCAGAACGAAAGAAAGCACAGAGCCCCAGATTTTATGTTGTCCTGGAGAGCTTGCAGAGCACTGGGGAAAGGCAGGCAGAGAATTCCCTGCTAGCACCTTCTCTGTGCCTGGGAAGCACAAGTGTTCACATTGCTTCGCAGAATCGCTTTTGTGCAGAAAACAGTAACACTTGTTCAGAACGAAAGAAAGCACAGAGCCCCAGATTTTATGTTGTCCTGGAGAGCTTGCAGAGCACTGGGGAAAGGCAGGCAGAGAATTCCCTGCTAGCACCTTCTCTGTGCCTGGGAAGCAGAAGTGTTCACATTGCTTTGCAGAATCGCTTTTGTGCAGAAAACAGTAACACTTGTTCAGAACGAAAGAAAGCACAGAGCCCCAGATTTTATGTTGTCCTGGAGAGCTTGCAGAGCACTGGGGAAAGGCAGGCAGAGAATTCCCTGCTAGCACCTTCTCTGTGCCTGGGAAGCAGAAGTGTTCACATTGCTTCGCAGAATCGCTTTTGTGCAGAAAACAGTAACACTTGTTCAGAACGAAAGAAAGCACAGAGCCCCAGATTTTATGTTGTCCTGGAGAGCTTGCAGAGCACTGGGGAAAGGCAGGCAGAGAATTCCCTGCTAGCACCTTCTCTGTGCCTGGGAAGCAGAAGTGTTCACATTGCTTCGCAGAATCGCTTTTGTGCAGAAAACAGTAACAGTTGTTCAGAACGAAAGAAAGCACAGAGCCCCAGATTTTATGTTGTCCTGGAGAGCTTGCAGAGCACTGGGGAAAGGCAGGCAGAGAATTCCCTGCTAGCACCTTCTCTGTGCCTGGGAAGCACAAGTGTTCATATTGCTTCGCAGAATCGCTTTTGTGCAGAAAACAGTAACACTTGTTCAGAACGAAAGAAAGCACAGAGCCCCAGATTTTATGTTGTCCTGGAGAGCTTGCAGAGCACTGGGGAGAGGCAGGCAGAGAATTCCCTGCTAGCACCTTCTCTGTGCCTGGGAAGCAGAAGTGTTCACATTGCTTCGCAGAATCGCTTTTGTGCAGAAAACAGTAACACTTGTTCAGAATGAAAGCAAGCACAGAGCCCCAGATTTTATGTTGTCCTGGAGAGCTTGCAGAGCACTGAGGAAAGGCAGGCAGAGAATTCCCTGCTAGCACCTTCTCTGTGCCTGTTCACATTGCTTTGCAGAATCGCTTTTGTGCAGAAAACAGTAACACTTGTTCAGCACGAAAGAAAGAACAGAGCCCCAGATTTTATGTTCTCCTGGAGAGCTTGCAGAGCACTGGGGAAAGGCAGGCAGAGAATTCCCTGCTAGCACCTTCTCTGTGCCTGGGAAGCACAAGTGTTCACATTGCTTCGCAGAATCGCTTTTGTGCAGAAAACAGTAACACTTGTTCAGAACGAAAGAAAGCACAGAGCCCCAGATTTTATGTTGTCCTGGAGAGCTTGCAGAGCACTGGGGAAAGGCAGGCAGAGAATTCCCTGCTAGCACCTTCTCTGTGCCTGGGAAGCAGAAGTGTTCACATTGCTTCGCAGAATCGCTTTTGTGCAGAAAACAGTAACACTTGTTCAGAACGAAAGAAAGCACAGAGCCCCAGATTTTATGTTGTCCTGGAGAGCTTGCAGAGCACTGGGGAAAGGCAGGCAGAGAATTCCCTGCTAGCACCTTCTCTGTGCCTGGGAAGCACAAGTGTTCACATTGCTTCGCAGAATCGCTTTTGTGCAGAAAACAGTAACACTTGTTCAGAACGAAAGAAAGCACAGAGCCCCAGATTTGCTGTTGTCCTGGAGAGCTTGCAGAGCACTGGGGAAAGGCAGGCAGAGAATTCCCTGCTAGCACCTTCTCTGTGCCTGGGAAGCACAAGTGTTCACATTGCTTCGCAGAATCGCTTTTGTGCAGAAAACAGTAACACTTGTTCAGAACGAAAGAAAGCACAGAGCCCCAGATTTTATGTTGTCCTGGAGAGCTTGCAGAGCACTGGGGAAAGGCAGGCAGAGAATTCCCTGCTAGCACCTTCTCTGTGCCTGGGAAGCACAAGTGTTCACATTGCTTCGCAGAATCGCTTTTGTGCAGAAAACAGTAACACTTGTTCAGAACGAAAGAAAGCACAGAGCCCCAGATTTTATGTTGTCCTGGAGAGCTTGCAGAGCACTGGGGAAAGGCAGGCAGAGAATTCCCTGCTAGCACCTTCTCTGTGCCTGGGAAGCACAAGTGTTCACATTGCTTCGCAGAATCGCTTTTGTGCAGAAAACAGTAACACTTGTTCAGAACGAAATAAAGCACAGAGCCCCAGATTTTATGTTGTCCTGGAGAGCTTGCAGAGCACTGGGGAAAGGCAGGCAGAGAATTCCCTGCTAGCACCTTCTCTGTGCCTGGGAAGCACAAGTGTTCACATTGCTTCGCAGAATCGCTTTTGTGCAGAAAACAGTAACACTTGTTCAGAACGAAAGAAAGCACAGAGCCCCAGATTTTATGTTGTCCTGGAGAGCTTGCAGAGCACTGGGGAAAGGCAGGCAGAGAATTCCCTGCTAGCACCTTCTCTGTGCCTGGGAAGCAGAAGTGTTCACATTGCTTCGCAGAATCGCTTTTGTGCAGAAAACAGTAACACTTGTTCAGAACGAAAGAAAGCACAGAGCCCCAGATTTTATGTTGTCCTGGAGAGCTTGCAGAGCACTGGGGAAAGGCAGGCAGAGAATTCCCTGCTAGCACCTTCTCTGTGCCTGGGAAGCAGAAGTGTTCACATTGCTTTGCAGAATCGCTTTTGTGCAGAAAACAGTAACACTTGTTCAGAACGAAAGAAAGCACAGAGCCCCAGATTTTATGTTGTCCTGGAGAGCTTGCAGAGCACTGGGGAAAGGCAGGCAGAGAATTCCCTGCTAGCACCTTCTCTGTGCCTGGGAAGCAGAAGTGTTCACATTGCTTCGCAGAATCGCTTTTGTGCAGAAAACAGTAACACTTGTTCAGAACGAAAGAAAGCACAGAGCCCCAGATTTTATGTTGTCCTGGAGAGCTTGCAGAGCACTGGGGAAAGGCAGGCAGAGAATTCCCTGCTAGCACCTTCTCTGTGCCTGGGAAGCAGAAGTGTTCACATTGCTTCGCAGAATCGCTTTTGTGCAGAAAACAGTAACAGTTGTTCAGAACGAAAGAAAGCACAGAGCCCCAGATTTTATGTTGTCCTGGAGAGCTTGCAGAGCACTGGGGAAAGGCAGGCAGAGAATTCCCTGCTAGCACCTTCTCTGTGCCTGGGAAGCACAAGTGTTCATATTGCTTCGCAGAATCGCTTTTGTGCAGAAAACAGTAACACTTGTTCAGAACGAAAGAAAGCACAGAGCCCCAGATTTTATGTTGTCCTGGAGAGCTTGCAGAGCACTGGGGAGAGGCAGGCAGAGAATTCCCTGCTAGCACCTTCTCTGTGCCTGGGAAGCAGAAGTGTTCACATTGCTTCGCAGAATCGCTTTTGTGCAGAAAACAGTAACACTTGTTCAGAATGAAAGCAAGCACAGAGCCCCAGATTTTATGTTGTCCTGGAGAGCTTGCAGAGCACTGAGGAAAGGCAGGCAGAGAATTCCCTGCTAGCACCTTCTCTGTGCCTGTTCACATTGCTTCGCAGAATCGCTTTTGTGCAGAAAACAGTAACACTTGTTCAGCACGAAAGAAAGAACAGAGCCCCAGATTTTATGTTCTCCTGGAGAGCTTGCAGAGCACTGGGGAAAGGCAGGCAGAGAATTCCCTGCTAGCACCTTCTCTGTGCCTGGGAAGCACAAGTGTTCACATTGCTTCGCAGAATCGCTTTTGTGCAGAAAACAGTAACACTTGTTCAGAACGAAAGAAAGCACAGAGCCCCAGATTTTATGTTGTCCTGGAGAGCTTGCAGAGCACTGGGGAAAGGCAGGCAGAGAATTCCCTGCTAGCACCTTCTCTGTGCCTGGGAAGCACAAGTGTTCACATTGCTTCGCAGAATCGCTTTTGTGCAGAAAACAGTAACACTTGTTCAGAATGAAAGAAAGCACAGAGCCCCAGATTTTATGTTGTCCTGGAGAGCTTGCAGAGCACTGGGGAAAGGCAGGCAGAGAATTCCCTGCTAGCACCTTCTCTGTGCCTGGGAAGCACAAGTGTTCACATTGCTTCGCAGAATCGCTTTTGTGCAGAAAACAGTAACACTTGTTCAGAACGAAAGAAAGCACAGAGCACCAGATTTTATGTTGTCCTGGAGAGCTTGCAGAGCACTGGGGAAAGGCAGGCAGAGAATTCCCTGCTAGCACCTTCTCTGTGCCTGGGAAGCACAAGTGTTCATATTGCTTCGCAGAATCGCTTTTGTGCAGAAAACAGTAACACTTGTTCAGAACGAAAGAAAGCACAGAGCCCCAGATTTTATGTTGTCCTGGAGAGCTTGCAGAGCACTGGGGAAAGGCAGGCAGAGAATTCCCTGCTAGCACCTTCTCTGTGCCTGGGAAGCAGAAGTGTTCACATTGCTTTGCAGAATCGCTTTTGTGCAGAAAACAGTAACACTTGTTCAGCACGAAAGAAAGCACAGAGCCCCAGATTTTATGTTGTCCTGGAGAGCTTGCAGAGCACTGGGGAAAGGCAGTCAGAGAATTCCCTGCTAGCACCTTCTCTGTGCCTGGGAAGCACAAGTGTTCACATTGCTTTGCAGAATCGCTTTTGTGCAGAAAACAGTAACACTTGTTCAGAACGAAAGAAAGCACAGAGCCCCAGATTTTATGTTGTCCTGGAGAGCTTGCAGAGCACTGGGGAAAGGCAGGCAGAGAATTCCCTGCTAGCACCTTCTCTGTGCCTGGGAAGCAGAAGTGTTCACATTGCTTCGCAGAATCGCTTTTGTGCAGAAAACAGTAACACTTGTTCAGAATGAAAGAAAGCACAGAACCCCAGATTTTATGTTGTCCTGGAGAGCTTGCAGAGCACTGGGGAAAGGCAGGCAGAGAATTCCCTGCTAGCACCTTCTCTGTGCCTGTTCACATTGCTTCGCAGAATCGCTTTTGTGCAGAAAACAGTAACACTTGTTCAGAACGAAAGAAAGCACAGAGCCCCAGATTTTATGTTGTCCTGGAGAGCTTGCAGAGCACTGGGGAAAGGCAGGCAGAGAATTCCCTGCTAGCACCTTCTCTGTGCCTGGGAGGCACAAGTGTTCATATTGCTTCGCAGAATCGCTTTTGTGCAGAAAACAGTAACACTTGTTCAGAATGAAAGAAAGCACAGAGCCCCAGATTTTATGTTGTCCTGGAGAGCTTGCAGAGCTCTAAGGAAAGGCAGGCAGAGAATTCCCTGCTAGCACCTTCTCTGTGCCTGTTCACATTGCTTCGCAGAATCGCTTTTGTGCAGAAAACAGTAACACTTGTTCAGAATGAAAGAAAGCACAGAGCCCCAGATTTTATGTTGTCCTGGAGAGCTTGCAGAGCACTGGGGAAAGGCAGGCAGAGAATTCCCTGCTAGCACCTTCTCTGTGCCTGGGAAGCACAAGTGTTCACATTGCTTCGCAGAATCGCTTTTGTGCAGAAAACAGTAACACTTGTTCAGAACGAAAGAAAGCACAGAGCCCCAGATTTTATGTTGTCCTGGAGAGCTTGCAGAGCACTGGGGAAAGGCAGGCAGAGAATTCCCTGCTAGCACCTTCTCTGTGCCTGGGAAGCACAAGTGTTCACATTGCTTCGCAGAATCGCTTTTGTGCAGAAAACAGTAACACTTGTTCAGAACGAAAGAAAGCACAGAGCCCCAGATTTTATGTTGTCCTGGAGAGCTTGCAGAGCACTGGGGAAAGGCAGGCAGAGAATTCCCTGCTAGCACCTTCTCTGTGCCTGGGAAGCACAAGTGTTCATATTGCTTCGCAGAATCGCTTTTGTGCAGAAAACAGTAACACTTGTTCAGAACGAAAGAAAGCACAGAGCCCCAGATTTGCTGTTGTCCTGGAGAGCTTGCAGAGCACTGGGGAAAGGCAGGCAGAGAATTCCCTGCTAGCACCTTCTCTGTGCCTGGGAAGCAGAAGTGTTCACATTGCTTCGCAGAATCGCTTTTGTGCAGAAAACAGTAACACTTGTTCAGAACGAAAGAAAGCACAGAGCCCCAGATTTTATGTTGTCCTGGAGAGCTTGCAGAGCACTGGGGAAAGGCAGGCAGAGAATTCCCTGCTAGCACCTTCTCTGTGCCTGGGAAGCACAAGTGTTCACATTGCTTCGCAGAATCGCTTTTGTGCAGAAAACAGTAACACTTGTTCAGAACGAAAGAAAGCACAGAGCCCCAGATTTTATGTTGTCCTGGAGAGCTTGCAGAGCACTGGGGAAAGGCAGGCAGAGAATTCCCTGCTAGCACCTTCTCTGTGCCTGGGAAGCAGAAGTGTTCACATTGCTTTGCAGAATCGCTTTTGTGCAGAAAACAGTAACACTTGTTCAGAACGAAAGAAAGCACAGAACCCCAGATTTTATGTTGTCCTGGAGAGCTTGCAGAGCACTAAGGAAATGCAGGCAGAGAATTCCCTGCTAGCACCTTCTCTGTGCCTGGGAAGCACAAGTGTTCACATTGCTTCGCAGAATCGCTTTTGTGCAGAAAACAGTAACACTTGTTCAGAATGAAAGAAAGCACAGAGCCCCAGATTTTATGTTGTCCTGGAGAGCTTGCAGAGCACTGGGGAAAGGCAGGCAGAGAATTCCCTGCTAGCACCTTCTCTGTGCCTGTTCACATTGCTTTGCAGAATCGCTTTTGTGCAGAAAACAGTAACACTTGTTCAGCACGAAAGAAAGCACAGAGCCCCAGATTTTATGTTGTCCTGGAGAGCTTGCAGAGCACTGGGGAAAGGCAGGCAGAGAATTCCCTGCTAGCACCTTCTCTGTGCCTGGGAAGCAGAAGTGTTCACATTGCTTCGCAGAATCGCTTTTGTGCAGAAAACAGTAACACTTGTTCAGAACGAAAGAAAGCACAGAGCCCCAGATTTTATGTTGTCCTGGAGAGCTTGCAGAGCACTGGGGAAAGGCAGGCAGAGAATTCCCTGCTAGCACCTTCTCTGTGCCTGGGAAGCACAAGTGTTCACATTGCTTCGCAGAATCGCTTTTGTGCAGAAAACAGTAACACTTGTTCAGAATGAAAGAAAGCACAGAGCCCCAGATTTTATGTTGTCCTGGAGAGCTTGCAGAGCACTGGGGAAAGGCAGGCAGAGAATTCCCTGCTAGCACCTTCTCTGTGCCTGGGAAGCACAAGTGTTCATATTGCTTCGCAGAATCGCTTTTGTGCAGAAAACAGTAACACTTGTTCAGAACGAAAGAAAGCACAGAGCCCCAGATTTGCTGTTGTCCTGGAGAGCTTGCAGAGCACTGGGGAAAGGCAGGCAGAGAATTCCCTGCTAGCACCTTCTCTGTGCCTGGGAAGCAGAAGTGTTCACATTGCTTCGCAGAATCGCTTTTGTGCAGAAAACAGTAACACTTGTTCAGAACGAAAGAAAGCACAGAGCCCCAGATTTTATGTTGTCCTGGAGAGCTTGCAGAGCACTGGGGAAAGGCAGGCAGAGAATTCCCTGCTAGCACCTTCTCTGTGCCTGGGAAGCACAAGTGTTCACATTGCTTCGCAGAATCGCTTTTGTGCAGAAAACAGTAACACTTGTTCAGAACGAAAGAAAGCACAGAGCCCCAGATTTTATGTTGTCCTGGAGAGCTTGCAGAGCACTGGGGAAAGGCAGGCAGAGAATTCCCTGCTAGCACCTTCTCTGTGCCTGGGAAGCAGAAGTGTTCACATTGCTTTGCAGAATCGCTTTTGTGCAGAAAACAGTAACACTTGTTCAGAACGAAAGAAAGCACAGAGCCCCAGATTTTATGTTGTCCTGGAGAGCTTGCAGAGCACTGGGGAAAGGCAGGCAGAGAATTCCCTGCTAGCACCTTCTCTGTGCCTGGGAAGCACAAGTGTTCACATTGCTTCGCAGAATCGCTTTTGTGCAGAAAACAGTAACACTTGTTCAGAACGAAAGAAAGCACAGAGCCCCAGATTTTATGTTGTCCTGGAGAGCTTGCAGAGCACTGGGGAAAGGCAGGCAGAGAATTCCCTGCTAGCACCTTCTCTGTGCCTGGGAAGCAGAAGTGTTCACATTGCTTCGCAGAATCGCTTTTGTGCAGAAAACAGTAACACTTGTTCAGAATGAAAGAAAGCACAGAACCCCAGATTTTATGTTGTCCTGGAGAGCTTGCAGAGCACTAAGGAAAGGCAGGCAGAGAATTCCCTGCTAGCACCTTCTCTGTGCCTGGGAAGCACAAGTGTTCACATTGCTTCGCAGAATCGCTTTTGTGCAGAAAACAGTAACACTTGTTCAGAATGAAAGAAAGCACAGAGCCCCAGATTTTATGTTGTCCTGGAGAGCTTGCAGAGCACTGAGGAAAGGCAGGCAGAGAATTCCCTGCTAGCACCTTCTCTGTGCCTGTTCACATTGCTTTTCAGAATCGCTTTTGTGCAGAAAACAGTAACACTTGTTCAGCACGAAAGAAAGCACAGAGCCCCAGATTTTATGTTGTCCTGGAGAGCTTGCAGAGCACTGGGGAAAGGCAGGCAGAGAATTCCCTGCTAGCACCTTCTCTGTGCCTGGGAAGCAGAAGTGTTCACATTGCTTCGCAGAATCGCTTTTGTGCAGAAAACAGTAACACTTGTTCAGAACGAAAGAAAGCACAGAGCCCCAGATTTTATGTTGTCCTGGAGAGCTTGCAGAGCACTGGGGAAAGGCAGGCAGAGAATTCCCTGCTAGCACCTTCTCTGTGCCTGGGAAGCACAAGTGTTCACATTGCTTCGCAGAATCGCTTTTGTGCAGAAAACAGTAACACTTGTTCAGAATGAAAGAAAGCACAGAGCCCCAGATTTTATGTTGTCCTGGAGAGCTTGCAGAGCACTGGGGAAAGGCAGGCAGAGAATTCCCTGCTAGCACCTTCTCTGTGCCTGGGAAGCACAAGTGT
This sequence comes from Strix uralensis, assembly GCF_047716275.1. Classification (NCBI taxonomy): domain Eukaryota; kingdom Metazoa; phylum Chordata; class Aves; order Strigiformes; family Strigidae; genus Strix; species Strix uralensis. Next base: position 225,830 of record NW_027436773.1, on the reverse strand, counting down.
TCATATTGCTTCGCAGAATCGCTTTTGTGCAGAAAACAGTAACACTTGTTCAGAACGAAAGAAAGCACAGAGCCCCAGATTTGCTGTTGTCCTGGAGAGCTTGCAGAGCACTGGGGAAAGGCAGGCAGAGAATTCCCTGCTAGCACCTTCTCTGTGCCTGGGAAGCAGAAGTGTTCACATTGCTTCGCAGAATCGCTTTTGTGCAGAAAACAGTAACACTTGTTCAGAACGAAAGAAAGCACAGAGCCCCAGATTTTATGTTGTCCTGGAGAGCTTGCAGAGCACTGGGGAAAGGCAGGCAGAGAATTCCCTGCTAGCACCTTCTCTGTGCCTGGGAAGCAGAAGTGTTCACATTGCTTCGCAGAATCGCTTTTGTGCAGAAAACAGTAACACTTGTTCAGAACGAAAGAAAGCACAGAGCCCCAGATTTTAGGTTGTCCTGGAGAGCTTGCAGAGCACTGGGGAAAGGCAGGCAGAGAATTCCCTGCTAGCACCTTCTCTGTGCCTGGGAAGCAGAAGTGTTCACATTGCTTTGCAGAATCGCTTTTGTGCAGAAAACAGTAACACTTGTTCAGCACGAAAGAAAGCACAGAGCCCCAGATTTTATGTTCTCCTGGAGAGCTTGCAGAGCACTGGGGAAAGGCAGGCAGAGAATTCCCTGCTAGCACCTTCTCTGTGCCTGGGAGGCACAAGTGTTCATATTGCTTCGCAGAATCGCTTTTGTGCAGAAAACAGTAACACTTGTTCAGAACGAAAGAAAGCACAGAGCCCCAGATTTTATGTTGTCCTGGAGAGCTTGCAGAGCACTGGGGAAAGGCAGGCAGAGAATTCCCTGCTAGCACCTTCTCTGTGCCTGGGAAGCACAAGTGTTCACATTGCTTCGCAGAATCGCTTTTGTGCAGAAAACAGTAACACTTGTTCAGAACGAAAGAAAGCACAGAGCCCCAGATTTTATGTTGTCCTGGAGAGCTTGCAGAGCACTGGGGAAAGGCAGGCAGAGAATTCCCTGCTAGCACCTTCTCTGTGCCTGGGAAGCACAAGTGTTCACATTGCTTTGCAGAATCGCTTTTGTGCAGAAAACAGTAACACTTGTTCAGCACGAAAGAAAGCACAGAGCCCCAGATTTTATGTTCTCCTGGAGAGCTTGCAGAGCACTGGGGAAAGGCAGTCAGAGAATTCCCTGCTAGCACCTTCTCTGTGCCTGGGAAGCACAAGTGTTCACATTGCTTTGCAGAATCGCTTTTGTGCAGAAAACAGTAACACTTGTTCAGAACGAAAGAAAGCACAGAGCCCCAGATTTTATGTTGTCCTGGAGAGCTTGCAGAGCACTGGGGAAAGGCAGGCAGAGAATTCCCTGCTAGCACCTTCTCTGTGCCTGGGAAGCAGAAGTGTTCACATTGCTTCGCAGAATCGCTTTTGTGCAGAAAACAGTAACACTTGTTCAGAATGAAAGAAAGCACAGAACCCCAGATTTTATGTTGTCCTGGAGAGCTTGCAGAGCACTGGGGAAAGGCAGGCAGAGAATTCCCTGCTAGCACCTTCTCTGTGCCTGGGAAGCAGAAGTGTTCACATTGCTTTGCAGAATCGCTTTTGTGCAGAAAACAGTAACACTTGTTCAGAACGAAAGAAAGCACAGAGCCCCAGATTTTATGTTGTCCTGGAGAGCTTGCAGAGCACTGGGGAAAGGCAGGCAGAGAATTCCCTGCTAGCACCTTCTCTGTGCCTGGGAAGCAGAAGTGTTCACATTGCTTCGCAGAATCGCTTTTGTGCAGAAAACAGTAACACTTGTTCAGAACGAAAGAAAGCACAGAGCCCCAGATTTTATGTTGTCCTGGAGAGCTTGCAGAGCACTGGGGAAAGGCAGGCAGAGAATTCCCTGCTAGCACCTTCTCTGTGCCTGGGAAGCACAAGTGTTCACATTGCTTCGCAGAATCGCTTTTGTGCAGAAAACAGTAACACTTGTTCAGAACGAAAGAAAGCACAGAGCCCCAGATTTGCTGTTGTCCTGGAGAGCTTGCAGAGCACTGGGGAAAGGCAGGCAGAGAATTCCCTGCTAGCACCTTCTCTGTGCCTGGGAAGCAGAAGTGTTCACATTGCTTCGCAGAATCGCTTTTGTGCAGAAAACAGTAACACTTGTTCAGAACGAAAGAAAGCACAGAGCCCCAGATTTTATGTTGTCCTGGAGAGCTTGCAGAGCACTGGGGAAAGGCAGGCAGAGAATTCCCTGCTAGCACCTTCTCTGTGCCTGGGAAGCAGAAGTGTTCACATTGCTTTGCAGAATCGCTTTTGTGCAGAAAACAGTAACACTTGTTCAGCACGAAAGAAAGCACAGAGCCCCAGATTTTATGTTGTCCTGGAGAGCTTGCAGAGCACTGGGGAAAGGCAGGCAGAGAATTCCCTGCTAGCACCTTCTCTGTGCCTGGGAAGCACAAGTGTTCACATTGCTTTGCAGAATCGCTTTTGTGCAGAAAACAGTAACACTTGTTCAGAATGAAAGAAAGCACAGAGCCCCAGATTTTATGTTGTCCTGGAGAGCTTGCAGAGCACTGGGGAAAGGCAGGCAGAGAATTCCCTGCTAGCACCTTCTCTGTGCCTGGGAAGCAGAAGTGTTCACATTGCTTCGCAGAATCGCTTTTGTGCAGAAAACAGTAACACTTGTTCAGAATGAAAGAAAGCACAGAACCCCAGATTTTATGTTGTCCTGGAGAGCTTGCAGAGCACTGGGGAAAGGCAGGCAGAGAATTCCCTGCTAGCACCTTCTCTGTGCCTGTTCACATTGCTTCGCAGAATCGCTTTTGTGCAGAAAACAGTAACACTTGTTCAGAACGAAAGAAAGCACAGAGCCCCAGATTTTATGTTGTCCTGGAGAGCTTGCAGAGCACTGGGGAAAGGCAGGCAGAGAATTCCCTGCTAGCACCTTCTCTGTGCCTGGGAGGCACAAGTGTTCACATTGCTTCGCAGAATCGCTTTTGTGCAGAAAACAGTAACACTTGTTCAGAACGAAAGAAAGCACAGAGCCCCAGATTTTATGTTGTCCTGGAGAGCTTGCAGAGCTCTAAGGAAAGGCAGGCAGAGAATTCCCTGCTAGCACCTTCTCTGTGCCTGTTCACATTGCTTCGCAGAATCGCTTTTGTGCAGAAAACAGTAACACTTGTTCAGAATGAAAGAAAGCACAGAGCCCCAGATTTTATGTTGTCCTGGAGAGCTTGCAGAGCACTGGGGAAAGGCAGGCAGAGAATTCCCTGCTAGCACCTTCTCTGTGCCTGGGAAGCACAAGTGTTCACATTGCTTCGCAGAATCGCTTTTGTGCAGAAAACAGTAACACTTGTTCAGAACGAAAGAAAGCACAGAGCCCCAGATTTTATGTTGTCCTGGAGAGCTTGCAGAGCACTGGGGAAAGGCAGGCAGAGAATTCCCTGCTAGCACCTTCTCTGTGCCTGGGAAGCACAAGTGTTCATATTGCTTCGCAGAATCGCTTTTGTGCAGAAAACAGTAACACTTGTTCAGAACGAAAGAAAGCACAGAGCCCCAGATTTGCTGTTGTCCTGGAGAGCTTGCAGAGCACTGAGGAAAGGCAGGCAGAGAATTCCCTGCTAGCACCTTCTCTGTGCCTGGGAAGCAGAAGTGTTCACATTGCTTCGCAGAATCGCTTTTGTGCAGAAAACAGTAACACTTGTTCAGAACGAAAGAAAGCACAGAGCCCCAGATTTTATGTTGTCCTGGAGAGCTTGCAGAGCACTGGGGAAAGGCAGGCAGAGAATTCCCTGCTAGCACCTTCTCTGTGCCTGGGAAGCAGAAGTGTTCACATTGCTTCGCAGAATCGCTTTTGTGCAGAAAACAGTAACAGTTGTTCAGAACGAAAGAAAGCACAGAGCCCCAGATTTTATGTTGTCCTGGAGAGCTTGCAGAGCACTGGGGAAAGGCAGGCAGAGAATTCCCTGCTAGCACCTTCTCTGTGCCTGGGAAGCAGAAGTGTTCACATTGCTTCGCAGAATCGCTTTTGTGCAGAAAACAGTAACACTTGTTCAGAACGAAAGAAAGCACAGAGCCCCAGATTTTATGTTGTCCTGGAGAGCTTGCAGAGCACTGGGGAAAGGCAGGCAGAGAATTCCCTGCTAGCACCTTCTCTGTGCCTGGGAAGCACAAGTGTTCACATTGCTTCGCAGAATCGCTTTTGTGCAGAAAACAGTAACACTTGTTCAGAACGAAAGAAAGCACAGAGCCCCAGATTTTATGTTGTCCTGGAGAGCTTGCAGAGCACTGGGGAGAGGCAGGCAGAGAATTCCCTGCTAGCACCTTCTCTGTGCCTGGGAAGCACAAGTGTTCACATTGCTTCGCAGAATCGCTTTTGTGCAGAAAACAGTAACACTTGTTCAGAATGAAAGAAAGCACAGAGCCCCAGATTTTATGTTGTCCTGGAGAGCTTGCAGAGCACTGAGGAAAGGCAGGCAGAGAATTCCCTGCTAGCACCTTCTCTGTGCCTGTTCACATTGCTTTGCAGAATCGCTTTTGTGCAGAAAACAGTAACACTTGTTCAGAATGAAAGAAAGCACAGAGCCCCAGATTTGCTGTTGTCCTGGAGAGCTTGCAGAGCACTGGGGAAAGGCAGGCAGAGAATTCCCTGCTAGCACCTTCTCTGTGCCTGGGAAGCAGAAGTGTTCACATTGCTTCGCAGAATCGCTTTTGTGCAGAAAACAGTAACACTTGTTCAGAACGAAAGAAAGCACAGAGCCCCAGATTTTATGTTGTCCTGGAGAGCTTGCAGAGCACTGGGGAAAGGCAGGCAGAGAATTCCCTGCTAGCACCTTCTCTGTGCCTGGGAAGCAGAAGTGTTCACATTGCTTCGCAGAATCGCTTTTGTGCAGAAAACAGTAACACTTGTTCAGAACGAAAGAAAGCACAGAGCCCCAGATTTTATGTTGTCCTGGAGAGCTTGCAGAGCACTGGGGAAAGGCAGGCAGAGAATTCCCTGCTAGCACCTTCTCTGTGCCTGGGAAGCAGAAGTGTTCACATTGCTTTGCAGAATCGCTTTTGTGCAGAAAACAGTAACACTTGTTCAGAACGAAAGAAAGCACAGAGCCCCAGATTTTATGTTGTCCTGGAGAGCTTGCAGAGCACTGGGGAAAGGCAGGCAGAGAATTCCCTGCTAGCACCTTCTCTGTGCCTGGGAAGCACAAGTGTTCATATTGCTTCGCAGAATCGCTTTTGTGCAGAAAACAGTAACACTTGTTCAGAACGAAAGAAAGCACAGAGCCCCAGATTTTATGTTGTCCTGGAGAGCTTGCAGAGCACTGGGGAAAGGCAGGCAGAGAATTCCCTGCTAGCACCTTCTCTGTGCCTGGGAAGCAGAAGTGTTCACATTGCTTCGCAGAATCGCTTTTGTGCAGAAAACAGTAACACTTGTTCAGAACGAAAGAAAGCACAGAGCCCCAGATTTTATGTTGTCTTGGAGAGCTTGCAGAGCACTGGGGAAAGGCAGGCAGAGAATTCCCTGCTAGCACCTTCTCTGTGCCTGGGAAGCAGAAGTGTTCACATTGCTTTGCAGAATCGCTTTTGTGCAGAAAACAGTAACACTTGTTCAGAACGAAAGAAAGCACAGAGCCCCAGATTTGCTGTTGTCCTGGAGAGCTTGCAGAGCACTGGGGAAAGGCAGGCAGAGAATTCCCTGCTAGCACCTTCTCTGTGCCTGGGAAGCACAAGTGTTCACATTGCTTCGCAGAATCGCTTTTGTGCAGAAAACAGTAACACTTGTTCAGAACGAAAGAAAGCACAGAGCCCCAGATTTTATGTTGTCCTGGAGAGCTTGCAGAGCACTGGGGAAAGGCAGGCAGAGAATTCCCTGCTAGCACCTTCTCTGTGCCTGGGAAGCACAAGTGTTCACATTGCTTCGCAGAATCGCTTTTGTGCAGAAAACAGTAACACTTGTTCAGAACGAAAGAAAGCACAGAGCCCCAGATTTGCTGTTGTCCTGGAGAGCTTGCAGAGCACTGGGGAAAGGCAGGCAGAGAATTCCCTGCTAGCACCTTCTCTGTGCCTGGGAAGCAGAAGTGTTCACATTGCTTCGCAGAATCGCTTTTGTGCAGAAAACAGTAACACTTGTTCAGAACGAAAGAAAGCACAGAGCCCCAGATTTTATGTTGTCCTGGAGAGCTTGCAGAGCACTGGGGAAAGGCAGGCAGAGAATTCCCTGCTAGCACCTTCTCTGTGCCTGGGAAGCACAAGTGTTCACATTGCTTCGCAGAATCGCTTTTGTGCAGAAAACAGTAACACTTGTTCAGAACGAAAGAAAGCACAGAGCCCCAGATTTTATGTTGTCCTGGAGAGCTTGCAGAGCACTGGGGAGAGGCAGGCAGAGAATTCCCTGCTAGCACCTTCTCTGTGCCTGGGAAGCAGAAGTGTTCACATTGCTTCGCAGAATCGCTTTTGTGCAGAAAACAGTAACACTTGTTCAGAATGAAAGAAAGCACAGAGCCCCAGATTTTATGTTGTCCTGGAGAGCTTGCAGAGCACTGGGGAAAGGCAGGCAGAGAATTCCCTGCTAGCACCTTCTCTGTGCCTGGGAAGCAGAAGTGTTCACATTGCTTTGCAGAATCGCTTTTGTGCAGAAAACAGTAACACTTGTTCAGAACGAAAGAAAGCACAGAGCCCCAGATTTGCTGTTGTCCTGGAGAGCTTGCAGAGCACTGGGGAAAGGCAGGCAGAGAATTCCCTGCTAGCACCTTCTCTGTGCCTGGGAAGCAGAAGTGTTCACATTGCTTCGCAGAATCGCTTTTGTGCAGAAAACAGTAACACTTGTTCAGAACGAAAGAAAGCACAGAGCCCCAGATTTTATGTTGTCCTGGAGAGCTTGCAGAGCACTGGGGAAAGGCAGGCAGAGAATTCCCTGCTAGCACCTTCTCTGTGCCTGGGAAGCACAAGTGTTCACATTGCTTCGCAGAATCGCTTTTGTGCAGAAAACAGTAACACTTGTTCAGAATGAAAGAAAGCACAGAGCCCCAGATTTGCTGTTGTCCTGGAGAGCTTGCAGAGCACTGGGGAAAGGCAGGCAGAGAATTCCCTGCTAGCACCTTCTCTGTGCCTGGGAAGCACAAGTGTTCACATTGCTTCGCAGAATCGCTTTTGTGCAGAAAACAGTAACACTTGTTCAGAACGAAAGAAAGCACAGAGCCCCAGATTTTATGTTGTCCTGGAGAGCTTGCAGAGCACTGGGGAAAGGCAGGCAGAGAATTCCCTGCTAGCACCTTCTCTGTGCCTGGGAAGCAGAAGTGTTCACATTGCTTCGCAGAATCGCTTTTGTGCAGAAAACAGTAACACTTGTTCAGAACGAAAGAAAGCACAGAGCCCCAGATTTTATGTTGTCCTGGAGAGCTTGCAGAGCACTGGGGAAAGGCAGGCAGAGAATTCCCTGCTAGCACCTTCTCTGTGCCTGGGAAGCAGAAGTGTTCACATTGCTTTGCAGAATCGCTTTTGTGCAGAAAACAGTAACACTTGTTCAGAACGAAAGAAAGCACAGAGCCCCAGATTTTATGTTGTCCTGGAGAGCTTGCAGAGCACTGGGGAAAGGCAGGCAGAGAATTCCCTGCTAGCACCTTCTCTGTGCCTGGGAAGCACAAGTGTTCATATTGCTTCGCAGAATCGCTTTTGTGCAGAAAACAGTAACACTTGTTCAGAACGAAAGAAAGCACAGAGCCCCAGATTTTATGTTGTCCTGGAGAGCTTGCAGAGCACTGGGGAAAGGCAGGCAGAGAATTCCCTGCTAGCACCTTCTCTGTGCCTGGGAAGCACAAGTGTTCACATTGCTTCGCAGAATCGCTTTTGTGCAGAAAACAGTAACACTTGTTCAGAACGAAAGAAAGCACAGAGCCCCAGATTTTATGTTGTCTTGGAGAGCTTGCAGAGCACTGGGGAAAGGCAGGCAGAGAATTCCCTGCTAGCACCTTCTCTGTGCCTGGGAAGCAGAAGTGTTCACATTGCTTTGCAGAATCGCTTTTGTGCAGAAAACAGTAACACTTGTTCAGAACGAAAGAAAGCACAGAGCCCCAGATTTGCTGTTGTCCTGGAGAGCTTGCAGAGCACTGGGGAAAGGCAGGCAGAGAATTCCCTGCTAGCACCTTCTCTGTGCCTGGGAAGCAGAAGTGTTCACATTGCTTCGCAGAATCGCTTTTGTGCAGAAAACAGTAACACTTGTTCAGAACGAAAGAAAGCACAGAGCCCCAGATTTTATGTTGTCCTGGAGAGCTTGCAGAGCACTGGGGAAAGGCAGGCAGAGAATTCCCTGCTAGCACCTTCTCTGTGCCTGGGAAGCACAAGTGTTCACATTGCTTCGCAGAATCGCTTTTGTGCAGAAAACAGTAACACTTGTTCAGAACGAAAGAAAGCACAGAGCCCCAGATTTGCTGTTGTCCTGGAGAGCTTGCAGAGCACTGGGGAAAGGCAGGCAGAGAATTCCCTGCTAGCACCTTCTCTGTGCCTGGGAAGCAGAAGTGTTCACATTGCTTCGCAGAATCGCTTTTGTGCAGAAAACAGTAACACTTGTTCAGAACGAAAGAAAGCACAGAGCCCCAGATTTTATGTTGTCCTGGAGAGCTTGCAGAGCACTGGGGAAAGGCAGGCAGAGAATTCCCTGCTAGCACCTTCTCTGTGCCTGGGAAGCACAAGTGTTCATATTGCTTCGCAGAATCGCTTTTGTGCAGAAAACAGTAACACTTGTTCAGAACGAAAGAAAGCACAGAGCCCCAGATTTTATGTTGTCCTGGAGAGCTTGCAGAGCACTGGGGAGAGGCAGGCAGAGAATTCCCTGCTAGCACCTTCTCTGTGCCTGGGAAGCAGAAGTGTTCACATTGCTTCGCAGAATCGCTTTTGTGCAGAAAACAGTAACACTTGTTCAGAATGAAAGAAAGCACAGAGCCCCAGATTTTATGTTGTCCTGGAGAGCTTGCAGAGCACTGAGGAAAGGCAGGCAGAGAATTCCCTGCTAGCACCTTCTCTGTGCCTGTTCACATTGCTTCGCAGAATCGCTTTTGTGCAGAAAACAGTAACACTTGTTCAGCACGAAAGAAAGCACAGAGCCCCAGATTTTATGTTCTCCTGGAGAGCTTGCAGAGCACTGGGGAAAGGCAGGCAGAGAATTCCCTGCTAGCACCTTCTCTGTGCCTGGGAAGCACAAGTGTTCACATTGGTTCGCAGAATCGCTTTTGTGCAGAAAACAGTAACACTTGTTCAGAACGAAAGAAAGCACAGAGCCCCAGATTTTATGTTGTCCTGGAGAGCTTGCAGAGCACTGGGGAAAGGCAGGCAGAGAATTCCCTGCTAGCACCTTCTCTGTGCCTGGGAAGCACAAGTGTTCACATTGCTTCGCAGAATCGCTTTTGTGCAGAAAACAGTAACACTTGTTCAGAATGAAAGAAAGCACAGAGCCCCAGATTTTATGTTGTCCTGGAGAGCTTGCAGAGCACTGGGGAAAGGCAGGCAGAGAATTCCCTGCTAGCACCTTCTCTGTGCCTGGGAAGCACAAGTGTTCATATTGCTTCGCAGAATCGCTTTTGTGCAGAAAACAGTAACACTTGTTCAGAACGAAAGAAAGCACAGAGCCCCAGATTTGCTGTTGTCCTGGAGAGCTTGCAGAGCACTGGGGAAAGGCAGGCAGAGAATTCCCTGCTAGCACCTTCTCTGTGCCTGGGAAGCAGAAGTGTTCACATTGCTTCGCAGAATCGCTTTTGTGCAGAAAACAGTAACACTTGTTCAGAACGAAAGAAAGCACAGAGCCCCAGATTTTATGTTGTCCTGGAGAGCTTGCAGAGCACTGGGGAAAGGCAGGCAGAGAATTCCCTGCTAGCACCTTCTCTGTGCCTGGGAAGCAGAAGTGTTCACATTGCTTCGCAGAATCGCTTTTGTGCAGAAAACAGTAACACTTGTTCAGAACGAAAGAAAGCACAGAGCCCCAGATTTTATGTTGTCCTGGAGAGCTTGCAGAGCACTGGGGAAAGGCAGGCAGAGAATTCCCTGCTAGCACCTTCTCTGTGCCTGGGAAGCACAAGTGTTCACATTGCTTTGCAGAATCGCTTTTGTGCAGAAAACAGTAACACTTGTTCAGAATGAAAGAAAGCACAGAGCCCCAGATTTTATGTTGTCCTGGAGAGCTTGCAGAGCACTGGGGAAAGGCAGGCAGAGAATTCCCTGCTAGCACCTTCTCTGTGCCTGGGAAGCAGAAGTGTTCACATTGCTTCGCAGAATCGCTTTTGTGCAGAAAACAGTAACACTTGTTCAGAACGAAAGAAAGCACAGAGCCCCAGATTTGCTGTTGTCCTGGAGAGCTTGCAGAGCACTGGGGAAAGGCAGGCAGAGAATTCCCTGCTAGCACCTTCTCTGTGCCTGGGAAGCACAAGTGTTCACATTGCTTCGCAGAATCGCTTTTGTGCAGAAAACAGTAACACTTGTTCAGAACGAAAGAAAGCACAGAGCCCCAGATTTTATGTTGTCCTGGAGAGCTTGCAGAGCACTGGGGAGAGGCAGGCAGAGAATTCCCTGCTAGCACCTTCTCTGTGCCTGGGAAGCACAAGTGTTCACATTGCTTCGCAGAATCGCTTTTGTGCAGAAAACAGTAACACTTTTTCAGAATGAAAGAAAGCACAGAGCCCCAGATTTTATGTTGTCCTGGAGAGCTTGCAGAGCACTGAGGAAAGGCAGGCAGAGAATTCCCTGCTAGCACCTTCTCTGTGCCTGTTCACATTGCTTCGCAGAATCGCTTTTGTGCAGAAAACAGTAACACTTGTTCAGAACGAAAGAAAGCACAGAGCCCCAGATTTTATGTTGTCCTGGAGAGCTTGCAGAGCACTGGGGAAAGGCAGGCAGAGAATTCCCTGCTAGCACCTTCTCTGTGCCTGGGAAGCACAAGTGTTCATATTGCTTCGCAGAATCGCTTTTGTGCAGAAAACAGTAACACTTGTTCAGAACGAAAGAAAGCACAGAGCCCCAGATTTTATGTTGTCCTGGAGAGCTTGCAGAGCACTGGGGAGAGGCAGGCAGAGAATTCCCTGCTAGCACCTTCTCTGTGCCTGGGAAGCAGAAGTGTTCACATTGCTTCGCAGAATCGCTTTTGTGCAGAAAACAGTAACACTTGTTCAGAATGAAAGCAAGCACAGAGCCCCAGATTTTATGTTGTCCTGGAGAGCTTGCAGAGCACTGAGGAAAGGCAGGCAGAGAATTCCCTGCTAGCACCTTCTCTGTGCCTGTTCACATTGCTTCGCAGAATCGCTTTTGTGCAGAAAACAGTAACACTTGTTCAGAACGAAAGAAAGCACAGAGCCCCAGATTTTATGTTGTCCTGGAGAGCTTGCAGAGCACTGGGGAAAGGCAGGCAGAGAATTCCCTGCTAGCACCTTCTCTGTGCCTGGGAAGCAGAAGTGTTCACATTGCTTCGCAGAATCGCTTTTGTGCAGAAAACAGTAACACTTGTTCAGAACGAAAGAAAGCACAGAGCCCCAGATTTTATGTTGTCCTGGAGAGCTTGCAGAGCACTGGGGAAAGGCAGGCAGAGAATTCCCTGCTAGCACCTTCTCTGTGCCTGGGAAGCAGAAGTGTTCACATTGCTTTGCAGAATCGCTTTTGTGCAGAAAACAGTAACACTTGCTCAGAACGAAAGAAATCACAGAGCCCCAGATTTTATGTTGTCCTGGAGAGCTTGCAGAGCACTGGGGAAAGGCAGGCAGAGAATTCCCTGCTAGCACCTTCTCTGTGCCTGGGAAGCAGAAGTGTTCACATTGCTTCGCAGAATCGCTTTTGTGCAGAAAACAGTAACAGTTGTTCAGAACGAAAGAAAGCACAGAGCCCCAGATTTTATGTTGTCCTGGAGAGCTTGCAGAGCACTGGGGAAAGGCAGGCAGAGAATTCCCTGCTAGCACCTTCTCTGTGCCTGGGAAGCACAAGTGTTCACTTTGCTTCACAGAATCGCTTTTGTGCAGAAAACAGTAACACTTGTTCAGAATGAAAGAAAGCACAGAACCCCAGATTTTATGTTGTCCTGGAGAGCTTGCAGAGCACTGAGGAAAGGCAGGCAGAGAATTCCCTGCTAGCACCTTCTCTGTGCCTGTTCACATTGCTTCGCAGAATCGCTTTTGTGCAGAAAACAGTAACACTTGTTCAGAACGAAAGAAATCACAGAGCCCCAGATTTTATGTTGTCCTGGAAACTTGCAGAGCACTGGGGAAAGGCAGGCAGAGAATTCCCTGCTAGCACCTTCTCTGTGCCTGGGAAGCAGGAGTGTTCACATTGCTTCGCAGAATCGTTTTTGTGCAGAAAACAGTAACACTTGTTCAGAACGAAAGAAAGCACAGAGCCCCAGATTTGCTGTTGTCCTGGAGAGCTTGCAGAGCACTGGGGAAAGGCAGGCAGAGAATTCCCTGCTAGCACCTTCTCTGTGCCTGGGAAGCAGAAGTGTTCACATTGCTTCGCAGAATCGCTTTTGTGCAGAAAACAGTAACACTTGTTCAGAACGAAAGAAAGCACAGAGCCCCAGATTTTATGTTGTCCTGGAGAGCTTGCAGAGCACTGGGGAAAGGCAGGCAGAGAATTCCCTGCTAGCACCTTCTCTGTGCCTGTTCACATTGCTTCGCAGAATCGCTTTTGTGCAGAAAACAGTAACACTTGTTCAGAACGAAAGAAAGCACAGAGCCCCAGATTTTATGTTGTCCTGGAAGCTTGCAGAGCACTGGGGAAAGGCAGGCAGAGAATTCCCTGCTAGCACCTTCTCTGTGCCTGGGAAGCAGAAGTGTTCACATTGCTTCGCAGAATCGCTTTTGTGCAGAAAACAGTAACACTTGTTCAGAACGAAAGAAAGCACAGAGCCCCAGATTTTATGTTGTCCTGGAGAGCTTGCAGAGCACTGGGGAAAGGCAGGCAGAGAATTCCCTGCTAGCACCTTCTCTGTGCCTGGGAAGCAGAAGTGTTCACATTGCTTTGCAGAATCGCTTTTGTGCAGAAAACAGTAACACTTGTTCAGAACGAAAGAAATCACAGAGCCCCAGATTTTATGTTGTCCTGGAGAGCTTGCAGAGCACTGGGGAAAGGCAGGCAGAGAATTCCCTGCTAGCACCTTCTCTGTGCCTGGGAAGCAGAAGTGTTCACATTGCTTTGCAGAATCGCTTTTGTGCAGAAAACAGTAACACTTGCTCAGAACGAAAGAAATCACAGAGCCCCAGATTTTATGTTGTCCTGGAGAGCTTGCAGAGCACTGGGGAAAGGCAGGCAGAGAATTCCCTGCTAGCACCTTCTCTGTGCCTGGGAAGCAGAAGTGTTCACATTGCTTCGCAGAATCGCTTTTGTGCAGAAAACAGTAACACTTGTTCAGAACGAAAGAAAGCACAGAGCCCCAGATTTTATGTTGTCCTGGAGAGCTTGCAGAGCACTGGGGAGAGGCAGGCAGAGAATTCCCTGCTAGCACCTTCTCTGTGCCTGGGAAGCAGAAGTGTTCACATTGCTTCGCAGAATCGCTTTTGTGCAGAAAACAGTAACACTTGTTCAGAATGAAAGCAAGCACAGAGCCCCAGATTTTATGTTGTCCTGGAGAGCTTGCAGAGCACTGGGGAAAGGCAGGCAGAGAATTCCCTGCTAGCACCTTCTCTGTGCCTGGGAAGCAGAAGTGTTCACATTGCTTTGCAGAATCGCTTTTGTGCAGAAAACAGTAACACTTGTTCAGAACGAAAGAAAGCACAGAGCCCCAGATTTTATGTTGTCCTGGAGAGCTTGCAGAGCACTGGGGAAAGGCAGGCAGAGAATTCCCTGCTAGCACCTTCTCTGTGCCTGGGAAGCAGAAGTGTTCACATTGCTTTGCAGAATCGCTTTTGTGCAGAAAACAGTAACACTTGCTCAGAACGAAAGAAAGCACAGAGCCCCAGATTTTATGTTGTCCTGGAGAGCTTGCAGAGCACTGGGGAAAGGCAGGCAGAGAATTCCCTGCTAGCACCTTCTCTGTGCCTGGGAAGCAGAAGTGTTCACATTGCTTTGCAGAATCGCTTTTGTGCAGAAAACAGTAACACTTGTTCAGAAGGAAAGAAAGCACAGAGCCCCAGATTTTATGTTGTCCTGGAGAGCTTGCAGAGCACTGGGGAAAGGCAGGCAGAGAATTCCCTGCTAGCACCTTCTCTGTGCCTGGGAAGCACAAGTGTTCACTTTGCTTCACAGAATCGCTTTTGTGCAGAAAACAGTAACACTTGTTCAGAATGAAAGAAAGCACAGAACCCCAGATTTTATGTTGTCCTGGAGAGCTTGCAGAGCACTGAGGAAAGGCAGGCAGAGAATTCCCTGCTAGCACCTTCTCTGTGCCTGTTCACATTGCTTCGCAGAATCGCTTTTGTGCAGAAAACAGTAACACTTGTTCAGAACGAAAGAAATCACAGAGCCCCAGATTTTATGTTGTCCTGGAAACTTGCAGAGCACTGGGGAAAGGCAGGCAGAGAATTCCCTGCTAGCACCTTCTCTGTGCCTGGGAAGCAGAAGTGTTCACATTGCTTCGCAGAATCGTTTTTGTGCAGAAAACAGTAACACTTGTTCAGAACGAAAGAAAGCACAGAGCCCCAGATTTTATGTTGTCCTGGAGAGCTTGCAGAGCACTGGGGAAAGGCAGGCAGAGAATTCCCTGCTAGCACCTTCTCTGTGCCTGTTCACATTGCTTCGCAGAATCGCTTTTGTGCAGAAAACAGTAACACTTGTTCAGAACGAAAGAAAGCACAGAGCCCCAGATTTTATGTTGTCCTGGAAGCTTGCAGAGCACTGGGGAAAGGCAGGCAGAGAATTCCCTGCTAGCACCTTCTCTGTGCCTGGGAAGCAGAAGTGTTCACATTGCTTCGCAGAATCGTTTTTGTGCAGAAAACAGTAACACTTGTTCAGAACGAAAGAAAGCACAGAGCCCCAGATTTTATGTTGTCCTGGAGAGCTTGCAGAGCACTGGGGAAAGGCAGGCAGAGAATTCCCTGCTAGCACCTTCTCTGTGCCTGGGAAGCAGAAGTGTTCACATTGCTTCGCAGAATCGCTTTTGTGCAGAAAACAGTAACACTTGTTCAGAACGAAAGAAAGCACAGAGCCCCAGATTTTATGTTGTCCTGGAGAGCTTGCAGAGCACTGGGGAGAGGCAGGCAGAGAATTCCCTGCTAGCACCTTCTCTGTGCCTGGGAAGCAGAAGTGTTCACATTGCTTCGCAGAATCGCTTTTGTGCAGAAAACAGTAACACTTGTTCAGAATGAAAGCAAGCACAGAGCCCCAGATTTTATGTTGTCCTGGAGAGCTTGCAGAGCACTGGGGAAAGGCAGGCAGAGAATTCCCTGCTAGCACCTTCTCTGTGCCTGGGAAGCAGAAGTGTTCACATTGCTTTGCAGAATCGCTTTTGTGCAGAAAACAGTAACACTTGTTCAGAACGAAAGAAAGCACAGAGCCCCAGATTTTATGTTGTCCTGGAGAGCTTGCAGAGCACTGGGGAAAGGCAGGCAGAGAATTCCCTGCTAGCACCTTCTCTGTGCCTGGGAAGCAGAAGTGTTCACATTGCTTCGCAGAATCGCTTTTGTGCAGAAAACAGTAACACTTGTTCAGAACGAAAGAAAGCACAGAGCCCCAGATTTGCTGTTGTCCTGGAGAGCTTGCAGAGCACTGGGGAAAGGCAGGCAGAGAATTCCCTGCTAGCACCTTCTCTGTGCCTGGGAAGCACAAGTGTTCACATTGCTTCGCAGAATCGCTTTTGTGCAGAAAACAGTAACACTTGTTCAGAACGAAAGAAAGCACAGAGCCCCAGATTTTATGTTGTCCTGGAGAGCTTGCAGAGCACTGGGGAAAGGCAGGCAGAGAATTCCCTGCTAGCACCTTCTCTGTGCCTGGGAAGCAGAAGTGTTCACATTGCTTCGCAGAATCGCTTTTGTGCAGAAAACAGTAACACTTGTTCAGAACGAAAGAAAGCACAGAGCCCCAGATTTTATGTTGTCCTGGAGAGCTTGCAGAGCACTGGGGAAAGGCAGGCAGAGAATTCCCTGCTAGCACCTTCTCTGTGCCTGTTCACATTGCTTTGCAGAATCGCTTTTGTGCAGAAAACAGTAACACTTGTTCAGCACGAAAGAAAGCACAGAGCCCCAGATTTTATGTTCTCCTGGAGAGCTTGCAGAGCACTGGGGAAAGGCAGGCAGAGAATTCCCTGCTAGCACCTTCTCTGTGCCTGGGAAGCAGAAGTGTTCACATTGCTTCGCAGAATCGCTTTTGTGCAGAAAACAGTAACACTTGTTCAGAACGAAAGAAAGCACAGAGCCCCAGATTTTATGTTGTCCTGGAGAGCTTGCAGAGCACTGGGGAAAGGCAGGCAGAGAATTCCCTGCTAGCACCTTCTCTGTGCCTGGGAAGCACAAGTGTTCACATTGCTTCGCAGAATCGCTTTTGTGCAGAAAACAGTAACACTTGTTCAGAATGAAAGAAAGCACAGAGCCCCAGATTTTATGTTGTCCTGGAGAGCTTGCAGAGCACTGGGGAAAGGCAGGCAGAGAATTCCCTGCTAGCACCTTCTCTGTGCCTGGGAAGCACAAGTGTTCACATTGCTTCGCAGAATCGCTTTTGTGCAGAAAACAGTAACACTTGTTCAGAACGAAAGAAAGCACAGAGCCCCAGATTTGCTGTTGTCCTGGAGAGCTTGCAGAGCACTGGGGAAAGGCAGGCAGAGAATTCCCTGCTAGCACCTTCTCTGTGCCTGGGAAGCAGAAGTGTTCACATTGCTTCGCAGAATCGCTTTTGTGCAGAAAACAGTAACACTTGTTCAGAACGAAAGAAAGCACAGAGCCCCAGATTTTATGTTGTCCTGGAGAGCTTGCAGAGCACTGGGGAAAGGCAGGCAGAGAATTCCCTGCTAGCACCTTCTCTGTGCCTGGGAAGCAGAAGTGTTCACATTGCTTTGCAGAATCGCTTTTGTGCAGAAAACAGTAACACTTGTTCAGAATGAAAGAAAGCACAGAGCCCCAGATTTTATGTTGTCCTGGAGAGCTTGCAGAGCACTGGGGAAAGGCAGGCAGAGAATTCCCTGCTAGCACCTTCTCTGTGCCTGGGAAGCACAAGTGTTCATATTGCTTCGCAGAATCGCTTTTGTGCAGAAAACAGTAACACTTGTTCAGAACGAAAGAAAGCACAGAGCCCCAGATTTTATGTTGTCCTGGAGAGCTTGCAGAGCACTGGGGAAAGGCAGGCAGAGAATTCCCTGCTAGCACCTTCTCTGTGCCTGGGAAGCAGAAGTGTTCACATTGCTTCGCAGAATCGCTTTTGTGCAGAAAACAGTAACACTTGTTCAGAACGAAAGAAAGCACAGAGCCCCAGATTTTATGTTGTCTTGGAGAGCTTGCAGAGCACTGGGGAAAGGCAGGCAGAGAATTCCCTGCTAGCACCTTCTCTGTGCCTGGGAAGCAGAAGTGTTCACATTGTTTTGCAGAATCGCTTTTATGCAGAAAACAGTAACACTTGTTCAGAACGAAAGAAAGCACAGAGCCCCAGATTTTATGTTGTCCTGGAGAGCTTGCAGAGCACTGGGGAAAGGCAGGCAGAGAATTCCCTGCTAGCACCTTCTCTGTGCCTGGGAAGCACAAGTGTTCACATTGCTTCGCAGAATCGCTTTTGTGCAGAAAACAGTAACACTTGTTCAGAACGAAAGAAAGCACAGAGCCCCAGATTTTATGTTGTCCTGGAGAGCTTGCAGAGCACTGGGGAAAGGCAGGCAGAGAATTCCCTGCTAGCACCTTCTCTGTGCCTGGGAAGCACAAGTGTTCACATTGCTTCGCAGAATCGCTTTTGTGCAGAAAACAGTAACACTTGTTCAGAACGAAAGAAAGCACAGAGCCCCAGATTTGCTGTTGTCCTGGAGAGCTTGCAGAGCACTGGGGAAAGGCAGGCAGAGAATTCCCTGCTAGCACCTTCTCTGTGCCTGGGAAGCAGAAGTGTTCACATTGCTTCGCAGAATCGCTTTTGTGCAGAAAACAGTAACACTTGTTCAGAATGAAAGAAAGCACAGAGCCCCAGATTTTATGTTGTCCTGGAGAGCTTGCAGAGCACTGGGGAAAGGCAGGCAGAGAATTCCCTGCTAGCACCTTCTCTGTGCCTGGGAAGCACAAGTGTTCATATTGCTTCGCAGAATCGCTTTTGTGCAGAAAACAGTAACACTTGTTCAGCACGAAAGAAAGCACAGAGCCCCAGATTTTATGTTGTCCTGGAGAGCTTGCAGAGCACTGGGGAAAGGCAGGCAGAGAATTCCCTGCTAGCACCTTCTCTGTGCCTGGGAAGCAGAAGTGTTCACATTGCTTCGCAGAATCGCTTTTGTGCAGAAAACAGTAACACTTGTTCAGAACGAAAGAAAGCACAGAGACCCAGATTTTATGTTGTCCTGGAGAGCTTGCAGAGCACTGGGGAAAGGCAGGCAGAGAATTCCCTGCTAGCACCTTCTCTGTGCCTGGGAAGCACAAGTGTTCACATTGCTTCGCAGAATCGCTTTTGTGCAGAAAACAGTAACACTTGTTCAGAATGAAAGAAAGCACAGAGCCCCAGATTTTATGTTGTCCTGGAGAGCTTGCAGAGCACTGGGGAAAGGCAGGCAGAGAATTCCCTGCTAGCACCTTCTCTGTGCCTGGGAAGCACAAGTGTTCATATTGCTTCGCAGAATCGCTTTTGTGCAGAAAACAGTAACACTTGTTCAGAACGAAAGAAAGCACAGAGCCCCAGATTTGCTGTTGTCCTGGAGAGCTTGCAGAGCACTGGGGAAAGGCAGGCAGAGAATTCCCTGCTAGCACCTTCTCTGTGCCTGGGAAGCAGAAGTGTTCACATTGCTTCGCAGAATCGCTTTTGTGCAGAAAACAGTAACACTTGTTCAGAATGAAAGCAAGCACAGAGCCCCAGATTTTATGTTGTCCTGGAGAGCTTGCAGAGCACTGGGGAAAGGCAGGCAGAGAATTCCCTGCTAGCACCTTCTCTGTGCCTGGGAAGCAGAAGTGTTCACATTGCTTCGCAGAATCGCTTTTGTGCAGAAAACAGTAACACTTGTTCAGAACGAAAGAAAGCACAGAGCCCCAGATTTTATGTTGTCCTGGAGAGCTTGCAGAGCACTGGGGAAAGGCAGGCAGAGAATTCCCTGCTAGCACCTTCTCTGTGCCTGGGAAGCAGAAGTGTTCACATTGCTTTGCAGAATCGCTTTTGTGCAGAAAACAGTAACACTTGTTCAGAACGAAAGAAAGCACAGAGCCCCAGATTTTATGTTGTCCTGGAGAGCTTGCAGAGCACTGGGGAAAGGCAGGCAGAGAATTCCCTGCTAGCACCTTCTCTGTGCCTGGGAAGCACAAGTGTTCATATTGCTTCGCAGAATCGCTTTTGTGCAGAAAACAGTAACACTTGTTCAGAACGAAAGAAAGCACAGAGCCCCAGATTTTATGTTGTCCTGGAGAGCTTGCAGAGCACTGGGGAAAGGCAGGCAGAGAATTCCCTGCTAGCACCTTCTCTGTGCCTGGGAAGCAGAAGTGTTCACATTGCTTCGCAGAATCGCTTTTGTGCAGAAAACAGTAACACTTGTTCAGAACGAAAGAAAGCACAGAGCCCCAGATTTTATGTTGTCTTGGAGAGCTTGCAGAGCACTGGGGAAAGGCAGGCAGAGAATTCCCTGCTAGCACCTTCTCTGTGCCTGGGAAGCAGAAGTGTTCACATTGCTTTGCAGAATCGCTTTTATGCAGAAAACAGTAACACTTGTTCAGAACGAAAGAAAGCACAGAGCCCCAGATTTTATGTTGTCCTGGAGAGCTTGCAGAGCACTGGGGAAAGGCAGGCAGAGAATTCCCTGCTAGCACCTTCTCTGTGCCTGGGAAGCACAAGTGTTCACATTGCTTCGCAGAATCGCTTTTGTGCAGAAAACAGTAACACTTGTTCAGAACGAAAGAAAGCACAGAGCCCCAGATTTTATGTTGTCCTGGAGAGCTTGCAGAGCACTGGGGAAAGGCAGGCAGAGAATTCCCTGCTAGCACCTTCTCTGTGCCTGGGAAGCACAAGTGTTCACATTGCTTCGCAGAATCGCTTTTGTGCAGAAAACAGTAACACTTGTTCAGAACGAAAGAAAGCACAGAGCCCCAGATTTGCTGTTGTCCTGGAGAGCTTGCAGAGCACTGGGGAAAGGCAGGCAGAGAATTCCCTGCTAGCACCTTCTCTGTGCCTGGGAAGCAGAAGTGTTCACATTGCTTCGCAGAATCGCTTTTGTGCAGAAAACAGTAACACTTGTTCAGAACGAAAGAAAGCACAGAGCCCCAGATTTTATGTTGTCCTGGAGAGCTTGCAGAGCACTGGGGAGAGGCAGGCAGAGAATTCCCTGCTAGCACCTTCTCTGTGCCTGGGAAGCAGAAGTGTTCACATTGCTTCGCAGAATCGCTTTTGTGCAGAAAACAGTAACACTTGTTCAGAATGAAAGAAAGCACAGAGCCCCAGATTTTATGTTCTCCTGGAGAGCTTGCAGAGCACTGGGGAAAGGCAGGCAGAGAATTCCCTGCTAGCACCTTCTCTGTGCCTGGGAAGCACAAGTGTTCACATTGCTTCGCAAAATCGCTTTTGTGCAGAAAACAGTAACACTTGTTCAGAACGAAAGAAAGCACAGAGCCCCAGATTTTATGTTGTCCTGGAGAGCTTGCAGAGCACTGGGGAAAGGCAGGCAGAGAATTCCCTGCTAGCACTTTCTCTGTGCCTGGGAAGCACAAGTGTTCACATTGCTTCGCAGAATCGCTTTTGTGCAGAAAACAGTAACACTTGTTCAGAATGAAAGAAAGCACAGAGCCCCAGATTTTATGTTGTCCTGGAGAGCTTGCAGAGCACTGGGGAAAGGCAGGCAGAGAATTCCCTGCTAGCACCTTCTCTGTGCCTGGGAAGCACAAGTGTTCATATTGCTTCGCAGAATCGCTTTTGTGCAGAAAACAGTAACACTTGTTCAGAACGAAAGAAAGCACAGAGCCCCAGATTTGCTGTTGTCCTGGAGAGCTTGCAGAGCACTGGGGAAAGGCAGGCAGAGAATTCCCTGCTAGCACCTTCTCTGTGCCTGGGAAGCAGAAGTGTTCACATTGCTTCGCAGAATCGCTTTTGTGCAGAAAACAGTAACACTTGTTCAGAACGAAAGAAAGCACAGAGCCCCAGATTTTATGTTGTCCTGGAGAGCTTGCAGAGCACTGGGGAAAGGCAGGCAGAGAATTCCCTGCTAGCACCTTCTCTGTGCCTGGGAAGCACAAGTGTTCACATTGCTTCGCAGAATCGCTTTTGTGCAGAAAACAGTAACACTTGTTCAGAACGAAAGAAAGCACAGAGCCCCAGATTTTATGTTGTCCTGGAGAGCTTGCAGAGCACTGGGGAAAGGCAGGCAGAGAATTCCCTGCTAGCACCTTCTCTGTGCCTGGGAAGCACAAGTGTTCACATTGCTTTGCAGAATCGCTTTTGTGCAGAAAACAGTAACACTTGTTCAGAACGAAAGAAAGCACAGAGCCCCAGATTTGCTGTTGTCCTGGAGAGCTTGCAGAGCACTGGGGAAAGGCAGGCAGAGAATTCCCTGCTAGCACCTTCTCTGTGCCTGGGAAGCAGAAGTGTTCACATTGCTTTGCAGAATCGCTTTTGTGCAGAAAACAGTAACACTTGTTCAGAACGAAAGAAAGCACAGAGCCCCAGATTTGCTGTTGTCCTGGAGAGCTTGCAGAGCACTGGGGAAAGGCAGGCAGAGAATTCCCTGCTAGCACCTTCTCTGTGCCTGGGAAGCACAAGTGTTCATATTGCTTCGCAGAATCGCTTTTGTGCAGAAAACAGTAACACTTGTTCAGAACGAAAGAAAGCACAGAGCCCCAGATTTTATGTTGTCCTGGAGAGCTTGCAGAGCACTGGGGAGAGGCAGGCAGAGAATTCCCTGCTAGCACCTTCTCTGTGCCTGGGAAGCACAAGTGTTCACATTGCTTCGCAGAATCGCTTTTGTGCAGAAAACAGTAACACTTTTTCAGAATGAAAGAAAGCACAGAGCCCCAGATTTTATGTTGTCCTGGAGAGCTTGCAGAGCACTGAGGAAAGGCAGGCAGAGAATTCCCTGCTAGCACCTTCTCTGTGCCTGTTCACATTGCTTCGCAGAATCGCTTTTGTGCAGAAAACAGTAACACTTGTTCAGAACGAAAGAAAGCACAGAGCCCCAGATTTTATGTTGTCCTGGAGAGCTTGCAGAGCACTGGGGAAAGGCAGGCAGAGAATTCCCTGCTAGCACCTTCTCTGTGCCTGGGAAGCAGAAGTGTTCACATTGCTTCGCAGAATCGCTTTTGTGCAGAAAACAGTAACACTTGTTCAGAACGAAAGAAAGCACAGAGCCCCAGATTTTATGTTGTCCTGGAGAGCTTGCAGAGCACTGGGGAAAGGCAGGCAGAGAATTCCCTGCTAGCACCTTCTCTGTGCCTGGGAAGCACAAGTGTTCACATTGCTTCGCAGAATCGCTTTTGTGCAGAAAACAGTAACACTTGTTCAGAACGAAAGAAAGCACAGAGCCCCAGATTTGCTGTTGTCCTGGAGAGCTTGCAGAGCACTGGGGAAAGGCAGGCAGAGAATTCCCTGCTAGCACCTTCTCTGTGCCTGGGAAGCAGAAGTGTTCACATTGCTTCGCAGAATCGCTTTTGTGCAGAAAACAGTAACACTTGTTCAGAACGAAAGAAAGCACAGAGCCCCAGATTTTATGTTGTCCTGGAGAGCTTGCAGAGCACTGGGGAAAGGCAGGCAGAGAATTCCCTGCTAGCACCTTCTCTGTGCCTGGGAAGCAGAAGTGTTCACATTGCTTCGCAGAATCGCTTTTGTGCAGAAAACAGTAACACTTGTTCAGAACGAAAGAAAGCACAGAGCCCCAGATTTTATGTTGTCCTGGAGAGCTTGCAGAGCACTGGGGAAAGGCAGGCAGAGAATTCCCTGCTAGCACCTTCTCTGTGCCTGGGAAGCAGAAGTGTTCACATTGCTTTGCAGAATCGCTTTTGTGCAGAAAACAGTAACACTTGTTCAGAACGAAAGAAAGCACAGAGCCCCAGATTTGCTGTTGTCCTGGAGAGCTTGCAGAGCACTGGGGAAAGGCAGGCAGAGAATTCCCTGCTAGCACCTTCTCTGTGCCTGGGAAGCAGAAGTGTTCACATTGCTTCGCAGAATCGCTTTTGTGCAGAAAACAGTAACACTTGTTCAGAACGAAAGAAAGCACAGAGCCCCAGATTTGCTGTTGTCCTGGAGAGCTTGCAGAGCACTGGGGAAAGGCAGGCAGAGAATTCCCTGCTAGCACCTTCTCTGTGCCTGGGAAGCACAAGTGTTCATATTGCTTCGCAGAATCGCTTTTGTGCAGAAAACAGTAACACTTGTTCAGAACGAAAGAAAGCACAGAGCCCCAGATTTTATGTTGTCCTGGAGAGCTTGCAGAGCACTGGGGAGAGGCAGGCAGAGAATTCCCTGCTAGCACCTTCTCTGTGCCTGGGAAGCACAAGTGTTCACATTGCTTCGCAGAATCGCTTTTGTGCAGAAAACAGTAACACTTTTTCAGAATGAAAGAAAGCACAGAGCCCCAGATTTTATGTTGTCCTGGAGAGCTTGCAGAGCACTGAGGAAAGGCAGGCAGAGAATTCCCTGCTAGCACCTTCTCTGTGCCTGTTCACATTGCTTCGCAGAATCGCTTTTGTGCAGAAAACAGTAACACTTGTTCAGAACGAAAGAAAGCACAGAGCCCCAGATTTTATGTTGTCCTGGAGAGCTTGCAGAGCACTGGGGAAAGGCAGGCAGAGAATTCCCTGCTAGCACCTTCTCTGTGCCTGGGAAGCACAAGTGTTCACATTGCTTCGCAGAATCGCTTTTGTGCAGAAAACAGTAACACTTGTTCAGAACGAAAGAAAGCACAGAGCCCCAGATTTTATGTTGTCCTGGAGAGCTTGCAGAGCACTGGGGAAAGGCAGGCAGAGAATTCCCTGCTAGCACCTTCTCTGTGCCTGGGAAGCAGAAGTGTTCACATTGCTTCGCAGAATCGCTTTTGTGCAGAAAACAGTAACACTTGTTCAGAACGAAAGAAAGCACAGAGCCCCAGATTTTATGTTGTCCTGGAGAGCTTGCAGAGCACTGGGGAAAGGCAGGCAGAGAATTCCCTGCTAGCACCTTCTCTGTGCCTGGGAAGCAGAAGTGTTCACATTGCTTTGCAGAATCGCTTTTGTGCAGAAAACAGTAACACTTGTTCAGCACGAAAGAAAGCACAGAGCCCCAGATTTGCTGTTGTCCTGGAGAGCTTGCAGAGCACTGGGGAAAGGCAGGCAGAGAATTCCCTGCTAGCACCTTCTCTGTGCCTGGGAAGCAGAAGTGTTCACATTGCTTCGCAGAATCGCTTTTGTGCAGAAAACAGTAACACTTGTTCAGAACGAAAGAAAGCACAGAGCCCCAGATTTTATGTTGTCCTGGAGAGCTTGCAGAGCACTGGGGAAAGGCAGGCAGAGAATTCCCTGCTAGCACCTTCTCTGTGCCTGGGAAGCACAAGTGTTCATATTGCTTCGCAGAATCGCTTTTGTGCAGAAAACAGTAACACTTGTTCAGAACGAAAGAAAGCACAGAGCCCCAGATTTTATGTTGTCCTGGAGAGCTTGCAGAGCACTGGGGAGAGGCAGGCAGAGAATTCCCTGCTAGCACCTTCTCTGTGCCTGGGAAGCAGAAGTGTTCACATTGCTTCGCAGAATCGCTTTTGTGCAGAAAACAGTAACACTTGTTCAGAATGAAAGCAAGCACAGAGCCCCAGATTTTATGTTGTCCTGGAGAGCTTGCAGAGCACTGAGGAAAGGCAGGCAGAGAATTCCCTGCTAGCACCTTCTCTGTGCCTGTTCACATTGCTTCGCAGAATCGCTTTTGTGCAGAAAACAGTAACACTTGTTCAGAACGAAAGAAAGCACAGAGCCCCAGATTTTATGTTGTCCTGGAGAGCTTGCAGAGCACTGGGGAAAGGCAGGCAGAGAATTCCCTGCTAGCACCTTCTCTGTGCCTGGGAAGCAGAAGTGTTCACATTGCTTCGCAGAATCGCTTTTGTGCAGAAAACAGTAACACTTGTTCAGAACGAAAGAAAGCACAGAGCCCCAGATTTTATGTTGTCCTGGAGAGCTTGCAGAGCACTGGGGAAAGGCAGGCAGAGAATTCCCTGCTAGCACCTTCTCTGTGCCTGGGAAGCAGAAGTGTTCACATTGCTTTGCAGAATCGCTTTTGTGCAGAAAACAGTAACACTTGCTCAGAACGAAAGAAAGCACAGAGCCCCAGATTTTATGTTGTCCTGGAGAGCTTGCAGAGCACTGGGGAAAGGCAGGCAGAGAATTCCCTGCTAGCACCTTCTCTGTGCCTGGGAAGCAGAAGTGTTCACATTGCTTTGCAGAATCGCTTTTGTGCAGAAAACAGTAACAGTTGTTCAGAACGAAAGAAAGCACAGAGCCCCAGATTTTATGTTGTCCTGGAGAGCTTGCAGAGCACTGGGGAAAGGCAGGCAGAGAATTCCCTGCTAGCACCTTCTCTGTGCCTGGGAAGCAGAAGTGTTCACATTGCTTTGCAGAATCGCTTTTGTGCAGAAAACAGTAACACTTGTTCAGAATGAAAGAAAGCACAGAGCCCCAGATTTTATGTTGTCCTGGAGAGCTTGCAGAGCACTGGGGAAAGGCAGGCAGAGAATTCCCTGCTAGCACCTTCTCTGTGCCTGGGAAGCACAAGTGTTCACTTTGCTTCACAGAATCGCTTTTGTGCAGAAAACAGTAACACTTGTTCAGAATGAAAGAAAGCACAGAACCCCAGATTTTATGTTGTCCTGGAGAGCTTGCAGAGCACTGAGGAAAGGCAGGCAGAGAATTCCCTGCTAGCACCTTCTCTGTGCCTGTTCACATTGCTTCGCAGAATCGCTTTTGTGCAGAAAACAGTAACACTTGTTCAGAACGAAAGAAAGCACAGAGCCCCAGATTTTATGTTGTCCTGGAAGCTTGCAGAGCACTGGGGAAAGGCAGGCAGAGAATTCCCTGCTAGCACCTTCTCTGTGCCTGGGAAGCAGAAGTGTTCACATTGCTTCGCAGAATCGCTTTTGTGCAGAAAACAGTAACACTTGTTCAGAACGAAAGAAAGCACAGAGCCCCAGATTTTATGTTGTCCTGGAGAGCTTGCAGAGCACTGGGGAGAGGCAGGCAGAGAATTCCCTGCTAGCACCTTCTCTGTGCCTGTTCACATTGCTTCGCAGAATCGCTTTTGTGCAGAAAACAGTAACACTTGTTCAGAACGAAAGAAAGCACAGAGCCCCAGATTTTATGTTGTCCTGGAAGCTTGCAGAGCACTGGGGAAAGGCAGGCAGAGAATTCCCTGCTAGCACCTTCTCTGTGCCTGGGAAGCAGAAGTGTTCACATTGCTTCGCAGAATCGTTTTTGTGCAGAAAACAGTAACACTTGTTCAGAACGAAAGAAAGCACAGAGCCCCAGATTTTATGTTGTCCTGGAGAGCTTGCAGAGCACTGGGGAAAGGCAGGCAGAGAATTCCCTGCTAGCACCTTCTCTGTGCCTGGGAAGCAGAAGTGTTCACATTGCTTCGCAGAATCGCTTTTGTGCAGAAAACAGTAACACTTGTTCAGAACGAAAGAAAGCACAGAGCCCCAGATTTTATGTTGTCCTGGAGAGCTTGCAGAGCACTGGGGAAAGGCAGGCAGAGAATTCCCTGCTAGCACCTTCTCTGTGCCTGGGAAGCACAAGTGTTCACATTGCTTCGCAGAATCGCTTTTGTGCAGAAAACAGTAACACTTGTTCAGAACGAAAGAAAGCACAGAGCCCCAGATTTTATGTTGTCCTGGAGAGCTTGCAGAGCACTGGGGAAAGGCAGGCAGAGAATTCCCTGCTAGCACCTTCTCTGTGCCTGGGAAGCACAAGTGTTCATATTGCTTCGCAGAATCGCTTTTGTGCAGAAAACAGTAACACTTGTTCAGAACGAAAGAAAGCACAGAGCCCCAGATTTTATGTTGTCCTGGAGAGCTTGCAGAGCACTGGGGAGAGGCAGGCAGAGAATTCCCTGCTAGCACCTTCTCTGTGCCTGGGAAGCAGAAGTGTTCACATTGCTTCGCAGAATCGCTTTTGTGCAGAAAACAGTAACACTTGTTCAGAATGAAAGCAAGCACAGAGCCCCAGATTTTATGTTGTCCTGGAGAGCTTGCAGAGCACTGGGGAAAGGCAGGCAGAGAATTCCCTGCTAGCACCTTCTCTGTGCCTGGGAAGCAGAAGTGTTCACATTGCTTCGCAGAATCGCTTTTGTGCAGAAAACAGTAACACTTGTTCAGAACGAAAGAAAGCACAGAGCCCCAGATTTTATGTTGTCCTGGAGAGCTTGCAGAGCACTGGGGAAAGGCAGGCAGAGAATTCCCTGCTAGCACCTTCTCTGTGCCTGGGAAGCAGAAGTGTTCACATTGCTTTGCAGAATCGCTTTTGTGCAGAAAACAGTAACACTTGCTCAGAACGAAAGAAAGCACAGAGCCCCAGATTTTATGTTGTCCTGGAGAGCTTGCAGAGCACTGGGGAAAGGCAGGCAGAGAATTCCCTGCTAGCACCTTCTCTGTGCCTGGGAAGCAGAAGTGTTCACATTGCTTCGCAGAATCGCTTTTGTGCAGAAAACAGTAACAGTTGTTCAGAACGAAAGAAAGCACAGAGCCCCAGATTTTATGTTGTCCTGGAGAGCTTGCAGAGCACTGGGGAAAGGCAGGCAGAGAATTCCCTGCTAGCACCTTCTCTGTGCCTGGGAAGCAGAAGTGTTCACATTGCTTTGCAGAATCGCTTTTGTGCAGAAAACAGTAACACTTGTTCAGAATGAAAGAAAGCACAGAGCCCCAGATTTTATGTTGTCCTGGAGAGCTTGCAGAGCACTGGGGAAAGGCAGGCAGAGAATTCCCTGCTAGCACCTTCTCTGTGCCTGGGAAGCACAAGTGTTCACTTTGCTTCACAGAATCGCTTTTGTGCAGAAAACAGTAACACTTGTTCAGAATGAAAGAAAGCACAGAACCCCAGATTTTATGTTGTCCTGGAGAGCTTGCAGAGCACTGAGGAAAGGCAGGCAGAGAATTCCCTGCTAGCACCTTCTCTGTGCCTGTTCACATTGCTTCGCAGAATCGCTTTTGTGCAGAAAACACTAACACTTGTTCAGAACGAAAGAAAGCACAGAGCCCCAGATTTTATGTTGTCCTGGAAGCTTGCAGAGCACTGGGGAAAGGCAGGCAGAGAATTCCCTGCTAGCACCTTCTCTGTGCCTGGGAAGCAGAAGTGTTCACATTGCTTCGCAGAATCGTTTTTGTGCAGAAAACAGTAACACTTGTTCAGAACGAAAGAAAGCACAGAGCCCCAGATTTTATGTTGTCCTGGAGAGCTTGCAGAGCACTGGGGAAAGGCAGGCAGAGAATTCCCTGCTAGCACCTTCTCTGTGCCTGGGAAGCAGAAGTGTTCACATTGCTTCGCAGAATCGCTTTTGTGCAGAAAACAGTAACACTTGTTCAGAACGAAAGAAAGCACAGAGCACCAGATTTTATGTTGTCCTGGAGAGCTTGCAGAGCACTGGGGAAAGGCAGGCAGAGAATTCCCTGCTAGCACCTTCTCTGTGCCTGGGAAGCACAAGTGTTCACATTGCTTCGCAGAATCGCTTTTGTGCAGAAAACAGTAACACTTGTTCAGAACGAAAGAAAGCACAGAGCACCAGATTTTATGTTGTCCTGGAGAGCTTGCAGAGCACTGGGGAAAGGCAGGCAGAGAATTCCCTGCTAGCACCTTCTCTGTGCCTGGGAAGCACAAGTGTTCACATTGCTTCGCAGAATCGCTTTTGTGCAGAAAACAGTAACAGTTGTTCAGAACGAAAGAAAGCACAGAGCCCCAGATTTTATGTTGTCCTGGAGAGCTTGCAGAGCACTGGGGAAAGGCAGGCAGAGAATTCCCTGCTAGCACCTTCTCTGTGCCTGGGAAGCAGAAGTGTTCACATTGCTTTGCAGAATCGCTTTTGTGCAGAAAACAGTAACACTTGTTCAGAACGAAAGAAAGCACAGAGCCCCAGATTTGCTGTTGTCCTAGAGAGCTTGCAGAGCACTGGGGAAAGGCAGGCAGAGAATTCCCTGCTAGCACCTTCTCTGTGCCTGGGAAGCAGAAGTGTTCACATTGCTTCGCAGAATCGCTTTTGTGCAGAAAACAGTAACACTTGTTCAGAACGAAAGAAAGCACAGAGCCCCAGATTTTATGTTGTCCTGGAGAGCTTGCAGAGCACTGGGGAAAGGCAGGCAGAGAATTCCCTGCTAGCACCTTCTCTGTGCCTGGGAAGCAGAAGTGTTCACATTGCTTTGCAGAATCGCTTTTGTGCAGAAAACAGTAACACTTGTTCAGAACGAAAGAAAGCACAGAGCCCCAGATTTTATGTTGTCCTGGAGAGCTTGCAGAGCACTGGGGAAAGGCAGGCAGAGAATTCCCTGCTAGCACCTTCTCTGTGCCTGGGAAGCAGAAGTGTTCACATTGCTTCGCAGAATCGCTTTTGTGCAGAAAACAGTAACACTTGTTCAGAACGAAAGAAAGCACAGAGCCCCAGATTTTATGTTGTCCTGGAGAGCTTGCAGAGCACTGGGGAAAGGCAGGCAGAGAATTCCCTGCTAGCACCTTCTCTGTGCCTGGGAAGCACAAGTGTTCATATTGCTTCGCAGAATCGCTTTTGTGCAGAAAACAGTAACACTTGTTCAGAACGAAAGAAAGCACAGAGCCCCAGATTTTATGTTGTCCTGGAGAGCTTGCAGAGCACTGGGGAAAGGCAGGCAGAGAATTCCCTGCTAGCACCTTCTCTGTGCCTGGGAAGCAGAAGTGTTCACATTGCTTCGCAGAATCGCTTTTGTGCAGAAAACAGTAACACTTGTTCAGAATGAAAGCAAGCACAGAGCCCCAGATTTTATGTTGTCCTGGAGAGCTTGCAGAGCACTGAGGAAAGGCAGGCAGAGAATTCCCTGCTAGCACCTTCTCTGTGCCTGTTCACATTGCTTCGCAGAATCGCTTTTGTGCAGAAAACAGTAACACTTGTTCAGAACGAAAGAAAGCACAGAGCCCCAGATTTTATGTTGTCCTGGAGAGCTTGCAGAGCACTGGGGAAAGGCAGGCAGAGAATTCCCTGCTAGCACCTTCTCTGTGCCTGGGAAGCAGAAGTGTTCACATTGCTTCGCAGAATCGCTTTTGTGCAGAAAACAGTAACACTTGTTCAGAACGAAAGAAAGCACAGAGCCCCAGATTTTATGTTGTCCTGGAGAGCTTGCAGAGCACTGGGGAAAGGCAGGCAGAGAATTCCCTGCTAGCACCTTCTCTGTGCCTGGGAAGCAGAAGTGTTCACATTGCTTTGCAGAATCGCTTTTGTGCAGAAAACAGTAACACTTGCTCAGAACGAAAGAAAGCACAGAGCCCCAGATTTTATGTTGTCCTGGAGAGCTTGCAGAGCACTGGGGAAAGGCAGGCAGAGAATTCCCTGCTAGCACCTTCTCTGTGCCTGGGAAGCAGAAGTGTTCACATTGCTTCGCAGAATCGCTTTTGTGCAGAAAACAGTAACACTTGTTCAGAACGAAAGAAAGCACAGAGCACCAGATTTTATGTTGTCCTGGAGAGCTTGCAGAGCACTGGGGAAAGGCAGGCAGAGAATTCCCTGCTAGCACCTTCTCTGTGCCTGGGAAGCACAAGTGTTCACATTGCTTCGCAGAATCGCTTTTGTGCAGAAAACAGTAACACTTGTTCAGAACGAAAGAAAGCACAGAGCACCAGATTTTATGTTGTCCTGGAGAGCTTGCAGAGCACTGGGGAAAGGCAGGCAGAGAATTCCCTGCTAGCACCTTCTCTGTGCCTGGGAAGCACAAGTGTTCACATTGCTTCGCAGAATCGCTTTTGTGCAGAAAACAGTAACAGTTGTTCAGAACGAAAGAAAGCACAGAGCCCCAGATTTTATGTTGTCCTGGAGAGCTTGCAGAGCACTGGGGAAAGGCAGGCAGAGAATTCCCTGCTAGCACCTTCTCTGTGCCTGGGAAGCAGAAGTGTTCACATTGCTTTGCAGAATCGCTTTTGTGCAGAAAACAGTAACACTTGTTCAGAACGAAAGAAAGCACAGAGCCCCAGATTTGCTGTTGTCCTAGAGAGCTTGCAGAGCACTGGGGAAAGGCAGGCAGAGAATTCCCTGCTAGCACCTTCTCTGTGCCTGGGAAGCAGAAGTGTTCACATTGCTTCGCAGAATCGCTTTTGTGCAGAAAACAGTAACACTTGTTCAGAACGAAAGAAAGCACAGAGCCCCAGATTTTATGTTGTCCTGGAGAGCTTGCAGAGCACTGGGGAAAGGCAGGCAGAGAATTCCCTGCTAGCACCTTCTCTGTGCCTGGGAAGCAGAAGTGTTCACATTGCTTTGCAGAATCGCTTTTGTGCAGAAAACAGTAACACTTGTTCAGAA
Organism: Strix uralensis; assembly: GCF_047716275.1. Taxonomy (NCBI): domain Eukaryota; kingdom Metazoa; phylum Chordata; class Aves; order Strigiformes; family Strigidae; genus Strix; species Strix uralensis. The sequence goes on along the minus strand of NW_027436773.1, from coordinate 194,348 downwards.
CGAAAGAAAGCACAGAGCCCCAGATTTTATGTTGTCCTGGAGAGCTTGCAGAGCACTGGGGAAAGGCAGGCAGAGAATTCCCTGCTAGCACCTTCTCTGTGCCTGGGAAGCAGAAGTGTTCACATTGCTTCGCAGAATCGCTTTTGTGCAGAAAACAGTAACACTTTTTCAGAACGAAAGAAAGCACAGAGCCCCAGATTTTATGTTGTCCTGGAGAGCTTGCAGAGCACTGGGGAAAGGCAGGCAGAGAATTCCCTGCTAGCACCTTCTCTGTGCCTGGGAAGCAGAAGTGTTCACATTGCTTCGCAGAATCGCTTTTGTGCAGAAAACAGTAACACTTGTTCAGAACGAAAGAAAGCACAGAGCCCCAGATTTTATGTTGTCCTGGAGAGCTTGCAGAGCACTGGGGAAAGGCAGGCAGAGAATTCCCTGCTAGCACCTTCTCTGTGCCTGGGAAGCACAAGTGTTCATATTGCTTCGCAGAATCGCTTTTGTGCAGAAAACAGTAACACTTGTTCAGAACGAAAGAAAGCACAGAGCCCCAGATTTTATGTTGTCCTGGAGAGCTTGCAGAGCACTGGGGAAAGGCAGGCAGAGAATTCCCTGCTAGCACCTTCTCTGTGCCTGGGAAGCAGAAGTGTTCACATTGCTTCGCAGAATCGCTTTTGTGCAGAAAACAGTAACACTTGTTCAGAATGAAAGCAAGCACAGAGCCCCAGATTTTATGTTGTCCTGGAGAGCTTGCAGAGCACTGAGGAAAGGCAGGCAGAGAATTCCCTGCTAGCACCTTCTCTGTGCCTGTTCACATTGCTTCGCAGAATCGCTTTTGTGCAGAAAACAGTAACACTTGTTCAGAACGAAAGAAAGCACAGAGCCCCAGATTTTATGTTGTCCTGGAGAGCTTGCAGAGCACTGGGGAAAGGCAGGCAGAGAATTCCCTGCTAGCACCTTCTCTGTGCCTGGGAAGCAGAAGTGTTCACATTGCTTCGCAGAATCGCTTTTGTGCAGAAAACAGTAACACTTGTTCAGAACGAAAGAAAGCACAGAGCCCCAGATTTTATGTTGTCCTGGAGAGCTTGCAGAGCACTGGGGAAAGGCAGGCAGAGAATTCCCTGCTAGCACCTTCTCTGTGCCTGGGAAGCAGAAGTGTTCACATTGCTTTGCAGAATCGCTTTTGTGCAGAAAACAGTAACACTTGCTCAGAACGAAAGAAAGCACAGAGCCCCAGATTTTATGTTGTCCTGGAGAGCTTGCAGAGCACTGGGGAAAGGCAGGCAGAGAATTCCCTGCTAGCACCTTCTCTGTGCCTGGGAAGCAGAAGTGTTCACATTGCTTCGCAGAATCGCTTTTGTGCAGAAAACAGTAACAGTTGTTCAGAACGAAAGAAAGCACAGAGCCCCAGATTTTATGTTGTCCTGGAGAGCTTGCAGAGCACTGGGGAAAGGCAGGCAGAGAATTCCCTGCTAGCACCTTCTCTGTGCCTGGGAAGCAGAAGTGTTCACATTGCTTTGCAGAATCGCTTTTGTGCAGAAAACAGTAACACTTGTTCAGAATGAAAGAAAGCACAGAGCCCCAGATTTTATGTTGTCCTGGAGAGCTTGCAGAGCACTGGGGAAAGGCAGGCAGAGAATTCCCTGCTAGCACCTTCTCTGTGCCTGGGAAGCACAAGTGTTCACTTTGCTTCACAGAATCGCTTTTGTGCAGAAAACAGTAACACTTGTTCAGAATGAAAGAAAGCACAGAACCCCAGATTTTATGTTGTCCTGGAGAGCTTGCAGAGCACTGAGGAAAGGCAGGCAGAGAATTCCCTGCTAGCACCTTCTCTGTGCCTGTTCACATTGCTTCGCAGAATCGCTTTTGTGCAGAAAACAATAACACTTGTTCAGAACGAAAGAAAGCACAGAGCCCCAGATTTTATGTTGTCCTGGAAGCTTGCAGAGCACTGGGGAAAGGCAGGCAGAGAATTCCCTGCTAGCACCTTCTCTGTGCCTGGGAAGCAGAAGTGTTCACATTGCTTCGCAGAATCGCTTTTGTGCAGAAAACAGTAACACTTGTTCAGAACGAAAGAAAGCACAGAGCCCCAGATTTTATGTTGTCCTGGAGAGCTTGCAGAGCACTGGGGAGAGGCAGGCAGAGAATTCCCTGCTAGCACCTTCTCTGTGCCTGTTCACATTGCTTCGCAGAATCGCTTTTGTGCAGAAAACAGTAACACTTGTTCAGAACGAAAGAAAGCACAGAGCCCCAGATTTTATGTTGTCCTGGAAGCTTGCAGAGCACTGGGGAAAGGCAGGCAGAGAATTCCCTGCTAGCACCTTCTCTGTGCCTGGGAAGCAGAAGTGTTCACATTGCTTCGCAGAATCGTTTTTGTGCAGAAAACAGTAACACTTGTTCAGAACGAAAGAAAGCACAGAGCCCCAGATTTTATGTTGTCCTGGAGAGCTTGCAGAGCACTGGGGAAAGGCAGGCAGAGAATTCCCTGCTAGCACCTTCTCTGTGCCTGGGAAGCAGAAGTGTTCACATTGCTTCGCAGAATCGCTTTTGTGCAGAAAACAGTAACACTTGTTCAGAACGAAAGAAAGCACAGAGCCCCAGATTTTATGTTGTCCTGGAGAGCTTGCAGAGCACTGGGGAAAGGCAGGCAGAGAATTCCCTGCTAGCACCTTCTCTGTGCCTGGGAAGCACAAGTGTTCACATTGCTTCGCAGAATCGCTTTTGTGCAGAAAACAGTAACACTTGTTCAGAACGAAAGAAAGCACAGAGCCCCAGATTTTATGTTGTCCTGGAGAGCTTGCAGAGCACTGGGGAAAGGCAGGCAGAGAATTCCCTGCTAGCACCTTCTCTGTGCCTGGGAAGCACAAGTGTTCATATTGCTTCGCAGAATCGCTTTTGTGCAGAAAACAGTAACACTTGTTCAGAACGAAAGAAAGCACAGAGCCCCAGATTTTATGTTGTCCTGGAGAGCTTGCAGAGCACTGGGGAGAGGCAGGCAGAGAATTCCCTGCTAGCACCTTCTCTGTGCCTGTTCACATTGCTTCGCAGAATCGCTTTTGTGCAGAAAACACTAACACTTGTTCAGAACGAAAGAAAGCACAGAGCCCCAGATTTTATGTTGTCCTGGAAGCTTGCAGAGCACTGGGGAAAGGCAGGCAGAGAATTCCCTGCTAGCACCTTCTCTGTGCCTGGGAAGCAGAAGTGTTCACATTGCTTCGCAGAATCGTTTTTGTGCAGAAAACAGTAACACTTGTTCAGAACGAAAGAAAGCACAGAGCCCCAGATTTTATGTTGTCCTGGAGAGCTTGCAGAGCACTGGGGAAAGGCAGGCAGAGAATTCCCTGCTAGCACCTTCTCTGTGCCTGGGAAGCAGAAGTGTTCACATTGCTTCGCAGAATCGCTTTTGTGCAGAAAACAGTAACACTTGTTCAGAACGAAAGAAAGCACAGAGCCCCAGATTTTATGTTGTCCTGGAGAGCTTGCAGAGCACTGGGGAAAGGCAGGCAGAGAATTCCCTGCTAGCACCTTCTCTGTGCCTGGGAAGCAGAAGTGTTCACATTGCTTTGCAGAATCGCTTTTGTGCAGAAAACAGTAACACTTGCTCAGAACGAAAGAAAGCACAGAGCCCCAGATTTTATGTTGTCCTGGAGAGCTTGCAGAGCACTGGGGAAAGGCAGGCAGAGAATTCCCTGCTAGCACCTTCTCTGTGCCTGGGAAGCAGAAGTGTTCACATTGCTTCGCAGAATCGCTTTTGTGCAGAAAACAGTAACAGTTGTTCAGAACGAAAGAAAGCACAGAGCCCCAGATTTTATGTTGTCCTGGAGAGCTTGCAGAGCACTGGGGAAAGGCAGGCAGAGAATTCCCTGCTAGCACCTTCTCTGTGCCTGGGAAGCAGAAGTGTTCACATTGCTTTGCAGAATCGCTTTTGTGCAGAAAACAGTAACACTTGTTCAGAATGAAAGAAAGCACAGAGCCCCAGATTTTATGTTGTCCTGGAGAGCTTGCAGAGCACTGGGGAAAGGCAGGCAGAGAATTCCCTGCTAGCACCTTCTCTGTGCCTGGGAAGCACAAGTGTTCACTTTGCTTCACAGAATCGCTTTTGTGCAGAAAACAGTAACACTTGTTCAGAATGAAAGAAAGCACAGAACCCCAGATTTTATGTTGTCCTGGAGAGCTTGCAGAGCACTGAGGAAAGGCAGGCAGAGAATTCCCTGCTAGCACCTTCTCTGTGCCTGTTCACATTGCTTCGCAGAATCGCTTTTGTGCAGAAAACAATAACACTTGTTCAGAACGAAAGAAAGCACAGAGCCCCAGATTTTATGTTGTCCTGGAAGCTTGCAGAGCACTGGGGAAAGGCAGGCAGAGAATTCCCTGCTAGCACCTTCTCTGTGCCTGGGAAGCAGAAGTGTTCACATTGCTTCGCAGAATCGCTTTTGTGCAGAAAACAGTAACACTTGTTCAGAACGAAAGAAAGCACAGAGCCCCAGATTTTATGTTGTCCTGGAGAGCTTGCAGAGCACTGGGGAGAGGCAGGCAGAGAATTCCCTGCTAGCACCTTCTCTGTGCCTGTTCACATTGCTTCGCAGAATCGCTTTTGTGCAGAAAACAGTAACACTTGTTCAGAACGAAAGAAAGCACAGAGCCCCAGATTTTATGTTGTCCTGGAAGCTTGCAGAGCACTGGGGAAAGGCAGGCAGAGAATTCCCTGCTAGCACCTTCTCTGTGCCTGGGAAGCAGAAGTGTTCACATTGCTTCGCAGAATCGTTTTTGTGCAGAAAACAGTAACACTTGTTCAGAACGAAAGAAAGCACAGAGCCCCAGATTTTATGTTGTCCTGGAGAGCTTGCAGAGCACTGGGGAAAGGCAGGCAGAGAATTCCCTGCTAGCACCTTCTCTGTGCCTGGGAAGCAGAAGTGTTCACATTGCTTCGCAGAATCGCTTTTGTGCAGAAAACAGTAACACTTGTTCAGAACGAAAGAAAGCACAGAGCCCCAGATTTTATGTTGTCCTGGAGAGCTTGCAGAGCACTGGGGAAAGGCAGGCAGAGAATTCCCTGCTAGCACCTTCTCTGTGCCTGGGAAGCACAAGTGTTCATATTGCTTCGCAGAATCGCTTTTGTGCAGAAAACAGTAACACTTGTTCAGAACGAAAGAAAGCACAGAGCCCCAGATTTTATGTTGTCCTGGAGAGCTTGCAGAGCACTGGGGAGAGGCAGGCAGAGAATTCCCTGCTAGCACCTTCTCTGTGCCTGTTCACATTGCTTCGCAGAATCGCTTTTGTGCAGAAAACACTAACACTTGTTCAGAACGAAAGAAAGCACAGAGCCCCAGATTTTATGTTGTCCTGGAAGCTTGCAGAGCACTGGGGAAAGGCAGGCAGAGAATTCCCTGCTAGCACCTTCTCTGTGCCTGGGAAGCAGAAGTGTTCACATTGCTTCGCAGAATCGTTTTTGTGCAGAAAACAGTAACACTTGTTCAGAACGAAAGAAAGCACAGAGCCCCAGATTTTATGTTGTCCTGGAGAGCTTGCAGAGCACTGGGGAAAGGCAGGCAGAGAATTCCCTGCTAGCACCTTCTCTGTGCCTGGGAAGCAGAAGTGTTCACATTGCTTCGCAGAATCGCTTTTGTGCAGAAAACAGTAACACTTGTTCAGAACGAAAGAAAGCACAGAGCACCAGATTTTATGTTGTCCTGGAGAGCTTGCAGAGCACTGGGGAAAGGCAGGCAGAGAATTCCCTGCTAGCACCTTCTCTGTGCCTGGGAAGCACAAGTGTTCACATTGCTTCGCAGAATCGCTTTTGTGCAGAAAACAGTAACACTTGTTCAGAACGAAAGAAATCACAGAGCCCCAGATTTTATGTTGTCCTGGAGAGCTTGCAGAGCACTGGGGAAAGGCAGGCAGAGAATTCCCTGCTAGCACCTTCTCTGTGCCTGGGAAGCAGAAGTGTTCACATTGCTTTGCAGAATCGCTTTTGTGCAGAAAACAGTAACACTTGTTCAGAACGAAAGAAAGCACAGAGCCCCAGATTTGCTGTTGTCCTAGAGAGCTTGCAGAGCACTGGGGAAAGGCAGGCAGAGAATTCCCTGCTAGCACCTTCTCTGTGCCTGGGAAGCAGAAGTGTTCACATTGCTTCGCAGAATCGCTTTTGTGCAGAAAACAGTAACACTTGTTCAGAACGAAAGAAAGCACAGAGCCCCAGATTTTATGTTGTCCTGGAGAGCTTGCAGAGCACTGGGGAAAGGCAGGCAGAGAATTCCCTGCTAGCACCTTCTCTGTGCCTGGGAAGCAGAAGTGTTCACATTGCTTTGCAGAATCGCTTTTGTGCAGAAAACAGTAACACTTGTTCAGAACGAAAGAAAGCACAGAGCCCCAGATTTTATGTTGTCCTGGAGAGCTTGCAGAGCACTGGGGAAAGGCAGGCAGAGAATTCCCTGCTAGCACCTTCTCTGTGCCTGGGAAGCAGAAGTGTTCACATTGCTTCGCAGAATCGCTTTTGTGCAGAAAACAGTAACAGTTGTTCAGAACGAAAGAAAGCACAGAGCCCCAGATTTTATGTTGTCCTGGAGAGCTTGCAGAGCACTGGGGAAAGGCAGGCAGAGAATTCCCTGCTAGCACCTTCTCTGTGCCTGGGAAGCAGAAGTGTTCACATTGCTTCGCAGAATCGCTTTTGTGCAGAAAACAGTAACACTTGTTCAGAACGAAAGAAAGCACAGAGCCCCAGATTTTATGTTGTCCTGGAGAGCTTGCAGAGCACTGGGGAAAGGCAGGCAGAGAATTCCCTGCTAGCACCTTCTCTGTGCCTGGGAAGCACAAGTGTTCATATTGCTTCGCAGAATCGCTTTTGTGCAGAAAACAGTAACACTTGTTCAGAACGAAAGAAAGCACAGAGCCCCAGATTTTATGTTGTCCTGGAGAGCTTGCAGAGCACTGGGGAAAGGCAGGCAGAGAATTCCCTGCTAGCACCTTCTCTGTGCCTGGGAAGCACAAGTGTTCACATTGCTTCGCAGAATCGCTTTTGTGCAGAAAACAGTAACACTTGTTCAGAACGAAAGAAAGCACAGAGCCCCAGATTTTATGTTGTCTTGGAGAGCTTGCAGAGCACTGGGGAAAGGCAGGCAAAGAATTCCCTGCTAGCACCTTCTCTGTGCCTGGGAAGCACAAGTGTTCACATTGCTTCGCAGAATCGCTTTTGTGCAGAAAACAGTAACACTTGTTCAGAACGAAAGAAAGCACAGAGCCCCAGATTTTATGTTGTCCTGGAGAGCTTGCAGAGCACTGGGGAAAGGCAGGCAGAGAATTCCCTGCTAGCACCTTCTCTGTGCCTGGGAAGCACAAGTGTTCACATTGCTTCGCAGAATCGCTTTTGTGCAGAAAACAGTAACACTTGTTCAGAACGAAAGAAAGCACAGAGCCCCAGATTTTATGTTGTCCTGGAGAGCTTGCAGAGCACTGGGGAAAGGCAGGCAGAGAATTCCCTGCTAGCACCTTCTCTGTGCCTGGGAAGCACAAGTGTTCATATTGCTTCGCAGAATCGCTTTTGTGCAGAAAACAGTAACACTTGTTCAGAACGAAAGAAAGCACAGAGCCCCAGATTTTATGTTGTCCTGGAGAGCTTGCAGAGCACTGGGGAAAGGCAGGCAGAGAATTCCCTGCTAGCACCTTCTCTGTGCCTGGGAAGCAGAAGTGTTCACATTGCTTCGCAGAATCGCTTTTGTGCAGAAAACAGTAACACTTGTTCAGAATGAAAGCAAGCACAGAGCCCCAGATTTTATGTTGTCCTGGAGAGCTTGCAGAGCACTGAGGAAAGGCAGGCAGAGAATTCCCTGCTAGCACCTTCTCTGTGCCTGTTCACATTGCTTCGCAGAATTGCTTTTGTGCAGAAAACAGTAACACTTGTTCAGAACGAAAGAAAGCACAGAGCCCCAGATTTTATGTTGTCCTGGAGAGCTTGCAGAGCACTGGGGAAAGGCAGGCAGAGAATTCCCTGCTAGCACCTTCTCTGTGCCTGGGAAGCAGAAGTGTTCACATTGCTTCGCAGAATCGCTTTTGTGCAGAAAACAGTAACACTTGTTCAGAACGAAAGAAAGCACAGAGCCCCAGATTTTATGTTGTCCTGGAGAGCTTGCAGAGCACTGGGGAAAGGCAGGCAGAGAATTCCCTGCTAGCACCTTCTCTGTGCCTGGGAAGCAGAAGTGTTCACATTGCTTTGCAGAATCGCTTTTGTGCAGAAAACAGTAACACTTGCTCAGAACGAAAGAAATCACAGAGCCTCAGATTTTATGTTGTCCTGGAGAGCTTGCAGAGCACTGGGGAAAGGCAGGCAGAGAATTCCCTGCTAGCACCTTCTCTGTGCCTGGGAAGCACAAGTGTTCACTTTGCTTCACAGAATCGCTTTTGTGCAGAAAACAGTAACACTTGTTCAGAACGAAAGAAAGCACAGAGCCCCAGATTTTATGTTGTCCTGGAGAGCTTGCAGAGCACTGAGGAAAGGCAGGCAGAGAATTCCCTGCTAGCACCTTCTCTGTGCCTGTTCACATTGCTTCGCAGAATCGCTTTTGTGCAGAAAACAGTAACACTTGTTCAGAACGAAAGAAAGCACAGAGCCCGAGATTTTATGTTGTCCTGGAAGCTTGCAGAGCACTGGGGAAAGGCAGGCAGAGAATTCCCTGCTAGCACCTTCTCTGTGCCTGGGAAGCACAAGTGTTCACATTGCTTCGCAGAATCGTTTTTGTGCAGAAAACAGTAACACTTGTTCAGAACGAAAGAAAGCACAGAGCCCCAGATTTTATGTTGTCCTGGAGAGCTTGCAGAGCACTGGGGAAAGGCAGGCAGAGAATTCCCTGCTAGCACCTTCTCTGTGCCTGGGAAGCAGAAGTGTTCACATTGCTTCGCAGAATCGCTTTTGTGCAGAAAACAGTAACACTTGTTCAGAACGAAAGAAAGCACAGAGCCCCAGATTTTATGTTGTCCTGGAGAGCTTGCAGAGCACTGGGGAAAGGCAGGCAGAGAATTCCCTGCTAGCACCTTCTCTGTGCCTGGGAAGCACAAGTGTTCACATTGCTTCGCAGAATCGCTTTTGTGCAGAAAACAGTAACACTTGTTCAGAACGAAAGAAAGCACAGAGCCCCAGATTTTATGTTGTCCTGGAGAGCTTGCAGAGCACTGGGGAAAGGCAGGCAGAGAATTCCCTGCTAGCACCTTCTCTGTGCCTGGGAAGCACAAGTGTTCACATTGCTTCGCAGAATCGCTTTTGTGCAGAAAACAGTAACAGTTGTTCAGAACGAAAGAAAGCACAGAGCCCCAGATTTTATGTTGTCCTGGAGAGCTTGCAGAGCACTGGGGAAAGGCAGGCAGAGAATTCCCTGCTAGCACCTTCTCTGTGCCTGGGAAGCAGAAGTGTTCACATTGCTTTGCAGAATCGCTTTTGTGCAGAAAACAGTAACACTTGTTCAGAACGAAAGAAAGCACAGAGCCCCAGATTTTATGTTGTCCTGGAGAGCTTGCAGAGCACTGGGGAAAGGCAGGCAGAGAATTCCCTGCTAGCACCTTCTCTGTGCCTGGGAAGCAGAAGTGTTCACATTGCTTCGCAGAATCGCTTTTGTGCAGAAAACAGTAACACTTGTTCAGAATGAAAGAAAGCACAGAGCCCCAGATTTTATGTTGTCCTGGAGAGCTTGCAGAGCACTGGGGAAAGGCAGGCAGAGAATTCCCTGCTAGCACCTTCTCTGTGCCTGGGAAGCACAAGTGTTCACATTGCTTCGCAGAATCGCTTTTGTGCAGAAAACAGTAACACTTGTTCAGAATGAAAGAAAGCACAGAGCCCCAGATTTTATGTTGTCCTGGAGAGCTTGCAGAGCACTGGGGAAAGGCAGGCAGAGAATTCCCTGCTAGCACCTTCTCTGTGCCTGGGAAGCACAAGTGTTCACATTGCTTCGCAGAATCGCTTTTGTGCAGAAAACAGTAACACTTGTTCAGAACGAAAGAAAGCACAGAGCCCCAGATTTGCTGTTGTCCTGGAGAGCTTGCAGAGCACTGGGGAAAGGCAGGCAGAGAATTCCCTGCTAGCACCTTCTCTGTGCCTGGGAAGCAGAAGTGTTCACATTGCTTCGCAGAATCGCTTTTGTGCAGAAAACAGTAACACTTGTTCAGAACGAAAGAAAGCACAGAGCCCCAGATTTTATGTTGTCCTGGAGAGCTTGCAGAGCACTGGGGAAAGGCAGGCAGAGAATTCCCTGCTAGCACCTTCTCTGTGCCTGGGAAGCAGAAGTGTTCACATTGCTTTGCAGAATCGCTTTTGTGCAGAAAACAGTAACACTTGTTCAGAATGAAAGAAAGCACAGAGCCCCAGATTTTATGTTGTCCTGGAGAGCTTGCAGAGCACTGGGGAAAGGCAGGCAGAGAATTCCCTGCTAGCACCTTCTCTGTGCCTGGGAAGCACAAGTGTTCATATTGCTTCGCAGAATCGCTTTTGTGCAGAAAACAGTAACACTTGTTCAGAACGAAAGAAAGCACAGAGCCCCAGATTTTATGTTGTCCTGGAGAGCTTGCAGAGCACTGGGGAAAGGCAGGCAGAGAATTCCCTGCTAGCACCTTCTCTGTGCCTGGGAAGCAGAAGTGTTCACATTGCTTCGCAGAATCGCTTTTGTGCAGAAAACAGTAACACTTGTTCAGAACGAAAGAAAGCACAGAGCCCCAGATTTTATGTTGTCTTGGAGAGCTTGCAGAGCACTGGGGAAAGGCAGGCAGAGAATTCCCTGCTAGCACCTTCTCTGTGCCTGGGAAGCAGAAGTGTTCACATTGTTTTGCAGAATCGCTTTTATGCAGAAAACAGTAACACTTGTTCAGAACGAAAGAAAGCACAGAGCCCCAGATTTTATGTTGTCCTGGAGAGCTTGCAGAGCACTGGGGAAAGGCAGGCAGAGAATTCCCTGCTAGCACCTTCTCTGTGCCTGGGAAGCACAAGTGTTCACATTGCTTCGCAGAATCGCTTTTGTGCAGAAAACAGTAACACTTGTTCAGAACGAAAGAAAGCACAGAGCCCCAGATTTTATGTTGTCCTGGAGAGCTTGCAGAGCACTGGGGAAAGGCAGGCAGAGAATTCCCTGCTAGCACCTTCTCTGTGCCTGGGAAGCACAAGTGTTCACATTGCTTCGCAGAATCGCTTTTGTGCAGAAAACAGTAACACTTGTTCAGAATGAAAGAAAGCACAGAGCCCCAGATTTGCTGTTGTCCTGGAGAGCTTGCAGAGCACTGGGGAAAGGCAGGCAGAGAATTCCCTGCTAGCACCTTCTCTGTGCCTGGGAAGCAGAAGTGTTCACATTGCTTCGCAGAATCGCTTTTGTGCAGAAAACAGTAACACTTGTTCAGAATGAAAGAAAGCACAGAGCCCCAGATTTTATGTTGTCCTGGAGAGCTTGCAGAGCACTGGGGAAAGGCAGGCAGAGAATTCCCTGCTAGCACCTTCTCTGTGCCTGGGAAGCACAAGTGTTCATATTGCTTCGCAGAATCGCTTTTGTGCAGAAAACAGTAACACTTGTTCAGCACGAAAGAAAGCACAGAGCCCCAGATTTTATGTTGTCCTGGAGAGCTTGCAGAGCACTGGGGAAAGGCAGGCAGAGAATTCCCTGCTAGCACCTTCTCTGTGCCTGGGAAGCAGAAGTGTTCACATTGCTTCGCAGAATCGCTTTTGTGCAGAAAACAGTAACACTTGTTCAGAACGAAAGAAAGCACAGAGCCCCAGATTTTATGTTGTCCTGGAGAGCTTGCAGAGCACTGGGGAAAGGCAGGCAGAGAATTCCCTGCTAGCACCTTCTCTGTGCCTGGGAAGCACAAGTGTTCACATTGCTTCGCAGAATCGCTTTTGTGCAGAAAACAGTAACACTTGTTCAGAATGAAAGAAAGCACAGAGCCCCAGATTTTATGTTGTCCTGGAGAGCTTGCAGAGCACTGGGGAAAGGCAGGCAGAGAATTCCCTGCTAGCACCTTCTCTGTGCCTGGGAAGCACAAGTGTTCATATTGCTTCGCAGAATCGCTTTTGTGCAGAAAACAGTAACACTTGTTCAGAACGAAAGAAAGCACAGAGCCCCAGATTTGCTGTTGTCCTGGAGAGCTTGCAGAGCACTGGGGAAAGGCAGGCAGAGAATTCCCTGCTAGCACCTTCTCTGTGCCTGGGAAGCAGAAGTGTTCACATTGCTTCGCAGAATCGCTTTTGTGCAGAAAACAGTAACACTTGTTCAGAATGAAAGCAAGCACAGAGCCCCAGATTTTATGTTGTCCTGGAGAGCTTGCAGATCACTGGGGAAAGGCAGGCAGAGAATTCCCTGCTAGCACCTTCTCTGTGCCTGGGAAGCAGAAGTGTTCACATTGCTTCGCAGAATCGCTTTTGTGCAGAAAACAGTAACACTTGTTCAGAACGAAAGAAAGCACAGAGCCCCAGATTTTATGTTGTCCTGGAGAGCTTGCAGAGCACTGGGGAAAGGCAGGCAGAGAATTCCCTGCTAGCACCTTCTCTGTGCCTGGGAAGCAGAAGTGTTCACATTGCTTTGCAGAATCGCTTTTGTGCAGAAAACAGTAACACTTGTTCAGAACGAAAGAAAGCACAGAGCCCCAGATTTTATGTTGTCCTGGAGAGCTTGCAGAGCACTGGGGAAAGGCAGGCAGAGAATTCCCTGCTAGCACCTTCTCTGTGCCTGGGAAGCACAAGTGTTCATATTGCTTCGCAGAATCGCTTTTGTGCAGAAAACAGTAACACTTGTTCAGAACGAAAGAAAGCACAGAGCCCCAGATTTTATGTTGTCCTGGAGAGCTTGCAGAGCACTGGGGAAAGGCAGGCAGAGAATTCCCTGCTAGCACCTTCTCTGTGCCTGGGAAGCAGAAGTGTTCACATTGCTTCGCAGAATCGCTTTTGTGCAGAAAACAGTAACACTTGTTCAGAACGAAAGAAAGCACAGAGCCCCAGATTTTATGTTGTCTTGGAGAGCTTGCAGAGCACTGGGGAAAGGCAGGCAGAGAATTCCCTGCTAGCACCTTCTCTGTGCCTGGGAAGCAGAAGTGTTCACATTGCTTTGCAGAATCGCTTTTATGCAGAAAACAGTAACACTTGTTCAGAACGAAAGAAAGCACAGAGCCCCAGATTTTATGTTGTCCTGGAGAGCTTGCAGAGCACTGGGGAAAGGCAGGCAGAGAATTCCCTGCTAGCACCTTCTCTGTGCCTGGGAAGCACAAGTGTTCACATTGCTTCGCAGAATCGCTTTTGTGCAGAAAACAGTAACACTTGTTCAGAACGAAAGAAAGCACAGAGCCCCAGATTTTATGTTGTCCTGGAGAGCTTGCAGAGCACTGGGGAAAGGCAGGCAGAGAATTCCCTGCTAGCACCTTCTCTGTGCCTGGGAAGCACAAGTGTTCACATTGCTTCGCAGAATCGCTTTTGTGCAGAAAACAGTAACACTTGTTCAGAACGAAAGAAAGCACAGAGCCCCAGATTTGCTGTTGTCCTGGAGAGCTTGCAGAGCACTGGGGAAAGGCAGGCAGAGAATTCCCTGCTAGCACCTTCTCTGTGCCTGGGAAGCAGAAGTGTTCACATTGCTTCGCAGAATCGCTTTTGTGCAGAAAACAGTAACACTTGTTCAGAACGAAAGAAAGCACAGAGCCCCAGATTTTATGTTGTCCTGGAGAGCTTGCAGAGCACTGGGGAGAGGCAGGCAGAGAATTCCCTGCTAGCACCTTCTCTGTGCCTGGGAAGCAGAAGTGTTCACATTGCTTCGCAGAATCGCTTTTGTGCAGAAAACAGTAACACTTGTTCAGAATGAAAGAAAGCACAGAGCCCCAGATTTTATGTTCTCCTGGAGAGCTTGCAGAGCACTGGGGAAAGGCAGGCAGAGAATTCCCTGCTAGCACCTTCTCTGTGCCTGGGAAGCACAAGTGTTCACATTGCTTCGCAAAATCGCTTTTGTGCAGAAAACAGTAACACTTGTTCAGAACGAAAGAAAGCACAGAGCCCCAGATTTTATGTTGTCCTGGAGAGCTTGCAGAGCACTGGGGAAAGGCAGGCAGAGAATTCCCTGCTAGCACTTTCTCTGTGCCTGGGAAGCACAAGTGTTCACATTGCTTCGCAGAATCGCTTTTGTGCAGAAAACAGTAACACTTGTTCAGAATGAAAGAAAGCACAGAGCCCCAGATTTTATGTTGTCCTGGAGAGCTTGCAGAGCACTGGGGAAAGGCAGGCAGAGAATTCCCTGCTAGCACCTTCTCTGTGCCTGGGAAGCACAAGTGTTCATATTGCTTCGCAGAATCGCTTTTGTGCAGAAAACAGTAACACTTGTTCAGAACGAAAGAAAGCACAGAGCCCCAGATTTGCTGTTGTCCTGGAGAGCTTGCAGAGCACTGGGGAAAGGCAGGCAGAGAATTCCCTGCTAGCACCTTCTCTGTGCCTGGGAAGCAGAAGTGTTCACATTGCTTCGCAGAATCGCTTTTGTGCAGAAAACAGTAACACTTGTTCAGAACGAAAGAAAGCACAGAGCCCCAGATTTTATGTTGTCCTGGAGAGCTTGCAGAGCACTGGGGAAAGGCAGGCAGAGAATTCCCTGCTAGCACCTTCTCTGTGCCTGGGAAGCACAAGTGTTCACATTGCTTCGCAGAATCGCTTTTGTGCAGAAAACAGTAACACTTGTTCAGAACGAAAGAAAGCACAGAGCCCCAGATTTTATGTTGTCCTGGAGAGCTTGCAGAGCACTGGGGAAAGGCAGGCAGAGAATTCCCTGCTAGCACCTTCTCTGTGCCTGGGAAGCACAAGTGTTCACATTGCTTTGCAGAATCGCTTTTGTGCAGAAAACAGTAACACTTGTTCAGAACGAAAGAAAGCACAGAGCCCCAGATTTGCTGTTGTCCTGGAGAGCTTGCAGAGCACTGGGGAAAGGCAGGCAGAGAATTCCCTGCTAGCACCTTCTCTGTGCCTGGGAAGCAGAAGTGTTCACATTGCTTTGCAGAATCGCTTTTGTGCAGAAAACAGTAACACTTGTTCAGAACGAAAGAAAGCACAGAGCCCCAGATTTGCTGTTGTCCTGGAGAGCTTGCAGAGCACTGGGGAAAGGCAGGCAGAGAATTCCCTGCTAGCACCTTCTCTGTGCCTGGGAAGCACAAGTGTTCATATTGCTTCGCAGAATCGCTTTTGTGCAGAAAACAGTAACACTTGTTCAGAACGAAAGAAAGCACAGAGCCCCAGATTTTATGTTGTCCTGGAGAGCTTGCAGAGCACTGGGGAGAGGCAGGCAGAGAATTCCCTGCTAGCACCTTCTCTGTGCCTGGGAAGCACAAGTGTTCACATTGCTTCGCAGAATCGCTTTTGTGCAGAAAACAGTAACACTTTTTCAGAATGAAAGAAAGCACAGAGCCCCAGATTTTATGTTGTCCTGGAGAGCTTGCAGAGCACTGAGGAAAGGCAGGCAGAGAATTCCCTGCTAGCACCTTCTCTGTGCCTGTTCACATTGCTTCGCAGAATCGCTTTTGTGCAGAAAACAGTAACACTTGTTCAGAACGAAAGAAAGCACAGAGCCCCAGATTTTATGTTGTCCTGGAGAGCTTGCAGAGCACTGGGGAAAGGCAGGCAGAGAATTCCCTGCTAGCACCTTCTCTGTGCCTGGGAAGCAGAAGTGTTCACATTGCTTCGCAGAATCGCTTTTGTGCAGAAAACAGTAACACTTGTTCAGAACGAAAGAAAGCACAGAGCCCCAGATTTTATGTTGTCCTGGAGAGCTTGCAGAGCACTGGGGAAAGGCAGGCAGAGAATTCCCTGCTAGCACCTTCTCTGTGCCTGGGAAGCACAAGTGTTCACATTGCTTCGCAGAATCGCTTTTGTGCAGAAAACAGTAACACTTGTTCAGAACGAAAGAAAGCACAGAGCCCCAGATTTGCTGTTGTCCTGGAGAGCTTGCAGAGCACTGGGGAAAGGCAGGCAGAGAATTCCCTGCTAGCACCTTCTCTGTGCCTGGGAAGCAGAAGTGTTCACATTGCTTCGCAGAATCGCTTTTGTGCAGAAAACAGTAACACTTGTTCAGAACGAAAGAAAGCACAGAGCCCCAGATTTTATGTTGTCCTGGAGAGCTTGCAGAGCACTGGGGAAAGGCAGGCAGAGAATTCCCTGCTAGCACCTTCTCTGTGCCTGGGAAGCAGAAGTGTTCACATTGCTTCGCAGAATCGCTTTTGTGCAGAAAACAGTAACACTTGTTCAGAACGAAAGAAAGCACAGAGCCCCAGATTTTATGTTGTCCTGGAGAGCTTGCAGAGCACTGGGGAAAGGCAGGCAGAGAATTCCCTGCTAGCACCTTCTCTGTGCCTGGGAAGCAGAAGTGTTCACATTGCTTTGCAGAATCGCTTTTGTGCAGAAAACAGTAACACTTGTTCAGAACGAAAGAAAGCACAGAGCCCCAGATTTGCTGTTGTCCTGGAGAGCTTGCAGAGCACTGGGGAAAGGCAGGCAGAGAATTCCCTGCTAGCACCTTCTCTGTGCCTGGGAAGCAGAAGTGTTCACATTGCTTCGCAGAATCGCTTTTGTGCAGAAAACAGTAACACTTGTTCAGAACGAAAGAAAGCACAGAGCCCCAGATTTGCTGTTGTCCTGGAGAGCTTGCAGAGCACTGGGGAAAGGCAGGCAGAGAATTCCCTGCTAGCACCTTCTCTGTGCCTGGGAAGCACAAGTGTTCATATTGCTTCGCAGAATCGCTTTTGTGCAGAAAACAGTAACACTTGTTCAGAACGAAAGAAAGCACAGAGCCCCAGATTTTATGTTGTCCTGGAGAGCTTGCAGAGCACTGGGGAGAGGCAGGCAGAGAATTCCCTGCTAGCACCTTCTCTGTGCCTGGGAAGCACAAGTGTTCACATTGCTTCGCAGAATCGCTTTTGTGCAGAAAACAGTAACACTTTTTCAGAATGAAAGAAAGCACAGAGCCCCAGATTTTATGTTGTCCTGGAGAGCTTGCAGAGCACTGAGGAAAGGCAGGCAGAGAATTCCCTGCTAGCACCTTCTCTGTGCCTGTTCACATTGCTTCGCAGAATCGCTTTTGTGCAGAAAACAGTAACACTTGTTCAGAACGAAAGAAAGCACAGAGCCCCAGATTTTATGTTGTCCTGGAGAGCTTGCAGAGCACTGGGGAAAGGCAGGCAGAGAATTCCCTGCTAGCACCTTCTCTGTGCCTGGGAAGCACAAGTGTTCACATTGCTTCGCAGAATCGCTTTTGTGCAGAAAACAGTAACACTTGTTCAGAACGAAAGAAAGCACAGAGCCCCAGATTTTATGTTGTCCTGGAGAGCTTGCAGAGCACTGGGGAAAGGCAGGCAGAGAATTCCCTGCTAGCACCTTCTCTGTGCCTGGGAAGCAGAAGTGTTCACATTGCTTCGCAGAATCGCTTTTGTGCAGAAAACAGTAACACTTGTTCAGAACGAAAGAAAGCACAGAGCCCCAGATTTTATGTTGTCCTGGAGAGCTTGCAGAGCACTGGGGAAAGGCAGGCAGAGAATTCCCTGCTAGCACCTTCTCTGTGCCTGGGAAGCAGAAGTGTTCACATTGCTTTGCAGAATCGCTTTTGTGCAGAAAACAGTAACACTTGTTCAGCACGAAAGAAAGCACAGAGCCCCAGATTTGCTGTTGTCCTGGAGAGCTTGCAGAGCACTGGGGAAAGGCAGGCAGAGAATTCCCTGCTAGCACCTTCTCTGTGCCTGGGAAGCAGAAGTGTTCACATTGCTTCGCAGAATCGCTTTTGTGCAGAAAACAGTAACACTTGTTCAGAACGAAAGAAAGCACAGAGCCCCAGATTTTATGTTGTCCTGGAGAGCTTGCAGAGCACTGGGGAAAGGCAGGCAGAGAATTCCCTGCTAGCACCTTCTCTGTGCCTGGGAAGCACAAGTGTTCATATTGCTTCGCAGAATCGCTTTTGTGCAGAAAACAGTAACACTTGTTCAGAACGAAAGAAAGCACAGAGCCCCAGATTTTATGTTGTCCTGGAGAGCTTGCAGAGCACTGGGGAGAGGCAGGCAGAGAATTCCCTGCTAGCACCTTCTCTGTGCCTGGGAAGCAGAAGTGTTCACATTGCTTCGCAGAATCGCTTTTGTGCAGAAAACAGTAACACTTGTTCAGAATGAAAGCAAGCACAGAGCCCCAGATTTTATGTTGTCCTGGAGAGCTTGCAGAGCACTGAGGAAAGGCAGGCAGAGAATTCCCTGCTAGCACCTTCTCTGTGCCTGTTCACATTGCTTCGCAGAATCGCTTTTGTGCAGAAAACAGTAACACTTGTTCAGAACGAAAGAAAGCACAGAGCCCCAGATTTTATGTTGTCCTGGAGAGCTTGCAGAGCACTGGGGAAAGGCAGGCAGAGAATTCCCTGCTAGCACCTTCTCTGTGCCTGGGAAGCAGAAGTGTTCACATTGCTTCGCAGAATCGCTTTTGTGCAGAAAACAGTAACACTTGTTCAGAACGAAAGAAAGCACAGAGCCCCAGATTTTATGTTGTCCTGGAGAGCTTGCAGAGCACTGGGGAAAGGCAGGCAGAGAATTCCCTGCTAGCACCTTCTCTGTGCCTGGGAAGCAGAAGTGTTCACATTGCTTTGCAGAATCGCTTTTGTGCAGAAAACAGTAACACTTGCTCAGAACGAAAGAAAGCACAGAGCCCCAGATTTTATGTTGTCCTGGAGAGCTTGCAGAGCACTGGGGAAAGGCAGGCAGAGAATTCCCTGCTAGCACCTTCTCTGTGCCTGGGAAGCAGAAGTGTTCACATTGCTTTGCAGAATCGCTTTTGTGCAGAAAACAGTAACAGTTGTTCAGAACGAAAGAAAGCACAGAGCCCCAGATTTTATGTTGTCCTGGAGAGCTTGCAGAGCACTGGGGAAAGGCAGGCAGAGAATTCCCTGCTAGCACCTTCTCTGTGCCTGGGAAGCAGAAGTGTTCACATTGCTTTGCAGAATCGCTTTTGTGCAGAAAACAGTAACACTTGTTCAGAATGAAAGAAAGCACAGAGCCCCAGATTTTATGTTGTCCTGGAGAGCTTGCAGAGCACTGGGGAAAGGCAGGCAGAGAATTCCCTGCTAGCACCTTCTCTGTGCCTGGGAAGCACAAGTGTTCACTTTGCTTCACAGAATCGCTTTTGTGCAGAAAACAGTAACACTTGTTCAGAATGAAAGAAAGCACAGAACCCCAGATTTTATGTTGTCCTGGAGAGCTTGCAGAGCACTGAGGAAAGGCAGGCAGAGAATTCCCTGCTAGCACCTTCTCTGTGCCTGTTCACATTGCTTCGCAGAATCGCTTTTGTGCAGAAAACAGTAACACTTGTTCAGAACGAAAGAAAGCACAGAGCCCCAGATTTTATGTTGTCCTGGAAGCTTGCAGAGCACTGGGGAAAGGCAGGCAGAGAATTCCCTGCTAGCACCTTCTCTGTGCCTGGGAAGCAGAAGTGTTCACATTGCTTCGCAGAATCGCTTTTGTGCAGAAAACAGTAACACTTGTTCAGAACGAAAGAAAGCACAGAGCCCCAGATTTTATGTTGTCCTGGAGAGCTTGCAGAGCACTGGGGAGAGGCAGGCAGAGAATTCCCTGCTAGCACCTTCTCTGTGCCTGTTCACATTGCTTCGCAGAATCGCTTTTGTGCAGAAAACAGTAACACTTGTTCAGAACGAAAGAAAGCACAGAGCCCCAGATTTTATGTTGTCCTGGAAGCTTGCAGAGCACTGGGGAAAGGCAGGCAGAGAATTCCCTGCTAGCACCTTCTCTGTGCCTGGGAAGCAGAAGTGTTCACATTGCTTCGCAGAATCGTTTTTGTGCAGAAAACAGTAACACTTGTTCAGAACGAAAGAAAGCACAGAGCCCCAGATTTTATGTTGTCCTGGAGAGCTTGCAGAGCACTGGGGAAAGGCAGGCAGAGAATTCCCTGCTAGCACCTTCTCTGTGCCTGGGAAGCACAAGTGTTCACATTGCTTCGCAGAATCGCTTTTGTGCAGAAAACAGTAACACTTGTTCAGAACGAAAGAAAGCACAGAGCCCCAGATTTTATGTTGTCCTGGAGAGCTTGCAGAGCACTGGGGAAAGGCAGGCAGAGAATTCCCTGCTAGCACCTTCTCTGTGCCTGGGAAGCACAAGTGTTCACATTGCTTCGCAGAATCGCTTTTGTGCAGAAAACAGTAACACTTGTTCAGAACGAAAGAAAGCACAGAGCCCCAGATTTTATGTTGTCCTGGAGAGCTTGCAGAGCACTGGGGAAAGGCAGGCAGAGAATTCCCTGCTAGCACCTTCTCTGTGCCTGGGAAGCACAAGTGTTCATATTGCTTCGCAGAATCGCTTTTGTGCAGAAAACAGTAACACTTGTTCAGAACGAAAGAAAGCACAGAGCCCCAGATTTTATGTTGTCCTGGAGAGCTTGCAGAGCACTGGGGAGAGGCAGGCAGAGAATTCCCTGCTAGCACCTTCTCTGTGCCTGGGAAGCAGAAGTGTTCACATTGCTTCGCAGAATCGCTTTTGTGCAGAAAACAGTAACACTTGTTCAGAATGAAAGCAAGCACAGAGCCCCAGATTTTATGTTGTCCTGGAGAGCTTGCAGAGCACTGGGGAAAGGCAGGCAGAGAATTCCCTGCTAGCACCTTCTCTGTGCCTGGGAAGCAGAAGTGTTCACATTGCTTCGCAGAATCGCTTTTGTGCAGAAAACAGTAACACTTGTTCAGAACGAAAGAAAGCACAGAGCCCCAGATTTTATGTTGTCCTGGAGAGCTTGCAGAGCACTGGGGAAAGGCAGGCAGAGAATTCCCTGCTAGCACCTTCTCTGTGCCTGGGAAGCAGAAGTGTTCACATTGCTTTGCAGAATCGCTTTTGTGCAGAAAACAGTAACACTTGCTCAGAACGAAAGAAAGCACAGAGCCCCAGATTTTATGTTGTCCTGGAGAGCTTGCAGAGCACTGGGGAAAGGCAGGCAGAGAATTCCCTGCTAGCACCTTCTCTGTGCCTGGGAAGCAGAAGTGTTCACATTGCTTCGCAGAATCGCTTTTGTGCAGAAAACAGTAACAGTTGTTCAGAACGAAAGAAAGCACAGAGCCCCAGATTTTATGTTGTCCTGGAGAGCTTGCAGAGCACTGGGGAAAGGCAGGCAGAGAATTCCCTGCTAGCACCTTCTCTGTGCCTGGGAAGCAGAAGTGTTCACATTGCTTTGCAGAATCGCTTTTGTGCAGAAAACAGTAACACTTGTTCAGAATGAAAGAAAGCACAGAGCCCCAGATTTTATGTTGTCCTGGAGAGCTTGCAGAGCACTGGGGAAAGGCAGGCAGAGAATTCCCTGCTAGCACCTTCTCTGTGCCTGGGAAGCACAAGTGTTCACTTTGCTTCACAGAATCGCTTTTGTGCAGAAAACAGTAACACTTGTTCAGAATGAAAGAAAGCACAGAACCCCAGATTTTATGTTGTCCTGGAGAGCTTGCAGAGCACTGAGGAAAGGCAGGCAGAGAATTCCCTGCTAGCACCTTCTCTGTGCCTGTTCACATTGCTTCGCAGAATCGCTTTTGTGCAGAAAACACTAACACTTGTTCAGAACGAAAGAAAGCACAGAGCCCCAGATTTTATGTTGTCCTGGAAGCTTGCAGAGCACTGGGGAAAGGCAGGCAGAGAATTCCCTGCTAGCACCTTCTCTGTGCCTGGGAAGCAGAAGTGTTCACATTGCTTCGCAGAATCGTTTTTGTGCAGAAAACAGTAACACTTGTTCAGAACGAAAGAAAGCACAGAGCCCCAGATTTTATGTTGTCCTGGAGAGCTTGCAGAGCACTGGGGAAAGGCAGGCAGAGAATTCCCTGCTAGCACCTTCTCTGTGCCTGGGAAGCAGAAGTGTTCACATTGCTTCGCAGAATCGCTTTTGTGCAGAAAACAGTAACACTTGTTCAGAACGAAAGAAAGCACAGAGCACCAGATTTTATGTTGTCCTGGAGAGCTTGCAGAGCACTGGGGAAAGGCAGGCAGAGAATTCCCTGCTAGCACCTTCTCTGTGCCTGGGAAGCACAAGTGTTCACATTGCTTCGCAGAATCGCTTTTGTGCAGAAAACAGTAACACTTGTTCAGAACGAAAGAAAGCACAGAGCACCAGATTTTATGTTGTCCTGGAGAGCTTGCAGAGCACTGGGGAAAGGCAGGCAGAGAATTCCCTGCTAGCACCTTCTCTGTGCCTGGGAAGCACAAGTGTTCACATTGCTTCGCAGAATCGCTTTTGTGCAGAAAACAGTAACAGTTGTTCAGAACGAAAGAAAGCACAGAGCCCCAGATTTTATGTTGTCCTGGAGAGCTTGCAGAGCACTGGGGAAAGGCAGGCAGAGAATTCCCTGCTAGCACCTTCTCTGTGCCTGGGAAGCAGAAGTGTTCACATTGCTTTGCAGAATCGCTTTTGTGCAGAAAACAGTAACACTTGTTCAGAACGAAAGAAAGCACAGAGCCCCAGATTTGCTGTTGTCCTAGAGAGCTTGCAGAGCACTGGGGAAAGGCAGGCAGAGAATTCCCTGCTAGCACCTTCTCTGTGCCTGGGAAGCAGAAGTGTTCACATTGCTTCGCAGAATCGCTTTTGTGCAGAAAACAGTAACACTTGTTCAGAACGAAAGAAAGCACAGAGCCCCAGATTTTATGTTGTCCTGGAGAGCTTGCAGAGCACTGGGGAAAGGCAGGCAGAGAATTCCCTGCTAGCACCTTCTCTGTGCCTGGGAAGCAGAAGTGTTCACATTGCTTTGCAGAATCGCTTTTGTGCAGAAAACAGTAACACTTGTTCAGAACGAAAGAAAGCACAGAGCCCCAGATTTTATGTTGTCCTGGAGAGCTTGCAGAGCACTGGGGAAAGGCAGGCAGAGAATTCCCTGCTAGCACCTTCTCTGTGCCTGGGAAGCAGAAGTGTTCACATTGCTTCGCAGAATCGCTTTTGTGCAGAAAACAGTAACACTTTTTCAGAACGAAAGAAAGCACAGAGCCCCAGATTTTATGTTGTCCTGGAGAGCTTGCAGAGCACTGGGGAAAGGCAGGCAGAGAATTCCCTGCTAGCACCTTCTCTGTGCCTGGGAAGCAGAAGTGTTCACATTGCTTCGCAGAATCGCTTTTGTGCAGAAAACAGTAACACTTGTTCAGAACGAAAGAAAGCACAGAGCCCCAGATTTTATGTTGTCCTGGAGAGCTTGCAGAGCACTGGGGAAAGGCAGGCAGAGAATTCCCTGCTAGCACCTTCTCTGTGCCTGGGAAGCACAAGTGTTCATATTGCTTCGCAGAATCGCTTTTGTGCAGAAAACAGTAACACTTGTTCAGAACGAAAGAAAGCACAGAGCCCCAGATTTTATGTTGTCCTGGAGAGCTTGCAGAGCACTGGGGAAAGGCAGGCAGAGAATTCCCTGCTAGCACCTTCTCTGTGCCTGGGAAGCAGAAGTGTTCACATTGCTTCGCAGAATCGCTTTTGTGCAGAAAACAGTAACACTTGTTCAGAATGAAAGCAAGCACAGAGCCCCAGATTTTATGTTGTCCTGGAGAGCTTGCAGAGCACTGAGGAAAGGCAGGCAGAGAATTCCCTGCTAGCACCTTCTCTGTGCCTGTTCACATTGCTTCGCAGAATCGCTTTTGTGCAGAAAACAGTAACACTTGTTCAGAACGAAAGAAAGCACAGAGCCCCAGATTTTATGTTGTCCTGGAGAGCTTGCAGAGCACTGGGGAAAGGCAGGCAGAGAATTCCCTGCTAGCACCTTCTCTGTGCCTGGGAAGCAGAAGTGTTCACATTGCTTCGCAGAATCGCTTTTGTGCAGAAAACAGTAACACTTGTTCAGAACGAAAGAAAGCACAGAGCCCCAGATTTTATGTTGTCCTGGAGAGCTTGCAGAGCACTGGGGAAAGGCAGGCAGAGAATTCCCTGCTAGCACCTTCTCTGTGCCTGGGAAGCAGAAGTGTTCACATTGCTTTGCAGAATCGCTTTTGTGCAGAAAACAGTAACACTTGCTCAGAACGAAAGAAAGCACAGAGCCCCAGATTTTATGTTGTCCTGGAGAGCTTGCAGAGCACTGGGGAAAGGCAGGCAGAGAATTCCCTGCTAGCACCTTCTCTGTGCCTGGGAAGCAGAAGTGTTCACATTGCTTCGCAGAATCGCTTTTGTGCAGAAAACAGTAACAGTTGTTCAGAACGAAAGAAAGCACAGAGCCCCAGATTTTATGTTGTCCTGGAGAGCTTGCAGAGCACTGGGGAAAGGCAGGCAGAGAATTCCCTGCTAGCACCTTCTCTGTGCCTGGGAAGCAGAAGTGTTCACATTGCTTTGCAGAATCGCTTTTGTGCAGAAAACAGTAACACTTGTTCAGAATGAAAGAAAGCACAGAGCCCCAGATTTTATGTTGTCCTGGAGAGCTTGCAGAGCACTGGGGAAAGGCAGGCAGAGAATTCCCTGCTAGCACCTTCTCTGTGCCTGGGAAGCACAAGTGTTCACTTTGCTTCACAGAATCGCTTTTGTGCAGAAAACAGTAACACTTGTTCAGAATGAAAGAAAGCACAGAACCCCAGATTTTATGTTGTCCTGGAGAGCTTGCAGAGCACTGAGGAAAGGCAGGCAGAGAATTCCCTGCTAGCACCTTCTCTGTGCCTGTTCACATTGCTTCGCAGAATCGCTTTTGTGCAGAAAACAGTAACACTTGTTCAGAACGAAAGAAAGCACAGAGCCCCAGATTTTATGTTGTCCTGGAAGCTTGCAGAGCACTGGGGAAAGGCAGGCAGAGAATTCCCTGCTAGCACCTTCTCTGTGCCTGGGAAGCAGAAGTGTTCACATTGCTTCGCAGAATCGCTTTTGTGCAGAAAACAGTAACACTTGTTCAGAACGAAAGAAAGCACAGAGCCCCAGATTTTATGTTGTCCTGGAGAGCTTGCAGAGCACTGGGGAGAGGCAGGCAGAGAATTCCCTGCTAGCACCTTCTCTGTGCCTGTTCACATTGCTTCGCAGAATCGCTTTTGTGCAGAAAACAGTAACACTTGTTCAGAACGAAAGAAAGCACAGAGCCCCAGATTTTATGTTGTCCTGGAAGCTTGCAGAGCACTGGGGAAAGGCAGGCAGAGAATTCCCTGCTAGCACCTTCTCTGTGCCTGGGAAGCAGAAGTGTTCACATTGCTTCGCAGAATCGTTTTTGTGCAGAAAACAGTAACACTTGTTCAGAACGAAAGAAAGCACAGAGCCCCAGATTTTATGTTGTCCTGGAGAGCTTGCAGAGCACTGGGGAAAGGCAGGCAGAGAATTCCCTGCTAGCACCTTCTCTGTGCCTGGGAAGCAGAAGTGTTCACATTGCTTCGCAGAATCGCTTTTGTGCAGAAAACAGTAACACTTGTTCAGAACGAAAGAAAGCACAGAGCCCCAGATTTTATGTTGTCCTGGAGAGCTTGCAGAGCACTGGGGAAAGGCAGGCAGAGAATTCCCTGCTAGCACCTTCTCTGTGCCTGGGAAGCACAAGTGTTCACATTGCTTCGCAGAATCGCTTTTGTGCAGAAAACAGTAACACTTGTTCAGAACGAAAGAAAGCACAGAGCCCCAGATTTTATGTTGTCCTGGAGAGCTTGCAGAGCACTGGGGAAAGGCAGGCAGAGAATTCCCTGCTAGCACCTTCTCTGTGCCTGGGAAGCACAAGTGTTCATATTGCTTCGCAGAATCGCTTTTGTGCAGAAAACAGTAACACTTGTTCAGAACGAAAGAAAGCACAGAGCCCCAGATTTTATGTTGTCCTGGAGAGCTTGCAGAGCACTGGGGAGAGGCAGGCAGAGAATTCCCTGCTAGCACCTTCTCTGTGCCTGTTCACATTGCTTCGCAGAATCGCTTTTGTGCAGAAAACACTAACACTTGTTCAGAACGAAAGAAAGCACAGAGCCCCAGATTTTATGTTGTCCTGGAAGCTTGCAGAGCACTGGGGAAAGGCAGGCAGAGAATTCCCTGCTAGCACCTTCTCTGTGCCTGGGAAGCAGAAGTGTTCACATTGCTTCGCAGAATCGTTTTTGTGCAGAAAACAGTAACACTTGTTCAGAACGAAAGAAAGCACAGAGCCCCAGATTTTATGTTGTCCTGGAGAGCTTGCAGAGCACTGGGGAAAGGCAGGCAGAGAATTCCCTGCTAGCACCTTCTCTGTGCCTGGGAAGCAGAAGTGTTCACATTGCTTCGCAGAATCGCTTTTGTGCAGAAAACAGTAACACTTGTTCAGAACGAAAGAAAGCACAGAGCACCAGATTTTATGTTGTCCTGGAGAGCTTGCAGAGCACTGGGGAAAGGCAGGCAGAGAATTCCCTGCTAGCACCTTCTCTGTGCCTGGGAAGCACAAGTGTTCACATTGCTTCGCAGAATCGCTTTTGTGCAGAAAACAGTAACACTTGTTCAGAACGAAAGAAATCACAGAGCCCCAGATTTTATGTTGTCCTGGAGAGCTTGCAGAGCACTGGGGAAAGGCAGGCAGAGAATTCCCTGCTAGCACCTTCTCTGTGCCTGGGAAGCAGAAGTGTTCACATTGCTTTGCAGAATCGCTTTTGTGCAGAAAACAGTAACACTTGTTCAGAACGAAAGAAAGCACAGAGCCCCAGATTTTATGTTGTCCTGGAGAGCTTGCAGAGCACTGGGGAAAGGCAGGCAGAGAATTCCCTGCTAGCACCTTCTCTGTGCCTGGGAAGCAGAAGTGTTCACATTGCTTCGCAGAATCGCTTTTGTGCAGAAAACAGTAACAGTTGTTCAGAACGAAAGAAAGCACAGAGCCCCAGATTTTATGTTGTCCTGGAGAGCTTGCAGAGCACTGGGGAAAGGCAGGCAGAGAATTCCCTGCTAGCACCTTCTCTGTGCCTGGGAAGCAGAAGTGTTCACATTGCTTCGCAGAATCGCTTTTGTGCAGAAAACAGTAACACTTGTTCAGAACGAAAGAAAGCACAGAGCCCCAGATTTTATGTTGTCCTGGAGAGCTTGCAGAGCACTGGGGAAAGGCAGGCAGAGAATTCCCTGCTAGCACCTTCTCTGTGCCTGGGAAGCACAAGTGTTCATATTGCTTCGCAGAATCGCTTTTGTGCAGAAAACAGTAACACTTGTTCAGAACGAAAGAAAGCACAGAGCCCCAGATTTTATGTTGTCCTGGAGAGCTTGCAGAGCACTGGGGAAAGGCAGGCAGAGAATTCCCTGCTAGCACCTTCTCTGTGCCTGGGAAGCACAAGTGTTCACATTGCTTCGCAGAATCGCTTTTGTGCAGAAAACAGTAACACTTGTTCAGAACGAAAGAAAGCACAGAGCCCCAGATTTTATGTTGTCTTGGAGAGCTTGCAGAGCACTGGGGAAAGGCAGGCAAAGAATTCCCTGCTAGCACCTTCTCTGTGCCTGGGAAGCACAAGTGTTCACATTGCTTCGCAGAATCGCTTTTGTGCAGAAAACAGTAACACTTGTTCAGAACGAAAGAAAGCACAGAGCCCCAGATTTTATGTTGTCCTGGAGAGCTTGCAGAGCACTGGGGAAAGGCAGGCAGAGAATTCCCTGCTAGCACCTTCTCTGTGCCTGGGAAGCAGAAGTGTTCACATTGCTTCGCAGAATCGCTTTTGTGCAGAAAACAGTAACACTTGTTCAGAACGAAAGAAAGCACAGAGCCCCAGATTTTATGTTGTCCTGGAGAGCTTGCAGAGCACTGGGGAAAGGCAGGCAGAGAATTCCCTGCTAGCACCTTCTCTGTGCCTGGGAAGCACAAGTGTTCATATTGCTTCGCAGAATCGCTTTTGTGCAGAAAACAGTAACACTTGTTCAGAACGAAAGAAAGCACAGAGCCCCAGATTTTATGTTGTCCTGGAGAGCTTGCAGAGCACTGGGGAAAGGCAGGCAGAGAATTCCCTGCTAGCACCTTCTCTGTGCCTGGGAAGCAGAAGTGTTCACATTGCTTCGCAGAATCGCTTTTGTGCAGAAAACAGTAACACTTGTTCAGAATGAAAGCAAGCACAGAGCCCCAGATTTTATGTTGTCCTGGAGAGCTTGCAGAGCACTGAGGAAAGGCAGGCAGAGAATTCCCTGCTAGCACCTTCTCTGTGCCTGTTCACATTGCTTCGCAGAATTGCTTTTGTGCAGAAAACAGTAACACTTGTTCAGAACGAAAGAAAGCACAGAGCCCCAGATTTTATGTTGTCCTGGAGAGCTTGCAGAGCACTGGGGAAAGGCAGGCAGAGAATTCCCTGCTAGCACCTTCTCTGTGCCTGGGAAGCAGAAGTGTTCACATTGCTTCGCAGAATCGCTTTTGTGCAGAAAACAGTAACACTTGTTCAGAACGAAAGAAAGCACAGAGCCCCAGATTTTATGTTGTCCTGGAGAGCTTGCAGAGCACTGGGGAAAGGCAGGCAGAGAATTCCCTGCTAGCACCTTCTCTGTGCCTGGGAAGCAGAAGTGTTCACATTGCTTTGCAGAATCGCTTTTGTGCAGAAAACAGTAACACTTGCTCAGAACGAAAGAAATCACAGAGCCTCAGATTTTATGTTGTCCTGGAGAGCTTGCAGAGCACTGGGGAAAGGCAGGCAGAGAATTCCCTGCTAGCACCTTCTCTGTGCCTGGGAAGCACAAGTGTTCACTTTGCTTCACAGAATCGCTTTTGTGCAGAAAACAGTAACACTTGTTCAGAACGAAAGAAAGCACAGAGCCCCAGATTTTATGTTGTCCTGGAGAGCTTGCAGAGCACTGAGGAAAGGCAGGCAGAGAATTCCCTGCTAGCACCTTCTCTGTGCCTGTTCACATTGCTTCGCAGAATCGCTTTTGTGCAGAAAACAGTAACACTTGTTCAGAACGAAAGAAAGCACAGAGCCCGAGATTTTATGTTGTCCTGGAAGCTTGCAGAGCACTGGGGAAAGGCAGGCAGAGAATTCCCTGCTAGCACCTTCTCTGTGCCTGGGAAGCACAAGTGTTCACATTGCTTCGCAGAATCGTTTTTGTGCAGAAAACAGTAACACTTGTTCAGAACGAAAGAAAGCACAGAGCCCCAGATTTTATGTTGTCCTGGAGAGCTTGCAGAGCACTGGGGAAAGGCAGGCAGAGAATTCCCTGCTAGCACCTTCTCTGTGCCTGGGAAGCAGAAGTGTTCACATTGCTTCGCAGAATCGCTTTTGTGCAGAAAACAGTAACACTTGTTCAGAACGAAAGAAAGCACAGAGCCCCAGATTTTATGTTGTCCTGGAGAGCTTGCAGAGCACTGGGGAAAGGCAGGCAGAGAATTCCCTGCTAGCACCTTCTCTGTGCCTGGGAAGCACAAGTGTTCACATTGCTTCGCAGAATCGCTTTTGTGCAGAAAACAGTAACACTTGTTCAGAACGAAAGAAAGCACAGAGCCCCAGATTTTATGTTGTCCTGGAGAGCTTGCAGAGCACTGGGGAAAGGCAGGCAGAGAATTCCCTGCTAGCACCTTCTCTGTGCCTGGGAAGCACAAGTGTTCACATTGCTTCGCAGAATCGCTTTTGTGCAGAAAACAGTAACAGTTGTTCAGAACGAAAGAAAGCACAGAGCCCCAGATTTTATGTTGTCCTGGAGAGCTTGCAGAGCACTGGGGAAAGGCAGGCAGAGAATTCCCTGCTAGCACCTTCTCTGTGCCTGGGAAGCAGAAGTGTTCACATTGCTTTGCAGAATCGCTTTTGTGCAGAAAACAGTAACACTTGTTCAGAACGAAAGAAAGCACAGAGCCCCAGATTTTATGTTGTCCTGGAGAGCTTGCAGAGCACTGGGAAAGGCAGGCAGAGAATTCCCTGCTAGCACCTTCTCTGTGCCTGGGAAGCAGAAGTGTTCACATTGCTTTGCAGAATCGCTTTTGTGCAGAAAACAGTAACACTTGTTCAGAACGAAAGAAAGCACAGAGCCCCAGATTTTATGTTGTCCTGGAGAGCTTGCAGAGCACTGGGGAAAGGCAGGCAGAGAATTCCCTGCTAGCACCTTCTCTGTGCCTGGGAAGCACAAGTGTTCACATTGCTTCGCAGAATCGCTTTTGTGCAGAAAACAGTAACACTTGTTCAGAACGAAAGAAAGCACAGAGCCCCAGATTTTATGTTGTCCTGGAGAGCTTGCAGAGCACTGGGGAAAGGCAGGCAGAGAATTCCCTGCTAGCACCTTCTCTGTGCCTGGGAAGCACAAGTGTTCACATTGCTTCGCAGAATCGCTTTTGTGCAGAAAACAGTAACACTTGTTCAGAACGAAAGAAAGCACAGAGCCCCAGATTTTATGTTGTCCTGGAGAGCTTGCAGAGCACTGGGGAAAGGCAGGCAGAGAATTCCCTGCTAGCACCTTCTCTGTGCCTGGGAAGCAGAAGTGTTCATATTGCTTCGCAGAATCGCTTTTGTGCAGAAAACAGTAACACTTGTTCAGAACGAAAGAAAGCACGGAGCCCCAGATTTTATGTTGTCCTGGAGAGCTTGCAGAGCACTGGGGAGAGGCAGGCAGAGAATTCCCTGCTAGCACCTTCTCTGTGCCTGGGAAGCACAAGTGTTCATATTGCTTCGCAGAATCGCTTTTGTGCAGAAAACAGTAACACTTGTTCAGAATGAAAGCAAGCACAGAGCCCCAGATTTTATGTTGTCCTGGAGAGCTTGCAGAGCACTGAGGAAAGGCAGGCAGAGAATTCCCTGCTAGCACCTTCTCTGTGCCTGTTCACATTGCTTCGCAGAATCGCTTTTGTGCAGAAAACAGTAACACTTGTTCAGAACGAAAGAAAGCACAGAGCCCCAGATTTTATGTTCTCCTGGAGAGCTTGCAGAGCACTGGGGAAAGGCAGGCAGAGAATTCCCTGCTAGCACCTTCTCTGTGCCTGGGAAGCAGAAGTGTTCACATTGCTTCGCAGAATCACTTTTGTGCAGAAAACAGTAACACTTGTTCAGAACGAAAGAAAGCACAGAGCCCCAGATTTTATGTTGTCCTGGAGAGCTTGCAGAGCACTGGGGAAAGGCAGGCAGAGAATTCCCTGCTAGCACCTTCTCTGTGCCTGGGAAGCAGAAGTGTTCATATTGCTTCGCAGAATCGCTTTTGTGCAGAAAACAGTAACACTTGTTCAGAACGAAAGAAAGCACAGAGCCCCAGATTTTATGTTGTCCTGGAGAGCTTGCAGAGCACTGGGGAAAGGCAGGCAGAGAATTCCCTGCTAGCACCTTCTCTGTGCCTGGGAAGCAGAAGTGTTCACATTGCTTCGCAGAATCGCTTTTGTGCAGAAAACAGTAACACTTGTTCAGAATGAAAGCAAGCACAGAGCCCCAGATTTTATGTTGTCCTGGAGAGCTTGCAGAGCACTGAGGAAAGGCAGGCAGAGAATTCCCTGCTAGCACCTTCTCTGTGCCTGTTCACATTGCTTCGCAGAATTGCTTTTGTGCAGAAAACAGTAACACTTGTTCAGAACGAAAGAAAGCACAGAGCCCCAGATTTTATGTTGTCCTGGAGAGCTTGCAGAGCACTGGGGAAAGGCAGGCAGAGAATTCCCTGCTAGCACCTTCTCTGTGCCTGGGAAGCAGAAGTGTTCACATTGCTTCGCAGAATCGCTTTTGTGCAGAAAACAGTAACACTTGTTCAGAACGAAAGAAAGCACAGAGCCCCAGATTTTATGTTGTCCTGGAGAGCTTGCAGAGCACTGGGGAAAGGCAGGCAGAGAATTCCCTGCTAGCACCTTCTCTGTGCCTGGGAAGCAGAAGTGTTCACATTGCTTTGCAGAATCGCTTTTGTGCAGAAAACAGTAACACTTGCTCAGAACGAAAGAAATCACAGAGCCCCAGATTTTATGTTGTCCTGGAGAGCTTGCAGAGCACTGGGGAAAGGCAGGCAGAGAATTCCCTGCTAGCACCTTCTCTGTGCCTGGGAAGCAGAAGTGTTCACATTGCTTCGCAGAATCGCTTTTGTGCAGAAAACAGTAACAGTTGTTCAGAACGAAAGAAAGCACAGAGCCCCAGATTTTATGTTGTCCTGGAGAGCTTGCAGAGCACTGGGGAAAGGCAGGCAGAGAATTCCCTGCTAGCACCTTCTCTGTGCCTGGGAAGCAGAAGTGTTCACATTGCTTTGCAGAATCGCTTTTGTGCAGAAAACAGTAACACTTGTTCAGAACGAAAGAAAGCACAGAGCCCCAGATTTTATGTTGTCCTGGAGAGCTTGCAGAGCACTGGGGAAAGGCAGGCAGAGAATTCCCTGCTAGCACCTTCTCTGTGCCTGGGAAGCACAAGTGTTCACATTGCTTCGCAGAATCGCTTTTGTGCAGAAAACAGTAACAGTTGTTCAGAACGAAAGAAAGCACAGAGCCCCAGATTTTATGTTGTCCTGGAGAGCTTGCAGAGCACTGGGGAAAGGCAGGCAGAGAATTCCCTGCTAGCACCTTCTCTGTGCCTGGGAAGCAGAAGTGTTCACATTGCTTTGCAGAATCGCTTTTGTGCAGAAAACAGTAACACTTGTTCAGAACGAAAGAAAGCACAGAGCCCCAGATTTTATGTTGTCCTGGAGAGCTTGCAGAGCACTGGGGAAAGGCAGGCAGAGAATTCCCTGCTAGCACCTTCTCTGTGCCTGGGAAGCAGAAGTGTTCACATTGCTTTGCAGAATCGCTTTTGTGCAGAAAACAGTAACACTTGTTCAGAACGAAAGAAAGCACAGAGCCCCAGATTTTATGTTGTCCTGGAGAGCTTGCAGAGCACTGGGGAAAGGCAGGCAGAGAATTCCCTGCTAGCACCTTCTCTGTGCCTGGGAAGCAGAAGTGTTCACATTGCTTCGCAGAATCGCTTTTGTGCAGAAAACAGTAACACTTGTTCAGAACGAAAGAAAGCACAGAGCCCCAGATTTTATGTTGTCCTGGAGAGCTTGCAGAGCACTGGGGAAAGGCAGGCAGAGAATTCCCTGCTAGCACCTTCTCTGTGCCTGGGAAGCACAAGTGTTCACATTGCTTCGCAGAATCGCTTTTGTGCAGAAAACAGTAACACTTGTTCAGAACGAAAGAAAGCACAGAGCCCCAGATTTTATGTTGTCCTGGAGAGCTTGCAGAGCACTGGGGAAAGGCAGGCAGAGAATTCCCTGCTAGCACCTTCTCTGTGCCTGGGAAGCAGAAGTGTTCATATTGCTTCGCAGAATCGCTTTTGTGCAGAAAACAGTAACACTTGTTCAGAACGAAAGAAAGCACGGAGCCCCAGATTTTATGTTGTCCTGGAGAGCTTGCAGAGCACTGGGGAGAGGCAGGCAGAGAATTCCCTGCTAGCACCTTCTCTGTGCCTGGGAAGCACAAGTGTTCATATTGCTTCGCAGAATCGCTTTTGTGCAGAAAACAGTAACACTTGTTCAGAATGAAAGCAAGCACAGAGCCCCAGATTTTATGTTGTCCTGGAGAGCTTGCAGAGCACTGAGGAAAGGCAGGCAGAGAATTCCCTGCTAGCACCTTCTCTGTGCCTGTTCACATTGCTTCGCAGAATCGCTTTTGTGCAGAAAACAGTAACACTTGTTCAGAACGAAAGAAAGCACAGAGCCCCAGATTTTATGTTCTCCTGGAGAGCTTGCAGAGCACTGGGGAAAGGCAGGCAGAGAATTCCCTGCTAGCACCTTCTCTGTGCCTGGGAAGCAGAAGTGTTCACATTGCTTCGCAGAATCACTTTTGTGCAGAAAACAGTAACACTTGTTCAGAACGAAAGAAAGCACAGAGCCCCAGATTTTATGTTGTCCTGGAGAGCTTGCAGAGCACTGGGGAAAGGCAGGCAGAGAATTCCCTGCTAGCACCTTCTCTGTGCCTGGGAAGCAGAAGTGTTCATATTGCTTCGCAGAATCGCTTTTGTGCAGAAAACAGTAACACTTGTTCAGAACGAAAGAAAGCACAGAGCCCCAGATTTTATGTTGTCCTGGAGAGCTTGCAGAGCACTGGGGAAAGGCAGGCAGAGAATTCCCTGCTAGCACCTTCTCTGTGCCTGGGAAGCAGAAGTGTTCACATTGCTTCGCAGAATCGCTTTTGTGCAGAAAACAGTAACACTTGTTCAGAATGAAAGCAAGCACAGAGCCCCAGATTTTATGTTGTCCTGGAGAGCTTGCAGAGCACTGGGGAAAGGCAGGCAGAGAATTCCCTGCTAGCACCTTCTCTGTGCCTGTTCACATTGCTTCGCAGAATTGCTTTTGTGCAGAAAACAGTAACACTTGTTCAGAACGAAAGAAAGCACAGAGCCCCAGATTTTATGTTGTCCTGGAGAGCTTGCAGAGCACTGGGGAAAGGCAGGCAGAGAATTCCCTGCTAGCACCTTCTCTGTGCCTGGGAAGCAGAAGTGTTCACATTGCTTCGCAGAATCGCTTTTGTGCAGAAAACAGTAACACTTGTTCAGAACGAAAGAAAGCACAGAGCCCCAGATTTTATGTTGTCCTGGAGAGCTTGCAGAGCACTGGGGAAAGGCAGGCAGAGAATTCCCTGCTAGCACCTTCTCTGTGCCTGGGAAGCAGAAGTGTTCACATTGCTTTGCAGAATCGCTTTTGTGCAGAAAACAGTAACACTTGCTCAGAACGAAAGAAATCACAGAGCCCCAGATTTTATGTTGTCCTGGAGAGCTTGCAGAGCACTGGGGAAAGGCAGGCAGAGAATTCCCTGCTAGCACCTTCTCTGTGCCTGGGAAGCAGAAGTGTTCACATTGCTTCGCAGAATCGCTTTTGTGCAGAAAACAGTAACAGTTGTTCAGAACGAAAGAAAGCACAGAGCCCCAGATTTTATGTTGTCCTGGAGAGCTTGCAGAGCACTGGGGAAAGGCAGGCAGAGAATTCCCTGCTAGCACCTTCTCTGTGCCTGGGAAGCACAAGTGTTCACATTGCTTTGCAGAATCGCTTTTGTGCAGAAAACAGTAACACTTGTTCAGAATGAAAGAAAGCACAGAGCCCCAGATTTTATGTTGTCCTGGAGAGCTTGCAGAGCACTGGGGAAAGGCAGGCAGAGAATTCCCTGCTAGCACCTTCTCTGTGCCTGGGAAGCACAAGTGTTCACTTTGCTTCACAGAATCGCTTTTGTGCAGAAAACAGTAACACTTGTTCAGAATGAAAGAAAGCACAGAACCCCAGATTTTATGTTGTCCTGGAGAGCTTGCAGAGCACTGAGGAAAGGCAGGCAGAGAATTCCCTGCTAGCACCTTCTCTGTGCCTGTTCACATTGCTTCGCAGAATCGCTTTTGTGCAGAAAACAGTAACACTTGTTCAGAATGAAAGAAAGCACAGAGCCCGAGATTTTATGTTGTCCTGGAAGCTTGCAGAGCACTGGGGAAAGGCAGGCAGAGAATTCCCTGCTAGCACCTTCTCTGTGCCTGGGAAGCACAAGTGTTCACATTGCTTCGCAGAATCGCTTTTGTGCAGAAACCAGTAACACTTGTTCAGAACGAAAGAAAGCACAGAGCCCCAGATTTGCTGTTGTCCTGGAGAGCTTGCAGAGCACTGGGGAAAGGCAGGCAGAGAATTCCCTGCTAGCACCTTCTCTGTGCCTGGGAAGCAGAAGTGTTCACATTGCTTCGCAGAATCGCTTTTGTGCAGAAAACAGTAACACTTGTTCAGAACGAAAGAAAGCACAGAGCCCCAGATTTTATGTTGTCCTGGAGAGCTTGCAGAGCACTGGGGAAAGGCAGGCAGAGAATTCCCTGCTAGCACCTTCTCTGTGCCTGGGAAGCACAAGTGTTCACATTGCTTCGCAGAATCGCTTTTGTGCAGAAAACAGTAACACTTGTTCAGAACGAAAGAAAGCACAGAGCCCCAGATTTTATGTTGTCCTGGAGAGCTTGCAGAGCACTGGGGAAAGGCAGGCAGAGAATTCCCTGCTAGCACCTTCTCTGTGCCTGGGAAGCACAAGTGTTCATATTGCTTCGCAGAATCGCTTTTGTGCAGAAAACAGTAACACTTGTTCAGAACGAAAGAAAGCACGGAGCCCCAGATTTTATGTTGTCCTGGAGAGCTTGCAGAGCACTGAGGAAAGGCAGGCAGAGAATTCCCTGCTAGCACCTTCTCTGTGCCTGTTCACATTGCTTCGCAGAATCGCTTTTGTGCAGAAAACAGTAACACTTGTTCAGAACGAAAGAAAGCACAGAGCCCCAGATTTTATGTTGTCCTGGAGAGCTTGCAGAGCACTGGGGAAAGGCAGGCAGAGAATTCCCTGCTAGCACCTTCTCTGTGCCTGGGAAGCAGAAGTGTTCACATTGCTTCGCAGAATCGCTTTTGTGCAGAAAACAGTAACACTTGTTCAGAACGAAAGAAAGCACAGAGCCCCAGATTTGCTGTTGTCCTGGAGAGCTTGCAGAGCACTGGGGAAAGGCAGGCAGAGAATTCCCTGCTAGCACCTTCTCTGTGCCTGGGAAGCAGAAGTGTTCACATTGCTTCGCAGAATCGCTTTTGTGCAGAAAACAGTAACACTTGTTCAGAATGAAAGCAAGCACAGAGCCCCAGATTTTATGTTGTCCTGGAGAGCTTGCAGAGCACTGAGGAAAGGCAGGCAGAGAATTCCCTGCTAGCACCTTCTCTGTGCCTGTTCACATTGCTTCGTAGAATTGCTTTTGTGCAGAAAACAGTAACACTTGTTCAGAACGAAAGAAAGCACAGAGCCCCAGATTTTATGTTGTCCTGGAGAGCTTGCAGAGCACTGGGGAAAGGCAGGCAGAGAATTCCCTGCTAGCACCTTCTCTGTGCCTGGGAAGCAGAAGTGTTCACATTGCTTCGCAGAATCGCTTTTGTGCAGAAAACAGTAACACTTGTTCAGAACGAAAGAAAGCACAGAGCCCCAGATTTTATGTTGTCCTGGAGAGCTTGCAGAGCACTGGGGAAAGGCAGGCAGAGAATTCCCTGCTAGCACCTTCTCTGTGCCTGGGAAGCAGAAGTGTTCACATTGCTTTGCAGAATCGCTTTTGTGCAGAAAACAGTAACACTTGCTCAGAACGAAAGAAATCACAGAGCCCCAGATTTTATGTTGTCCTGGAGAGCTTGCAGAGCACTGGGGAAAGGCAGGCAGAGAATTCCCTGCTAGCACCTTCTCTGTGCCTGGGAAGCAGAAGTGTTCACATTGCTTCGCAGAATCGCTTTTGTGCAGAAAACAGTAACAGTTGTTCAGAACGAAAGAAAGCACAGAGCCCCAGATTTTATGTTGTCCTGGAGAGCTTGCAGAGCACTGGGGAAAGGCAGGCAGAGAATTCCCTGCTAGCACCTTCTCTGTGCCTGGGAAGCAGAAGTGTTCACATTGCTTTGCAGAATCGCTTTTGTGCAGAAAACAGTAACACTTGTTCAGAATGAAAGAAAGCACAGAGCCCCAGATTTTATGTTGTCCTGGAGAGCTTGCAGAGCACTGGGGAAAGGCAGGCAGAGAATTCCCTGCTAGCACCTTCTCTGTGCCTGGGAAGCACAAGTGTTCACTTTGCTTCACAGAATCGCTTTTGTGCAGAAAACAGTAACACTTGTTCAGAACGAAAGAAAGCACAGAACCCCAGATTTTATGTTGTCCTGGAGAGCTTGCAGAGCACTGAGGAAAGGCAGGCAGAGAATTCCCTGCTAGCACCTTCTCTGTGCCTGTTCACATTGCTTCGCAGAATCGCTTTTGTGCAGAAAACAGTAACACTTGTTCAGAACGAAAGAAAGCACAGAGCCCGAGATTTTATGTTGTCCTGGAAGCTTGCAGAGCACTGGGGAAAGGCAGGCAGAGAATTCCCTGCTAGCACCTTCTCTGTGCCTGGGAAGCACAAGTGTTCACATTGCTTCGCAGAATCGCTTTTGTGCAGAAAACAGTAACACTTGTTCAGAACGAAAGAAAGCACAGAGCCCCAGATTTTATGTTGTCCTGGAGAGCTTGCAGAGCACTGGGGAAAGGCAGGCAGAGAATTCCCTGCTAGCACCTTCTCTGTGCCTGGGAAGCACAAGTGTTCACATTGCTTCGCAGAATCGCTTTTGTGCAGAAAACAGTAACACTTGTTCAGAACGAAAGAAAGCACAGAGCCCCAGATTTGCTGTTGTCCTGGAGAGCTTGCAGAGCACTGGGGAAAGGCAGGCAGAGAATTCCCTGCTAGCACCTTCTCTGTGCCTGGGAAGCACAAGTGTTCACATTGCTTCGCAGAATCGCTTTTGTGCAGAAAACAGTAACACTTGTTCAGAACGAAAGAAAGCACAGAGCCCCAGATTTTATGTTGTCCTGGAGAGCTTGCAGAGCACTGGGGAAAGGCAGGCAGAGAATTCCCTGCTAGCACCTTCTCTGTGCCTGGGAAGCACAAGTGTTCACATTGCTTCGCAGAATCGCTTTTGTGCAGAAAACAGTAACAGTTGTTCATGACGAAAGAAAGCACAGAGCCCCAGATTTTATGTTGTCCTGGAGAGCTTGCAGAGCACTGGGGAAAGGCAGGCAGAGAATTCCCTGCTAGCACCTTCTCTGTGCCTGGGAAGCAGAAGTGTTCACATTGCTTTGCAGAATCGCTTTTGTGCAGAAAACAGTAACACTTGTTCAGAACGAAAGAAAGCACAGAGCCCCAGATTTGCTGTTGTCCTGGAGAGCTTGCAGAGCACTGGGGAAAGGCAGGCAGAGAATTCCCTGCTAGCACCTTCTCTGTGCCTGTTCACATTGCTTTGCAGAATCGCTTTTGTGCAGAAAACAGTAACACTTGTTCAGAACGAAAGAAAGCACAGAGCCCCAGATTTTATGTTGTCCTGGAGAGCTTGCAGAGCACTGGGGAAAGGCAGGCAGAGAATTCCCTGCTAGCACCTTCTCTGTGCCTGGGAAGCAGAAGTGTTCACATTGCTTCGCAGAATCGCTTTTGTGCAGAAAACAGTAACACTTGTTCAGAACGAAAGAAAGCACAGAGCCCCAGATTTTATGTTCTCCTGGAGAGCTTGCAGAGCACTGGGGAAAGGCAGGCAGAGAATTCCCTGCTAGCACCTTCTCTGTGCCTGGGAAGCACAAG
Source organism: Strix uralensis (assembly GCF_047716275.1). Taxonomy (NCBI): domain Eukaryota; kingdom Metazoa; phylum Chordata; class Aves; order Strigiformes; family Strigidae; genus Strix; species Strix uralensis. The sequence continues at coordinate 155,489 of NW_027436773.1, read as the reverse complement.
TGTTCACATTGCTTCGCAGAATCGCTTTTGTGCAGAAAACAGTAACACTTGTTCAGAACGAAAGAAAGCACAGAGCCCCAGATTTTATGTTGTCCTGGAGAGCTTGCAGAGCACTGGGGAAAGGCAGGCAGAGAATTCCCTGCTAGCACCTTCTCTGTGCCTGGGAAGCACAAGTGTTCATATTGCTTCGCAGAATCGCTTTTGTGCAGAAAACAGTAACACTTGTTCAGAACGAAAGAAAGCACGGAGCCCCAGATTTTATGTTGTCCTGGAGAGCTTGCAGAGCACTGGGGAAAGGCAGGCAGAGAATTCCCTGCTAGCACCTTCTCTGTGCCTGGGAAGCAGAAGTGTTCACATTGCTTCGCAGAATCGCTTTTGTGCAGAAAACAGTAACACTTGTTCAGAACGAAAGAAAGCACAGAGCCCCAGATTTTATGTTGTCCTGGAGAGCTTGCAGAGCACTGGGGAAAGGCAGGCAGAGAATTCCCTGCTAGCACCTTCTCTGTGCCTGGGAAGCACAAGTGTTCATATTGCTTCGCAGAATCGCTTTTGTGCAGAAAACAGTAACACTTGTTCAGAACGAAAGAAAGCACGGAGCCCCAGATTTTATGTTGTCCTGGAGAGCTTGCAGAGCACTGGGGAGAGGCAGGCAGAGAATTCCCTGCTAGCACCTTCTCTGTGCCTGGGAAGCAGAAGTGTTCACATTGCTTCGCAGAATCGCTTTTGTGCAGAAAACAGTAACACTTGTTCAGAACGAAAGAAAGCACAGAGCCCCAGATTTTATGTTGTCCTGGAGAGCTTGCAGAGCACTGGGGAAAGGCAGGCAGAGAATTCCCTGCTAGCACCTTCTCTGTGCCTGGGAAGCACAAGTGTTCACATTGCTTCGCAGAATCGCTTTTGTGCAGAAAACAGTAACACTTGTTCAGAACGAAAGAAAGCACAGAGCCCCAGATTTTATGTTGTCCTGGAGAGCTTGCAGAGCACTGGGGAAAGGCAGGCAGAGAATTCCCTGCTAGCACCTTCTCTGTGCCTGGGAAGCAGAAGTGTTCACATTGCTTTGCAGAATCGCTTTTGTGCAGAAAACAGTAACACTTGTTCAGAATGAAAGAAAGCACAGAGCCCCAGATTTTATGTTGTCCTGGAGAGCTTGCAGAGCACTGGGGAAAGGCAGGCAGAGAATTCCCTGCTAGCACCTTCTCTGTGCCTGGGAAGCACAAGTGTTCACTTTGCTTCACAGAATCGCTTTTGTGCAGAAAACAGTAACACTTGTTCAGAATGAAAGAAAGCACAGAACCCCAGATTTTATGTTGTCCTGGAGAGCTTGCAGAGCACTGAGGAAAGGCAGGCAGAGAATTCCCTGCTAGCACCTTCTCTGTGCCTGTTCACATTGCTTCGCAGAATCGCTTTTGTGCAGAAAACAGTAACACTTGTTCAGAACGAAAGAAAGCACAGAGCCCCAGATTTTATGTTGTCCTGGAAGCTTGCAGAGCACTGGGGAAAGGCAGGCAGAGAATTCCCTGCTAGCACCTTCTCTGTGCCTGGGAAGCAGAAGTGTTCACATTGCTTCGCAGAATCGCTTTTGTGCAGAAAACAGTAACACTTGTTCAGAACGAAAGAAAGCACAGAGCCCCAGATTTTATGTTCTCCTGGAGAGCTTGCAGAGCACTGGGGAAAGGCAGGCAGAGAATTCCCTGCTAGCACCTTCTCTGTGCCTGGGAAGCAGAAGTGTTCACATTGCTTCGCAGAATCGCTTTTGTGCAGAAAACAGTAACACTTGTTCAGAACGAAAGAAAGCACAGAGCACCAGATTTTATGTTGTCCTGGAGAGCTTGCAGAGCACTGGGGAAAGGCAGGCAGAGAATTCCCTGCTAGCACCTTCTCTGTGCCTGGGAAGCACAAGTGTTCACATTGCTTCGCAGAATCGCTTTTGTGCAGAAAACAGTAACACTTGTTCAGAACGAAAGAAAGCACAGAGCCCCAGATTTTATGTTGTCCTGGAGAGCTTGCAGAGCACTGGGGAAAGGCAGGCAGAGAATTCCCTGCTAGCACCTTCTCTGTGCCTGGGAAGCAGAAGTGTTCACATTGCTTTGCAGAATCGCTTTTGTGCAGAAAACAGTAACACTTGTTCAGAACGAAAGAAAGCACAGAGCCCCAGATTTTATGTTGTCCTGGAGAGCTTGCAGAGCACTGGGGAAAGGCAGGCAGAGAATTCCCTGCTAGCACCTTCTCTGTGCCTGGGAAGCACAAGTGTTCACATTGCTTCGCAGAATCGCTTTTGTGCAGAAAACAGTAACACTTGTTCAGAACGAAAGAAAGCACAGAGCCCCAGATTTTATGTTGTCCTGGAGAGCTTGCAGAGCACTGAGGAAAGGCAGGCAGAGAATTCCCTGCTAGCACCTTCTCTGTGCCTGTTCACATTGCTTTGCAGAATCGCTTTTGTGCAGAAAACAGTAACACTTGTTCAGCACGAAAGAAAGCACAGAGCCCCAGATTTTATGTTCTCCTGGAGAGCTTGCAGAGCACTGGGGAAAGGCAGGCAGAGAATTCCCTGCTAGCACCTTCTCTGTGCCTGGGAAGCACAAGTGTTCACATTGCTTCACAGAATCGCTTTTGTGCAGAAAACAGTAACACTTGTTCAGAACGAAAGAAAGCACAGAGCCCCAGATTTTATGTTGTCCTGGAGAGCTTGCAGAGCACTGGGGAAAGGCAGGCAGAGAATTCCCTGCTAGCACCTTCTCTGTGCCTGGGAAGCACAAGTGTTCACATTGCTTCGCAGAATCGCTTTTGTGCAGAAAACAGTAACACTTGTTCAGAATGAAAGAAAGCACAGAGCCCCAGATTTTATGTTGTCCTGGAGAGCTTGCAGAGCACTGGGGAAAGGCAGGCAGAGAATTCCCTGCTAGCACCTTCTCTGTGCCTGGGAAGCACAAGTGTTCATATTGCTTCGCAGAATCGCTTTTGTGCAGAAAACAGTAACACTTGTTCAGAACGAAAGAAAGCACAGAGCCCCAGATTTGCTGTTGTCCTGGAGAGCTTGCAGAGCACTGGGGAAAGGCAGGCAGAGAATTCCCTGCTAGCACCTTCTCTGTGCCTGGGAAGCACAAGTGTTCACATTGCTTCGCAGAATCGCTTTTGTGCAGAAAACAGTAACACTTGTTCAGAACGAAAGAAAGCACAGAGCCCCAGATTTTATGTTGTCCTGGAAGCTTGCAGAGCACTGGGGAAAGGCAGGCAGAGAATTCCCTGCTAGCACCTTCTCTGTGCCTGGGAAGCAGAAGTGTTCACATTGCTTCGCAGAATCGCTTTTGTGCAGAAAACAGTAACACTTGTTCAGAACGAAAGAAAGCACAGAGCCCCAGATTTTATGTTCTCCTGGAGAGCTTGCAGAGCACTGGGGAAAGGCAGGCAGAGAATTCCCTGCTAGCACCTTCTCTGTGCCTGGGAAGCAGAAGTGTTCACATTGCTTCGCAGAATCGCTTTTGTGCAGAAAACAGTAACACTTGTTCAGAACGAAAGAAAGCACAGAGCACCAGATTTTATGTTGTCCTGGAGAGCTTGCAGAGCACTGGGGAAAGGCAGGCAGAGAATTCCCTGCTAGCACCTTCTCTGTGCCTGGGAAGCACAAGTGTTCACATTGCTTCGCAGAATCGCTTTTGTGCAGAAAACAGTAACACTTGTTCAGAACGAAAGAAAGCACAGAGCCCCAGATTTTATGTTGTCCTGGAGAGCTTGCAGAGCACTGGGGAAAGGCAGGCAGAGAATTCCCTGCTAGCACCTTCTCTGTGCCTGGGAAGCAGAAGTGTTCACATTGCTTTGCAGAATCGCTTTTGTGCAGAAAACAGTAACACTTGTTCAGAACGAAAGAAAGCACAGAGCCCCAGATTTTATGTTGTCCTGGAGAGCTTGCAGAGCACTGGGGAAAGGCAGGCAGAGAATTCCCTGCTAGCACCTTCTCTGTGCCTGGGAAGCACAAGTGTTCACATTGCTTCGCAGAATCGCTTTTGTGCAGAAAACAGTAACACTTGTTCAGAACGAAAGAAAGCACAGAGCCCCAGATTTTATGTTGTCCTGGAGAGCTTGCAGAGCACTGAGGAAAGGCAGGCAGAGAATTCCCTGCTAGCACCTTCTCTGTGCCTGTTCACATTGCTTTGCAGAATCGCTTTTGTGCAGAAAACAGTAACACTTGTTCAGCACGAAAGAAAGCACAGAGCCCCAGATTTTATGTTCTCCTGGAGAGCTTGCAGAGCACTGGGGAAAGGCAGGCAGAGAATTCCCTGCTAGCACCTTCTCTGTGCCTGGGAAGCACAAGTGTTCACATTGCTTCGCAGAATCGCTTTTGTGCAGAAAACAGTAACACTTGTTCAGAACGAAAGAAAGCACAGAGCCCCAGATTTTATGTTGTCCTGGAGAGCTTGCAGAGCACTGGGGAAAGGCAGGCAGAGAATTCCCTGCTAGCACCTTCTCTGTGCCTGGGAAGCACAAGTGTTCACATTGCTTCGCAGAATCGCTTTTGTGCAGAAAACAGTAACACTTGTTCAGAATGAAAGAAAGCACAGAGCCCCAGATTTTATGTTGTCCTGGAGAGCTTGCAGAGCACTGGGGAAAGGCAGGCAGAGAATTCCCTGCTAGCACCTTCTCTGTGCCTGGGAAGCACAAGTGTTCATATTGCTTCGCAGAATCGCTTTTGTGCAGAAAACAGTAACACTTGTTCAGAACGAAAGAAAGCACAGAGCCCCAGATTTGCTGTTGTCCTGGAGAGCTTGCAGAGCACTGGGGAAAGGCAGGCAGAGAATTCCCTGCTAGCACCTTCTCTGTGCCTGGGAAGCACAAGTGTTCACATTGCTTCGCAGAATCGCTTTTGTGCAGAAAACAGTAACACTTGTTCAGAACGAAAGAAAGCACAGAGCCCCAGATTTTATGTTGTCCTGGAAGCTTGCAGAGCACTGGGGAAAGGCAGGCAGAGAATTCCCTGCTAGCACCTTCTCTGTGCCTGGGAAGCAGAAGTGTTCATATTGCTTCGCAGAATCGCTTTTGTGCAGAAAACAGTAACACTTGTTCAGAACGAAAGAAAGCACGGAGCCCCAGATTTTATGTTGTCCTGGAGAGCTTGCAGAGCACTGGGGAGAGGCAGGCAGAGAATTCCCTGCTAGCACTTTCTCTGTGCCTGGGAAGCACAAGTGTTCATATTGCTTCGCAGAATCGCTTTTGTGCAGAAAACAGTAACACTTGTTCAGAATGAAAGCAAGCACAGAGCCCCAGATTTTATGTTGTCCTGGAGAGCTTGCAGAGCACTGAGGAAAGGCAGGCAGAGAATTCCCTGCTAGCACCTTCTCTGTGCCTGTTCACATTGCTTCGCAGAATCGCTTTTGTGCAGAAAACAGTAACACTTGTTCAGAACGAAAGAAAGCACAGAGCCCCAGATTTTATGTTCTCCTGGAGAGCTTGCAGAGCACTGGGGAAAGGCAGGCAGAGAATTCCCTGCTAGCACCTTCTCTGTGCCTGGGAAGCAGAAGTGTTCACATTGCTTCGCAGAATCACTTTTGTGCAGAAAACAGTAACACTTGTTCAGAACGAAAGAAAGCACAGAGCCCCAGATTTTATGTTGTCCTGGAGAGCTTGCAGAGCACTGGGGAAAGGCAGGCAGAGAATTCCCTGCTAGCACCTTCTCTGTGCCTGGGAAGCAGAAGTGTTCATATTGCTTCGCAGAATCGCTTTTGTGCAGAAAACAGTAACACTTGTTCAGAACGAAAGAAAGCACAGAGCCCCAGATTTTATGTTGTCCTGGAGAGCTTGCAGAGCACTGGGGAAAGGCAGGCAGAGAATTCCCTGCTAGCACCTTCTCTGTGCCTGGGAAGCAGAAGTGTTCACATTGCTTCGCAGAATCGCTTTTGTGCAGAAAACAGTAACACTTGTTCAGAATGAAAGCAAGCACAGAGCCCCAGATTTTATGTTGTCCTGGAGAGCTTGCAGAGCACTGAGGAAAGGCAGGCAGAGAATTCCCTGCTAGCACCTTCTCTGTGCCTGTTCACATTGCTTCGCAGAATTGCTTTTGTGCAGAAAACAGTAACACTTGTTCAGAACGAAAGAAAGCACAGAGCCCCAGATTTTATGTTGTCCTGGAGAGCTTGCAGAGCACTGGGGAAAGGCAGGCAGAGAATTCCCTGCTAGCACCTTCTCTGTGCCTGGGAAGCAGAAGTGTTCACATTGCTTCGCAGAATCGCTTTTGTGCAGAAAACAGTAACACTTGTTCAGAACGAAAGAAAGCACAGAGCCCCAGATTTTATGTTGTCCTGGAGAGCTTGCAGAGCACTGGGGAAAGGCAGGCAGAGAATTCCCTGCTAGCACCTTCTCTGTGCCTGGGAAGCAGAAGTGTTCACATTGCTTTGCAGAATCGCTTTTGTGCAGAAAACAGTAACACTTGCTCAGAACGAAAGAAATCACAGAGCCCCAGATTTTATGTTGTCCTGGAGAGCTTGCAGAGCACTGGGGAAAGGCAGGCAGAGAATTCCCTGCTAGCACCTTCTCTGTGCCTGGGAAGCAGAAGTGTTCACATTGCTTCGCAGAATCGCTTTTGTGCAGAAAACAGTAACAGTTGTTCAGAACGAAAGAAAGCACAGAGCCCCAGATTTTATGTTGTCCTGGAGAGCTTGCAGAGCACTGGGGAAAGGCAGGCAGAGAATTCCCTGCTAGCACCTTCTCTGTGCCTGGGAAGCAGAAGTGTTCACATTGCTTTGCAGAATCGCTTTTGTGCAGAAAACAGTAACACTTGTTCAGAACGAAAGAAAGCACAGAGCCCCAGATTTTATGTTGTCCTGGAGAGCTTGCAGAGCACTGGGGAAAGGCAGGCAGAGAATTCCCTGCTAGCACCTTCTCTGTGCCTGGGAAGCAGAAGTGTTCACATTGCTTTGCAGAATCGCTTTTGTGCAGAAAACAGTAACACTTGTTCAGAACGAAAGAAAGCACAGAGCCCCAGATTTTATGTTGTCCTGGAGAGCTTGCAGAGCACTGGGGAAAGGCAGGCAGAGAATTCCCTGCTAGCACCTTCTCTGTGCCTGGGAAGCAGAAGTGTTCACATTGCTTCGCAGAATCGCTTTTGTGCAGAAAACAGTAACACTTGTTCAGAACGAAAGAAAGCACAGAGCCCCAGATTTTATGTTGTCCTGGAGAGCTTGCAGAGCACTGGGGAAAGGCAGGCAGAGAATTCCCTGCTAGCACCTTCTCTGTGCCTGGGAAGCACAAGTGTTCACATTGCTTCGCAGAATCGCTTTTGTGCAGAAAACAGTAACACTTGTTCAGAACGAAAGAAAGCACAGAGCCCCAGATTTTATGTTGTCCTGGAGAGCTTGCAGAGCACTGGGGAAAGGCAGGCAGAGAATTCCCTGCTAGCACCTTCTCTGTGCCTGGGAAGCAGAAGTGTTCATATTGCTTCGCAGAATCGCTTTTGTGCAGAAAACAGTAACACTTGTTCAGAACGAAAGAAAGCACGGAGCCCCAGATTTTATGTTGTCCTGGAGAGCTTGCAGAGCACTGGGGAGAGGCAGGCAGAGAATTCCCTGCTAGCACCTTCTCTGTGCCTGGGAAGCACAAGTGTTCATATTGCTTCGCAGAATCGCTTTTGTGCAGAAAACAGTAACACTTGTTCAGAATGAAAGCAAGCACAGAGCCCCAGATTTTATGTTGTCCTGGAGAGCTTGCAGAGCACTGAGGAAAGGCAGGCAGAGAATTCCCTGCTAGCACCTTCTCTGTGCCTGTTCACATTGCTTCGCAGAATCGCTTTTGTGCAGAAAACAGTAACACTTGTTCAGAACGAAAGAAAGCACAGAGCCCCAGATTTTATGTTCTCCTGGAGAGCTTGCAGAGCACTGGGGAAAGGCAGGCAGAGAATTCCCTGCTAGCACCTTCTCTGTGCCTGGGAAGCAGAAGTGTTCACATTGCTTCGCAGAATCACTTTTGTGCAGAAAACAGTAACACTTGTTCAGAACGAAAGAAAGCACAGAGCCCCAGATTTTATGTTGTCCTGGAGAGCTTGCAGAGCACTGGGGAAAGGCAGGCAGAGAATTCCCTGCTAGCACCTTCTCTGTGCCTGGGAAGCAGAAGTGTTCATATTGCTTCGCAGAATCGCTTTTGTGCAGAAAACAGTAACACTTGTTCAGAACGAAAGAAAGCACAGAGCCCCAGATTTTATGTTGTCCTGGAGAGCTTGCAGAGCACTGGGGAAAGGCAGGCAGAGAATTCCCTGCTAGCACCTTCTCTGTGCCTGGGAAGCAGAAGTGTTCACATTGCTTCGCAGAATCGCTTTTGTGCAGAAAACAGTAACACTTGTTCAGAATGAAAGCAAGCACAGAGCCCCAGATTTTATGTTGTCCTGGAGAGCTTGCAGAGCACTGAGGAAAGGCAGGCAGAGAATTCCCTGCTAGCACCTTCTCTGTGCCTGTTCACATTGCTTCGCAGAATTGCTTTTGTGCAGAAAACAGTAACACTTGTTCAGAACGAAAGAAAGCACAGAGCCCCAGATTTTATGTTGTCCTGGAGAGCTTGCAGAGCACTGGGGAAAGGCAGGCAGAGAATTCCCTGCTAGCACCTTCTCTGTGCCTGGGAAGCAGAAGTGTTCACATTGCTTCGCAGAATCGCTTTTGTGCAGAAAACAGTAACACTTGTTCAGAACGAAAGAAAGCACAGAGCCCCAGATTTTATGTTGTCCTGGAGAGCTTGCAGAGCACTGGGGAAAGGCAGGCAGAGAATTCCCTGCTAGCACCTTCTCTGTGCCTGGGAAGCAGAAGTGTTCACATTGCTTTGCAGAATCGCTTTTGTGCAGAAAACAGTAACACTTGCTCAGAACGAAAGAAATCACAGAGCCCCAGATTTTATGTTGTCCTGGAGAGCTTGCAGAGCACTGGGGAAAGGCAGGCAGAGAATTCCCTGCTAGCACCTTCTCTGTGCCTGGGAAGCAGAAGTGTTCACATTGCTTCGCAGAATCGCTTTTGTGCAGAAAACAGTAACAGTTGTTCAGAACGAAAGAAAGCACAGAGCCCCAGATTTTATGTTGTCCTGGAGAGCTTGCAGAGCACTGGGGAAAGGCAGGCAGAGAATTCCCTGCTAGCACCTTCTCTGTGCCTGGGAAGCACAAGTGTTCACATTGCTTTGCAGAATCGCTTTTGTGCAGAAAACAGTAACACTTGTTCAGAATGAAAGAAAGCACAGAGCCCCAGATTTTATGTTGTCCTGGAGAGCTTGCAGAGCACTGGGGAAAGGCAGGCAGAGAATTCCCTGCTAGCACCTTCTCTGTGCCTGGGAAGCACAAGTGTTCACTTTGCTTCACAGAATCGCTTTTGTGCAGAAAACAGTAACACTTGTTCAGAATGAAAGAAAGCACAGAACCCCAGATTTTATGTTGTCCTGGAGAGCTTGCAGAGCACTGAGGAAAGGCAGGCAGAGAATTCCCTGCTAGCACCTTCTCTGTGCCTGTTCACATTGCTTCGCAGAATCGCTTTTGTGCAGAAAACAGTAACACTTGTTCAGAACGAAAGAAAGCACAGAGCCCGAGATTTTATGTTGTCCTGGAAGCTTGCAGAGCACTGGGGAAAGGCAGGCAGAGAATTCCCTGCTAGCACCTTCTCTGTGCCTGGGAAGCACAAGTGTTCACATTGCTTCGCAGAATCGCTTTTGTGCAGAAAACAGTAACACTTGTTCAGAACGAAAGAAAGCACAGAGCCCCAGATTTGCTGTTGTCCTGGAGAGCTTGCAGAGCACTGGGGAAAGGCAGGCAGAGAATTCCCTGCTAGCACCTTCTCTGTGCCTGGGAAGCAGAAGTGTTCACATTGCTTCGCAGAATCGCTTTTGTGCAGAAAACAGTAACACTTGTTCAGAACGAAAGAAAGCACAGAGCCCCAGATTTTATGTTGTCCTGGAGAGCTTGCAGAGCACTGGGGAAAGGCAGGCAGAGAATTCCCTGCTAGCACCTTCTCTGTGCCTGGGAAGCACAAGTGTTCACATTGCTTCGCAGAATCGCTTTTGTGCAGAAAACAGTAACACTTGTTCAGAACGAAAGAAAGCACAGAGCCCCAGATTTTATGTTGTCCTGGAGAGCTTGCAGAGCACTGGGGAAAGGCAGGCAGAGAATTCCCTGCTAGCACCTTCTCTGTGCCTGGGAAGCACAAGTGTTCATATTGCTTCGCAGAATCGCTTTTGTGCAGAAAACAGTAACACTTGTTCAGAACGAAAGAAAGCACGGAGCCCCAGATTTTATGTTGTCCTGGAGAGCTTGCAGAGCACTGAGGAAAGGCAGGCAGAGAATTCCCTGCTAGCACCTTCTCTGTGCCTGTTCACATTGCTTTGCAGAATCGCTTTTGTGCAGAAAACAGTAACACTTGTTCAGAACGAAAGAAAGCACAGAGCCCCAGATTTTATGTTGTCCTGGAGAGCTTGCAGAGCACTGGGGAAAGGCAGGCAGAGAATTCCCTGCTAGCACCTTCTCTGTGCCTGGGAAGCAGAAGTGTTCACATTGCTTCGCAGAATCGCTTTTGTGCAGAAAACAGTAACAGTTGTTCAGAACGAAAGAAAGCACAGAGCCCCAGATTTGCTGTTGTCCTGGAGAGCTTGCAGAGCACTGGGGAAAGGCAGGCAGAGAATTCCCTGCTAGCACCTTCTCTGTGCCTGGGAAGCAGAAGTGTTCACATTGCTTCGCAGAATCGCTTTTGTGCAGAAAACAGTAACACTTGTTCAGAATGAAAGCAAGCACAGAGCCCCAGATTTTATGTTGTCCTGGAGAGCTTGCAGAGCACTGAGGAAAGGCAGGCAGAGAATTCCCTGCTAGCACCTTCTCTGTGCCTGTTCACATTGCTTCGCAGAATTGCTTTTGTGCAGAAAACAGTAACACTTGTTCAGAACGAAAGAAAGCACAGAGCCCCAGATTTTATGTTGTCCTGGAGAGCTTGCAGAGCACTGGGGAAAGGCAGGCAGAGAATTCCCTGCTAGCACCTTCTCTGTGCCTGGGAAGCAGAAGTGTTCACATTGCTTCGCAGAATCGCTTTTGTGCAGAAAACAGTAACACTTGTTCAGAACGAAAGAAAGCACAGAGCCCCAGATTTTATGTTGTCCTGGAGAGCTTGCAGAGCACTGGGGAAAGGCAGGCAGAGAATTCCCTGCTAGCACCTTCTCTGTGCCTGGGAAGCAGAAGTGTTCACATTGCTTTGCAGAATCGCTTTTGTGCAGAAAACAGTAACACTTGCTCAGAACGAAAGAAATCACAGAGCCCCAGATTTTATGTTGTCCTGGAGAGCTTGCAGAGCACTGGGGAAAGGCAGGCAGAGAATTCCCTGCTAGCACCTTCTCTGTGCCTGGGAAGCAGAAGTGTTCACATTGCTTCGCAGAATCGCTTTTGTGCAGAAAACAGTAACAGTTGTTCAGAACGAAAGAAAGCACAGAGCCCCAGATTTTATGTTGTCCTGGAGAGCTTGCAGAGCACTGGGGAAAGGCAGGCAGAGAATTCCCTGCTAGCACCTTCTCTGTGCCTGGGAAGCAGAAGTGTTCACATTGCTTCGCAGAATCGCTTTTGTGCAGAAAACAGTAACACTTGTTCAGAATGAAAGAAAGCACAGAGCCCCAGATTTTATGTTGTCCTGGAGAGCTTGCAGAGCACTGGGGAAAGGCAGGCAGAGAATTCCCTGCTAGCACCTTCTCTGTGCCTGGGAAGCACAAGTGTTCACTTTGCTTCACAGAATCGCTTTTGTGCAGAAAACAGTAACACTTGTTCAGAATGAAAGAAAGCACAGAACCCCAGATTTTATGTTGTCCTGGAGAGCTTGCAGAGCACTGAGGAAAGGCAGGCAGAGAATTCCCTGCTAGCACCTTCTCTGTGCCTGTTCACATTGCTTCGCAGAATCGCTTTTGTGCAGAAAACAGTAACACTTGTTCAGAACGAAAGAAAGCACAGAGCCCGAGATTTTATGTTGTCCTGGAAGCTTGCAGAGCACTGGGGAAAGGCAGGCAGAGAATTCCCTGCTAGCACCTTCTCTGTGCCTGGGAAGCACAAGTGTTCACATTGCTTCGCAGAATCGCTTTTGTGCAGAAAACAGTAACACTTGTTCAGAACGAAAGAAAGCACAGAGCCCCAGATTTGCTGTTGTCCTGGAGAGCTTGCAGAGCACTGGGGAAAGGCAGGCAGAGAATTCCCTGCTAGCACCTTCTCTGTGCCTGGGAAGCACAAGTGTTCACATTGCTTCGCAGAATCGCTTTTGTGCAGAAAACAGTAACACTTGTTCAGAACGAAAGAAAGCACAGAGCCCCAGATTTGCTGTTGTCCTGGAGAGCTTGCAGAGCACTGGGGAAAGGCAGGCAGAGAATTCCCTGCTAGCACCTTCTCTGTGCCTGGGAAGCAGAAGTGTTCACATTGCTTCGCAGAATCGCTTTTGTGCAGAAAACAGTAACACTTGTTCAGAACGAAAGAAAGCACAGAGCCCCAGATTTTATGTTGTCCTGGAGAGCTTGCAGAGCACTGGGGAAAGGCAGGCAGAGAATTCCCTGCTAGCACCTTCTCTGTGCCTGGGAAGCACAAGTGTTCACATTGCTTCGCAGAATCGCTTTTGTGCAGAAAACAGTAACAGTTGTTCATGACGAAAGAAAGCACAGAGCCCCAGATTTTATGTTGTCCTGGAGAGCTTGCAGAGCACTGGGGAAAGGCAGGCAGAGAATTCCCTGCTAGCACCTTCTCTGTGCCTGGGAAGCAGAAGTGTTCACATTGCTTTGCAGAATCGCTTTTGTGCAGAAAACAGTAACACTTGTTCAGAACGAAAGAAAGCACAGAGCCCCAGATTTTATGTTGTCCTGGAGAGCTTGCAGAGCACTGGGGAAAGGCAGGCAGAGAATTCCCTGCTAGCACCTTCTCTGTGCCTGTTCACATTGCTTTGCAGAATCGCTTTTGTGCAGAAAACAGTAACACTTGTTCAGAACGAAAGAAAGCACAGAGCCCCAGATTTTATGTTGTCCTGGAGAGCTTGCAGAGCACTGGGGAAAGGCAGGCAGAGAATTCCCTGCTAGCACCTTCTCTGTGCCTGGGAAGCAGAAGTGTTCACATTGCTTCGCAGAATCTCTTTTGTGCAGAAAACAGTAACACTTGTTCAGAACGAAAGAAAGCACAGAGCCCCAGATTTTATGTTCTCCTGGAGAGCTTGCAGAGCACTGGGGAAAGGCAGGCAGAGAATTCCCTGCTAGCACCTTCTCTGTGCCTGGGAAGCACAAGTGTTCACATTGCTTCGCAGAATCGCTTTTGTGCAGAAAACAGTAACACTTGTTCAGAACGAAAGAAAGCACAGAGCCCCAGATTTTATGTTGTCCTGGAGAGCTTGCAGAGCACTGGGGAAAGGCAGGCAGAGAATTCCCTGCTAGCACCTTCTCTGTGCCTGGGAAGCACAAGTGTTCATATTGCTTCGCAGAATCGCTTTTGTGCAGAAAACAGTAACACTTGTTCAGAACGAAAGAAAGCACGGAGCCCCAGATTTTATGTTGTCCTGGAGAGCTTGCAGAGCACTGGGGAAAGGCAGGCAGAGAATTCCCTGCTAGCACCTTCTCTGTGCCTGTTCACATTGCTTCGCAGAATCGCTTTTGTGCAGAAAACAGTAACACTTGTTCAGAACGAAAGAAAGCACAGAGCCCCAGATTTTATGTTGTCCTGGAGAGCTTGCAGAGCACTGGGGAAAGGCAGGCAGAGAATTCCCTGCTAGCACCTTCTCTGTGCCTGGGAAGCAGAAGTGTTCACATTGCTTCGCAGAATCGCTTTTGTGCAGAAAACAGTAACACTTGTTCAGAACGAAAGAAAGCACAGAGCCCCAGATTTTATGTTGTCCTGGAGAGCTTGCAGAGCACTGGGGAAAGGCAGGCAGAGAATTCCCTGCTAGCACCTTCTCTGTGCCTGGGAAGCAGAAGTGTTCACATTGCTTTGCAGAATCGCTTTTGTGCAGAAAACAGTAACACTTGTTCAGAACGAAAGAAAGCACAGAGCCCCAGATTTTATGTTGTCCTGGAGAGCTTGCAGAGCACTGGGGAAAGGCAGGCAGAGAATTCCCTGCTAGCACCTTCTCTGTGCCTGGGAAGCACAAGTGTTCACTTTGCTTCACAGAATCGCTTTTGTGCAGAAAACAGTAACACTTGTTCAGAATGAAAGAAAGCACAGAACCCCAGATTTTATGTTGTCCTGGAGAGCTTGCAGAGCACTGAGGAAAGGCAGGCAGAGAATTCCCTGCTAGCACCTTCTCTGTGCCTGTTCACATTGCTTCGCAGAATCGCTTTTGTGCAGAAAACAGTAACACTTGTTCAGAACGAAAGAAAGCACAGAGCCCCAGATTTTATGTTGTCCTGGAAGCTTGCAGAGCACTGGGGAAAGGCAGGCAGAGAATTCCCTGCTAGCACCTTCTCTGTGCCTGGGAAGCAGAAGTGTTCACATTGCTTCGCAGAATCGCTTTTGTGCAGAAAACAGTAACACTTGTTCAGAACGAAAGAAAGCACAGAGCCCCAGATTTTATGTTGTCCTGGAGAGCTTGCAGAGCACTGGGGAAAGGCAGGCAGAGAATTCCCTGCTAGCACCTTCTCTGTGCCTGGGAAGCACAAGTGTTCATATTGCTTCGCAGAATCGCTTTTGTGCAGAAAACAGTAACACTTGTTCAGAACGAAAGAAAGCACGGAGCCCCAGATTTTATGTTGTCCTGGAGAGCTTGCAGAGCACTGGGGAGAGGCAGGCAGAGAATTCCCTGCTAGCACCTTCTCTGTGCCTGGGAAGCAGAAGTGTTCACATTGCTTCGCAGAATCGCTTTTGTGCAGAAAACAGTAACACTTGTTCAGAATGAAAGCAAGCACAGAGCCCCAGATTTTATGTTGTCCTGGAGAGCTTGCAGAGCACTGAGGAAAGGCAGGCAGAGAATTCCCTGCTAGCACCTTCTCTGTGCCTGTTCACATTGCTTCGCAGAATCGCTTTTGTGCAGAAAACAGTAACACTTGTTCAGAACGAAAGAAAGCACAGAGCCCCAGATTTTATGTTGTCCTGGAGAGCTTGCAGAGCACTGGGGAAAGGCAGGCAGAGAATTCCCTGCTAGCACCTTCTCTGTGCCTGGGAAGCACAAGTGTTCACATTGCTTCGCAGAATCGCTTTTGTGCAGAAAACAGTAACACTTGTTCAGAACGAAAGAAAGCACAGAGCCCCAGATTTTATGTTGTCCTGGAGAGCTTGCAGAGCACTGGGGAAAGGCAGGCAGAGAATTCCCTGCTAGCACCTTCTCTGTGCCTGGGAAGCAGAAGTGTTCACATTGCTTTGCAGAATCGCTTTTGTGCAGAAAACAGTAACACTTGTTCAGAATGAAAGAAAGCACAGAGCCCCAGATTTTATGTTGTCCTGGAGAGCTTGCAGAGCACTGGGGAAAGGCAGGCAGAGAATTCCCTGCTAGCACCTTCTCTGTGCCTGGGAAGCACAAGTGTTCACTTTGCTTCACAGAATCGCTTTTGTGCAGAAAACAGTAACACTTGTTCAGAATGAAAGAAAGCACAGAACCCCAGATTTTATGTTGTCCTGGAGAGCTTGCAGAGCACTGAGGAAAGGCAGGCAGAGAATTCCCTGCTAGCACCTTCTCTGTGCCTGTTCACATTGCTTCGCAGAATCGCTTTTGTGCAGAAAACAGTAACACTTGTTCAGAACGAAAGAAAGCACAGAGCCCCAGATTTTATGTTGTCCTGGAAGCTTGCAGAGCACTGGGGAAAGGCAGGCAGAGAATTCCCTGCTAGCACCTTCTCTGTGCCTGGGAAGCAGAAGTGTTCACATTGCTTCGCAGAATCGCTTTTGTGCAGAAAACAGTAACACTTGTTCAGAACGAAAGAAAGCACAGAGCCCCAGATTTTATGTTCTCCTGGAGAGCTTGCAGAGCACTGGGGAAAGGCAGGCAGAGAATTCCCTGCTAGCACCTTCTCTGTGCCTGGGAAGCAGAAGTGTTCACATTGCTTCGCAGAATCGCTTTTGTGCAGAAAACAGTAACACTTGTTCAGAACGAAAGAAAGCACAGAGCACCAGATTTTATGTTGTCCTGGAGAGCTTGCAGAGCACTGGGGAAAGGCAGGCAGAGAATTCCCTGCTAGCACCTTCTCTGTGCCTGGGAAGCACAAGTGTTCACATTGCTTCGCAGAATCGCTTTTGTGCAGAAAACAGTAACACTTGTTCAGAACGAAAGAAAGCACAGAGCCCCAGATTTTATGTTGTCCTGGAGAGCTTGCAGAGCACTGGGGAAAGGCAGGCAGAGAATTCCCTGCTAGCACCTTCTCTGTGCCTGGGAAGCAGAAGTGTTCACATTGCTTTGCAGAATCGCTTTTGTGCAGAAAACAGTAACACTTGTTCAGAACGAAAGAAAGCACAGAGCCCCAGATTTTATGTTGTCCTGGAGAGCTTGCAGAGCACTGGGGAAAGGCAGGCAGAGAATTCCCTGCTAGCACCTTCTCTGTGCCTGGGAAGCACAAGTGTTCACATTGCTTCGCAGAATCGCTTTTGTGCAGAAAACAGTAACACTTGTTCAGAACGAAAGAAAGCACAGAGCCCCAGATTTTATGTTGTCCTGGAGAGCTTGCAGAGCACTGAGGAAAGGCAGGCAGAGAATTCCCTGCTAGCACCTTCTCTGTGCCTGTTCACATTGCTTCGCAGAATCGCTTTTGTGCAGAAAACAGTAACACTTGTTCAGCACGAAAGAAAGCACAGAGCCCCAGATTTTATGTTCTCCTGGAGAGCTTGCAGAGCACTGGGGAAAGGCAGGCAGAGAATTCCCTGCTAGCACCTTCTCTGTGCCTGGGAAGCACAAGTGTTCACATTGCTTCGCAGAATCGCTTTTGTGCAGAAAACAGTAACACTTGTTCAGAACGAAAGAAAGCACAGAGCCCCAGATTTTATGTTGTCCTGGAGAGCCTGCAGAGCACTGGGGAAAGGCAGGCAGAGAATTCCCTGCTAGCACCTTCTCTGTGCCTGGGAAGCACAAGTGTTCACATTGCTTCGCAGAATCGCTTTTGTGCAGAAAACAGTAACACTTGTTCAGAATGAAAGAAAGCACAGAGCCCCAGATTTTATGTTGTCCTGGAGAGCTTGCAGAGCACTGGGGAAAGGCAGGCAGAGAATTCCCTGCTAGCACCTTCTCTGTGCCTGGGAAGCACAAGTGTTCATATTGCTTCGCAGAATCGCTTTTGTGCAGAAAACAGTAACACTTGTTCAGAACGAAAGAAAGCACAGAGCCCCAGATTTGCTGTTGTCCTGGAGAGCTTGCAGAGCACTGGGGAAAGGCAGGCAGAGAATTCCCTGCTAGCACCTTCTCTGTGCCTGGGAAGCACAAGTGTTCACATTGCTTCGCAGAATCGCTTTTGTGCAGAAAACAGTAACACTTGTTCAGAACGAAAGAAAGCACAGAGCCCCAGATTTTATGTTGTCCTGGAAGCTTGCAGAGCACTGGGGAAAGGCAGGCAGAGAATTCCCTGCTAGCACCTTCTCTGTGCCTGGGAAGCAGAAGTGTTCACATTGCTTTGCAGAATCGCTTTTGTGCAGAAAACAGTAACACTTGTTCAGAACGAAAGAAAGCACAGAGCCCCAGATTTGCTGTTGTCCTGGAGAGCTTGCAGAGCACTGGGGAAAGGCAGGCAGAGAATTCCCTGCTAGCACCTTCTCTGTGCCTGGGAAGCAGAAGTGTTCACATTGCTTCGCAGAATCGCTTTTGTGCAGAAAACAGTAACACTTGTTCAGAACGAAAGAAAGCACAGAGCCCCAGATTTTATGTTGTCCTGGAGAGCTTGCAGAGCACTGGGGAAAGGCAGGCAGAGAATTCCCTGCTAGCACCTTCTCTGTGCCTGGGAAGCACAAGTGTTCACATTGCTTCGCAGAATCGCTTTTGTGCAGAAAACAGTAACACTTGTTCAGAACGAAAGAAAGCACAGAGCCCCAGATTTTATGTTGTCCTGGAGAGCTTGCAGAGCACTGGGGAAAGGCAGGCAGAGAATTCCCTGCTAGCACCTTCTCTGTGCCTGGGAAGCAGAAGTGTTCACATTGCTTCGCAGAATCGCTTTTGTGCAGAAAACAGTAACACTTGTTCAGAACGAAAGAAAGCACAGAGCCCCAGATTTTATGTTGTCCTGGAGAGCTTGCAGAGCACTGGGGAAAGGCAGGCAGAGAATTCCCTGCTAGCACCTTCTCTGTGCCTGGGAAGCACAAGTGTTCACTTTGCTTCACAGAATCGCTTTTGTGCAGAAAACAGTAACACTTGTTCAGAATGAAAGAAAGCACAGAACCCCAGATTTTATGTTGTCCTGGAGAGCTTGCAGAGCACTGAGGAAAGGCAGGCAGAGAATTCCCTGCTAGCACCTTCTCTGTGCCTGTTCACATTGCTTCGCAGAATCGCTTTTGTGCAGAAAACAGTAACACTTGTTCAGAACGAAAGAAAGCACAGAGCCCCAGATTTTATGTTGTCCTGGAAGCTTGCAGAGCACTGGGGAAAGGCAGGCAGAGAATTCCCTGCTAGCACCTTCTCTGTGCCTGGGAAGCAGAAGTGTTCACATTGCTTCGCAGAATCGTTTTTGTGCAGAAAACAGTAACACTTGTTCAGAACGAAAGAAAGCACAGAGCCCCAGATTTGCTGTTGTCCTGGAGAGCTTGCAGAGCACTGGGGAAAGGCAGGCAGAGAATTCCCTGCTAGCACCTTCTCTGTGCCTGGGAAGCAGAAGTGTTCACATTGCTTCACAGAATCGCTTTTGTGCAGAAAACAGTAACACTTGTTCAGAACGAAAGAAAGCACAGAGCACCAGATTTTATGTTGTCCTGGAGAGCTTGCAGAGCACTGGGGAAAGGCAGGCAGAGAATTCCCTGCTAGCACCTTCTCTGTGCCTGGGAAGCACAAGTGTTCACATTGCTTCGCAGAATCGCTTTTGTGCAGAAAACAGTAACACTTGTTCAGAACGAAAGAAAGCACAGAGCCCCAGATTTTATGTTGTCCTGGAGAGCTTGCAGAGCACTGGGGAAAGGCAGGCAGAGAATTCCCTGCTAGCACCTTCTCTGTGCCTGGGAAGCAGAAGTGTTCACATTGCTTTGCAGAATCGCTTTTGTGCAGAAAACAGTAACACTTGTTCAGAACGAAAGAAAGCACAGAGCCCCAGATTTTATGTTGTCCTGGAGAGCTTGCAGAGCACTGGGGAAAGGCAGGCAGAGAATTCCCTGCTAGCACCTTCTCTGTGCCTGGGAAGCACAAGTGTTCACATTGCTTCGCAGAATCGCTTTTGTGCAGAAAACAGTAACACTTGTTCAGAACGAAAGAAAGCACAGAGCCCCAGATTTTATGTTGTCCTGGAGAGCTTGCAGAGCACTGAGGAAAGGCAGGCAGAGAATTCCCTGCTAGCACCTTCTCTGTGCCTGTTCACATTGCTTTGCAGAATCGCTTTTGTGCAGAAAACAGTAACACTTGTTCAGCACGAAAGAAAGCACAGAGCCCCAGATTTTATGTTCTCCTGGAGAGCTTGCAGAGCACTGGGGAAAGGCAGGCAGAGAATTCCCTGCTAGCACCTTCTCTGTGCCTGGGAAGCACAAGTGTTCACATTGCTTCGCAGAATCGCTTTTGTGCAGAAAACAGTAACACTTGTTCAGAACGAAAGAAAGCACAGAGCCCCAGATTTTATGTTGTCCTGGAGAGCTTGCAGAGCACTGGGGAAAGGCAGGCAGAGAATTCCCTGCTAGCACCTTCTCTGTGCCTGGGAAGCAGAAGTGTTCACATTGCTTTGCAGAATCGCTTTTGTGCAGAAAACAGTAACACTTGTTCAGAATGAAAGAAAGCACAGAGCCCCAGATTTTATGTTGTCCTGGAGAGCTTGCAGAGCACTGGGGAAAGGCAGGCAGAGAATTCCCTGCTAGCACCTTCTCTGTGCCTGGGAAGCACAAGTGTTCATATTGCTTCGCAGAATCGCTTTTGTGCAGAAAACAGTAACACTTGTTCAGAACGAAAGAAAGCACAGAGCCCCAGATTTGCTGTTGTCCTGGAGAGCTTGCAGAGCACTGGGGAAAGGCAGGCAGAGAATTCCCTGCTAGCACCTTCTCTGTGCCTGGGAAGCAGAAGTGTTCACATTGCTTCGCAGAATCGCTTTTGTGCAGAAAACAGTAACACTTGTTCAGAACGAAAGAAAGCACAGAGCCCCAGATTTTATGTTCTCCTGGAGAGCTTGCAGAGCACTGGGGAAAGGCAGGCAGAGAATTCCCTGCTAGCACCTTCTCTGTGCCTGGGAAGCAGAAGTGTTCACATTGCTTTGCAGAATCGCTTTTGTGCAGAAAACAGTAACACTTGTTCAGAACGAAAGAAAGCACAGAGCCCCAGATTTGCTGTTGTCCTGGAGAGCTTGCAGAGCACTGGGGAAAGGCAGGCAGAGAATTCCCTGCTAGCACCTTCTCTGTGCCTGGGAAGCAGAAGTGTTCACATTGCTTCGCAGAATCGCTTTTGTGCAGAAAACAGTAACACTTGTTCAGAACGAAAGAAAGCACAGAGCCCCAGATTTTATGTTGTCCTGGAGAGCTTGCAGAGCACTGGGGAAAGGCAGGCAGAGAATTCCCTGCTAGCACCTTCTCTGTGCCTGGGAAGCAGAAGTGTTCACATTGCTTCGCAGAATCGCTTTTGTGCAGAAAACAGTAACACTTGTTCAGAATGAAAGAAAGCACAGAGCCCCAGATTTTATGTTGTCCTGGAGAGCTTGCAGAGCACTGGGGAAAGGCAGGCAGAGAATTCCCTGCTAGCACCTTCTCTGTGCCTGGGAAGCAGAAGTGTTCACATTGCTTCGCAGAATCGCTTTTGTGCAGAAAACAGTAACACTTGTTCAGAACGAAAGAAAGCACAGAGCCCCAGATTTTATGTTGTCCTAGAGAGCTTGCAGAGCACTGGGGAAAGGCAGGCAGAGAATTCCCTGCTAGCACCTTCTCTGTGCCTGGGAAGCAGAAGTGTTCACATTGCTTCGCAGAATCGCTTTTGTGCAGAAAACAGTAACACTTGTTCAGAACGAAAGAAAGCACAGAGCCCCAGATTTTATGTTGTCCTGGAGAGCTTGCAGAGCACTGGGGAAAGGCAGGCAGAGAATTCCCTGCTAGCACCTTCTCTGTGCCTGGGAAGCAGAAGTGTTCACATTGCTTTGCAGAATCGCTTTTGTGCAGAAAACAGTAACAGTTGTTCAGAACGAAAGAAAGCACAGAGCCCCAGATTTTATGTTGTCCTGGAGAGCTTGCAGAGCACTGGGGAAAGGCAGGCAGAGAATTCCCTGCTAGCACCTTCTCTGTGCCTGGGAAGCAGAAGTGTTCACATTGCTTCGCAGAATCGCTTTTGTGCAGAAAACAGTAACACTTGTTCAGAACGAAAGAAAGCACAGAGCCCCAGATTTTATGTTGTCCTGGAGAGCTTGCAGAGCACTGGGGAAAGGCAGGCAGAGAATTCCCTGCTAGCACCTTCTCTGTGCCTGGGAAGCAGAAGTGTTCACATTGCTTCGCAGAATCGCTTTTGTGCAGAAAACAGTAACACTTGTTCAGAATGAAAGAAAGCACAGAGCCCCAGATTTTATGTTGTCCTGGAGAGCTTGCAGAGCACTGGGGAAAGGCAGGCAGAGAATTCCCTGCTAGCACCTTCTCTGTGCCTGGGAAGCACAAGTGTTCATATTGCTTCGCAGAATCGCTTTTGTGCAGAAAACAGTAACACTTGTTCAGAACGAAAGAAAGCACAGAGCCCCAGATTTTATGTTGTCCTGGAGAGCTTGCAGAGCACTGGGGAGAGGCAGGCAGAGAATTCCCTGCTAGCACCTTCTCTGTGCCTGGGAAGCAGAAGTGTTCACATTGCTTCGCAGAATCGCTTTTGTGCAGAAAACAGTAACACTTGTTCAGAATGAAAGCAAGCACAGAGCCCCAGATTTTATGTTGTCCTGGAGAGCTTGCAGAGCACTGAGGAAAGGCAGGCAGAGAATTCCCTGCTAGCACCTTCTCTGTGCCTGTTCACATTGCTTCGCAGAATCGCTTTTGTGCAGAAAACAGTAACACTTGTTCAGAACGAAAGAAAGCACAGAGCCCCAGATTCTATGTTGTCCTGGAGAGCTTGCAGAGCACTGGGGAAAGGCAGGCAGAGAATTCCCTGCTAGCACCTTCTCTGTGCCTGGGAAGCAGAAGTGTTCACATTGCTTCGCAGAATCGCTTTTGTGCAGAAAACAGTAACACTTGTTCAGAACGAAAGAAAGCACAGAGCCCCAAATTTTATGTTGTCCTGGAGAGCTTGCAGAGCACTGGGGAAAGGCAGGCAGAGAATTCCCTGCTAGCACCTTCTCTGTGCCTGGGAAGCAGAAGTGTTCACATTGCTTTGCAGAATCGCTTTTGTGCAGAAAACAGTAACACTTGCTCAGAACGAAAGAAATCACAGAGCCCCAGATTTTATGTTGTCCTGGAGAGCTTGCAGAGCACTGGGGAAAGGCAGGCAGAGAATTCCCTGCTAGCACCTTCTCTGTGCCTGGGAAGCAGAAGTGTTCACATTGCTTCGCAGAATCGCTTTTGTGCAGAAAACAGTAACAGTTGTTCAGAACGAAAGAAAGCACAGAGCCCCAGATTTTATGTTGTCCTGGAGAGCTTGCAGAGCACTGGGGAAAGGCAGGCAGAGAATTCCCTGCTAGCACCTTCTCTGTGTCTGGGAAGCAGAAATGTTCACATTGCTTTGCAGAATCGCTTTTGTGCAGAAAACAGTAACACTTGTTCAGAATGAAAGAAAGCACAGAGCCCCAGATTTTATGTTGTCCTGGAGAGCTTGCAGAGCACTGGGGAAAGGCAGGCAGAGAATTCCCTGCTAGCACCTTCTCTGTGCCTGGGAAGCACAAGTGTTCACTTTGCTTCACAGAATCGCTTTTGTGCAGAAAACAGTAACAGTTGTTCAGAACGAAAGAAAGCACAGAACCCCAGATTTTATGTTGTCCTGGAGAGCTTGCAGAGCACTGAGGAAAGGCAGGCAGAGAATTCCCTGCTAGCACCTTCTCTGTGCCTGTTCACATTGCTTCGCAGAATCGCTTTTGTGCAGAAAACAGTAACACTTGTTCAGAACGAAAGAAAGCACAGAGCCCCAGATTTTATGTTGTCCTGGAAGCTTGCAGAGCACTGGGGAAAGGCAGGCAGAGAATTCCCTGCTAGCACCTTCTCTGTGCCTGGGAAGCAGAAGTGTTCACATTGCTTCGCAGAATCGTTTTTGTGCAGAAAACAGTAACACTTGTTCAGAACGAAAGAAAGCACAGAGCCCCAGATTTTATGTTGTCCTGGAGAGCTTGCAGAGCACTGGGGAAAGGCAGGCAGAGAATTCCCTGCTAGCACCTTCTCTGTGCCTGGGAAGCAGAAGTGTTCACATTGCTTCGCAGAATCGCTTTTGTGCAGAAAACAGTAACACTTGTTCAGAACGAAAGAAAGCACAGAGCCCCAGATTTTATGTTGTCCTGGAGAGCTTGCAGAGCACTGGGGAAAGGCAGGCAGAGAATTCCCTGCTAGCACCTTCTCTGTGCCTGGGAAGCACAAGTGTTCACATTGCTTCGCAGAATCGCTTTTGTGCAGAAAACAGTAACACTTGTTCAGAACGAAAGAAAGCACAGAGCCCCAGATTTTATGTTGTCCTGGAGAGCTTGCAGAGCACTGGGGAAAGGCAGGCAGAGAATTCCCTGCTAGCACCTTCTCTGTGCCTGGGAAGCACAAGTGTTCACATTGCTTCGCAGAATCGCTTTTGTGCAGAAAACAGTAACAGTTGTTCAGAACGAAAGAAAGCACAGAGCCCCAGATTTTATGTTGTCCTGGAGAGCTTGCAGAGCACTGGGGAAAGGCAGGCAGAGAATTCCCTGCTAGCACCTTCTCTGTGCCTGGGAAGCAGAAGTGTTCACATTGCTTTGCAGAATCGCTTTTGTGCAGAAAACAGTAACACTTGTTCAGAACGAAAGAAAGCACAGAGCCCCAGATTTTATGTTGTCCTGGAGAGCTTGCAGAGCACTGGGGAAAGGCAGGCAGAGAATTCCCTGCTAGCACCTTCTCTGTGCCTGGGAAGCACAAGTGTTCACATTGCTTCGCAGAATCGCTTTTGTGCAGAAAACAGTAACACTTGTTCAGAACGAAAGAAAGCACAGAGCCCCAGATTTTATGTTGTCCTGGAGAGCTTGCAGAGCACTGAGGAAAGGCAGGCAGAGAATTCCCTGCTAGCACCTTCTCTGTGCCTGTTCACATTGCTTTGCAGAATCGCTTTTGTGCAGAAAACAGTAACACATGTTCAGCACGAAAGAAAGCACAGAGCCCCAGATTTTATGTTCTCCTGGAGAGCTTGCAGAGCACTGGGGAAAGGCAGGCAGAGAATTCCCTGCTAGCACCTTCTCTGTGCCTGGGAAGCACAAGTGTTCACATTGCTTCGCAGAATCGCTTTTGTGCAGAAAACAGTAACACTTGTTCAGAACGAAAGAAAGCACAGAGCCCCAGATTTTATGTTGTCCTGGAGAGCTTGCAGAGCACTGGGGAAAGGCAGGCAGAGAATTCCCTGCTAGCACCTTCTCTGTGCCTGGGAAGCACAAGTGTTCACATTGCTTCGCAGAATCGCTTTTGTGCAGAAAACAGTAACACTTGTTCAGAATGAAAGAAAGCACAGAGCCCCAGATTTTATGTTGTCCTGGAGAGCTTGCAGAGCACTGGGGAAAGGCAGGCAGAGAATTCCCTGCTAGCACCTTCTCTGTGCCTGGGAAGCACAAGTGTTCACATTGCTTCGCAGAATCGCTTTTGTGCAGAAAACAGTAACACTTGTTCAGAACGAAAGAAAGCACAGAGCCCCAGATTTTATGTTGTCCTGGAGAGCTTGCAGAGCACTGGGGAAAGGCAGGCAGAGAATTCCCTGCTAGCACCTTCTCTGTGCCTGGGAAGCAGAAGTGTTCACATTGCTTCGCAGAATCGCTTTTGTGCAGAAAACAGTAACACTTGTTCAGAACGAAAGAAAGCACAGAGCCCCAGATTTTGTGTTGTCCTGGAGAGCTTGCAGAGCACTGGGGAAAGGCAGGCAGAGAATTCCCTGCTAGCACCTTCTCTGTGCCTGGGAAGCAGAAGTGTTCACATTGCTTCGCAGAATCGCTTTTGTGCAGAAAACAGTAACAGTTGTTCAGAACGAAAGAAAGCACAGAGCCCCAGATTTTATGTTGTCCTGGAGAGCTTGCAGAGCACTGGGGAAAGGCAGGCAGAGAATTCCCTGCTAGCACCTTCTCTGTGCCTGGGAAGCAGAAGTGTTCACATTGCTTTGCAGAATCGCTTTTGTGCAGAAAACAGTAACACTTGTTCAGAACGAAAGAAAGCACAGAGCCCCAGATTTTATGTTGTCCTGGAGAGCTTGCAGAGCACTGGGGAAAGGCAGGCAGAGAATTCCCTGCTAGCACCTTCTCTGTGCCTGGGAAGCAGAAGTGTTCACATTGCTTCGCAGAATCGCTTTTGTGCAGAAAACAGTAACACTTGTTCAGAACGAAAGAAAGCACAGAGCCCCAGATTTTATGTTGTCCTGGAGAGCTTGCAGAGCACTGGGGAAAGGCAGGCAGAGAATTCCCTGCTAGCACCTTCTCTGTGCCTGGGAAGCAGAAGTGTTCACATTGCTTCGCAGAATCGCTTTTGTGCAGAAAACAGTAACACTTGTTCAGAACGAAAGAAAGCACAGAGCCCCAGATTTTATGTTGTCCTGGAGAGCTTGCAGAGCACTGGGGAAAGGCAGGCAGAGAATTCCCTGCTAGCACCTTCTCTGTGCCTGGGAAGCAGAAGTGTTCACATTGCTTTGCAGAATCGCTTTTGTGCAGAAAACAGTAACACTTGTTCAGAACGAAAGAAAGCACAGAGCCCCAGATTTGCTGTTGTCCTGGAGAGCTTGCAGAGCACTGGGGAAAGGCAGGCAGAGAATTCCCTGCTAGCACCTTCTCTGTGCCTGGGAAGCAGAAGTGTTCACATTGCTTCGCAGAATCGCTTTTGTGCAGAAAACAGTAACACTTGTTCAGAACGAAAGAAAGCACAGAGCCCCAGATTTTATGTTGTCCTGGAGAGCTTGCAGAGCACTGGGGAAAGGCAGGCAGAGAATTCCCTGCTAGCACCTTCTCTGTGCCTGGGAAGCACAAGTGTTCATATTGCTTCGCAGAATCGCTTTTGTGCAGAAAACAGTAACACTTGTTCAGAACGAAAGAAAGCACAGAGCCCCAGATTTTATGTTGTCCTGGAGAGCTTGCAGAGCACTGGGGAGAGGCAGGCAGAGAATTCCCTGCTAGCACCTTCTCTGTGCCTGGGAAGCACAAGTGTTCACATTGCTTCGCAGAATCGCTTTTGTGCAGAAAACAGTAACACTTTTTCAGAATGAAAGAAAGCACAGAGCCCCAGATTTTATGTTGTCCTGGAGAGCTTGCAGAGCACTGAGGAAAGGCAGGCAGAGAATTCCCTGCTAGCACCTTCTCTGTGCCTGTTCACATTGCTTCGCAGAATCGCTTTTGTGCAGAAAACAGTAACACTTGTTCAGAACGAAAGAAAGCACAGAGCCCCAGATTTTATGTTGTCCTGGAGAGCTTGCAGAGCACTGGGGAAAGGCAGGCAGAGAATTCCCTGCTAGCACCTTCTCTGTGCCTGGGAAGCAGAAGTGTTCACATTGCTTTGCAGAATCGCTTTTGTGCAGAAAACAGTAACACTTGTTCAGAACGAAAGAAAGCACAGAGCCCCAGATTTTATGTTGTCCTGGAGAGCTTGCAGAGCACTGGGGAAAGGCAGGCAGAGAATTCCCTGCTAGCACCTTCTCTGTGCCTGGGAAGCAGAAGTGTTCACATTGCTTTGCAGAATCGCTTTTGTGCAGAAAACAGTAACACTTGTTCAGAACGAAAGAAAGCACAGAGCCCCAGATTTTATGTTGTCCTGGAGAGCTTGCAGAGCACTGGGGAAAGGCAGGCAGAGAATTCCCTGCTAGCACCTTCTCTGTGCCTGGGAAGCAGAAGTGTTCACATTGCTTCGCAGAATCGCTTTTGTGCAGAAAACAGTAACACTTGTTCAGAACGAAAGAAAGCACAGAGCCCCAGATTTTATGTTGTCCTGGAGAGCTTGCAGAGCACTGGGGAAAGGCAGGCAGAGAATTCCCTGCTAGCACCTTCTCTGTGCCTGGGAAGCACAAGTGTTCATATTGCTTCGCAGAATCGCTTTTGTGCAGAAAACAGTAACACTTGTTCAGAACGAAAGAAAGCACAGAGCCCCAGATTTTATGTTGTCCTGGAGAGCTTGCAGAGCACTGGGGAGAGGCAGGCAGAGAATTCCCTGCTAGCACCTTCTCTGTGCCTGGGAAGCAGAAGTGTTCACATTGCTTCGCAGAATCGCTTTTGTGCAGAAAACAGTAACACTTGTTCAGAATGAAAGCAAGCACAGAGCCCCAGATTTTATGTTGTCCTGGAGAGCTTGCAGAGCACTGAGGAAAGGCAGGCAGAGAATTCCCTGCTAGCACCTTCTCTGTGCCTGTTCACATTGCTTCGCAGAATCGCTTTTGTGCAGAAAACAGTAACACTTGTTCAGAACGAAAGAAAGCACAGAGCCCCAGATTTTATGTTGTCCTGGAGAGCTTGCAGAGCACTGGGGAAAGGCAGGCAGAGAATTCCCTGCTAGCACCTTCTCTGTGCCTGGGAAGCAGAAGTGTTCACATTGCTTCGCAGAATCGCTTTTGTGCAGAAAACAGTAACACTTGTTCAGAACGAAAGAAAGCACAGAGCCCCAGATTTTATGTTGTCCTGGAGAGCTTGCAGAGCACTGGGGAAAGGCAGGCAGAGAATTCCCTGCTAGCACCTTCTCTGTGCCTGGGAAGCACAAGTGTTCATATTGCTTCGCAGAATCGCTTTTGTGCAGAAAACAGTAACACTTGTTCAGAACGAAAGAAAGCACAGAGCCCCAGATTTTATGTTGTCCTGGAGAGCTTGCAGAGCACTGGGGAGAGGCAGGCAGAGAATTCCCTGCTAGCACCTTCTCTGTGCCTGGGAAGCAGAAGTGTTCACATTGCTTCGCAGAATCGCTTTTGTGCAGAAAACAGTAACACTTGTTCAGAACGAAAGAAAGCACAGAGCCCCAGATTTTATGTTGTCCTGGAGAGCTTGCAGAGCACTGGGGAAAGGCAGGCAGAGAATTCCCTGCTAGCACCTTCTCTGTGCCTGGGAAGCAGAAGTGTTCACATTGCTTTGCAGAATCGCTTTTGTGCAGAAAACAGTAACACTTGTTCAGAACGAAAGAAAGCACAGAGCCCCAGATTTGCTGTTGTCCTGGAGAGCTTGCAGAGCACTGGGGAAAGGCAGGCAGAGAATTCCCTGCTAGCACCTTCTCTGTGCCTGGGAAGCACAAGTGTTCACATTGCTTCGCAGAATCGCTTTTGTGCAGAAAACAGTAACACTTGTTCAGAACGAAAGAAAGCACAGAGCCCCAGATTTTATGTTGTCCTGGAGAGCTTGCAGAGCACTGGGGAAAGGCAGGCAGAGAATTCCCTGCTAGCACCTTCTCTGTGCCTGGGAAGCACTAGTGTTCATATTGCTTCGCAGAATCGCTTTTGTGCAGAAAACAGTAACACTTGTTCAGAACGAAAGAAAGCACAGAGCCCCAGATTTTATGTTGTCCTGGAGAGCTTGCAGAGCACTGGGGAGAGGCAGGCAGAGAATTCCCTGCTAGCACCTTCTCTGTGCCTGGGAAGCACAAGTGTTCACATTGCTTCGCAGAATCGCTTTTGTGCAGAAAACAGTAACACTTTTTCAGAATGAAAGAAAGCACAGAGCCCCAGATTTTATGTTGTCCTGGAGAGCTTGCAGAGCACTGAGGAAAGGCAGGCAGAGAATTCCCTGCTAGCACCTTCTCTGTGCCTGTTCACATTGCTTCGCAGAATCGCTTTTGTGCAGAAAACAGTAACACTTGTTCAGAACGAAAGAAAGCACAGAGCCCCAGATTTTATGTTGTCCTGGAGAGCTTGCAGAGCACTGGGGAAAGGCAGGCAGAGAATTCCCTGCTAGCACCTTCTCTGTGCCTGGGAAGCAGAAGTGTTCACATTGCTTTGCAGAATCGCTTTTGTGCAGAAAACAGTAAAACTTGTTCAGAACGAAAGAAAGCACAGAGCCCCAGATTTTATGTTGTCCTGGAGAGCTTGCAGAGCACTGGGGAAAGGCAGGCAGAGAATTCCCTGCTAGCACCTTCTCTGTGCCTGGGAAGCAGAAGTGTTCACATTGCTTCGCAGAATCGCTTTTGTGCAGAAAACAGTAACACTTGTTCAGAACGAAAGAAAGCACAGAGCCCCAGATTTTATGTTGTCCTGGAGAGCTTGCAGAGCACTGGGGAAAGGCAGGCAGAGAATTCCCTGCTAGCACCTTCTCTGTGCCTGGGAAGCAGAAGTGTTCACATTGCTTCGCAGAATCGCTTTTGTGCAGAAAACAGTAACACTTGTTCAGAACGAAAGAAAGCACAGAGCCCCAGATTTTATGTTGTCCTGGAGAGCTTGCAGAGCACTGGGGAAAGGCAGGCAGAGAATTCCCTGCTAGCACCTTCTCTGTGCCTGGGAAGCACAAGTGTTCATATTGCTTCGCAGAATCGCTTTTGTGCAGAAAACAGTAACACTTGTTCAGAACGAAAGAAAGCACAGAGCCCCAGATTTTATGTTGTCCTGGAGAGCTTGCAGAGCACTGGGGAGAGGCAGGCAGAGAATTCCCTGCTAGCACCTTCTCTGTGCCTGGGAAGCAGAAGTGTTCACATTGCTTCGCAGAATCGCTTTTGTGCAGAAAACAGTAACACTTGTTCAGAATGAAAGCAAGCACAGAGCCCCAGATTTTATGTTGTCCTGGAGAGCTTGCAGAGCACTGAGGAAAGGCAGGCAGAGAATTCCCTGCTAGCACCTTCTCTGTGCCTGTTCACATTGCTTCGCAGAATCGCTTTTGTGCAGAAAACAGTAACACTTGTTCAGAACGAAAGAAAGCACAGAGCCCCAGATTTTATGTTGTCCTGGAGAGCTTGCAGAGCACTGGGGAAAGGCAGGCAGAGAATTCCCTGCTAGCACCTTCTCTGTGCCTGGGAAGCAGAAGTGTTCACATTGCTTCGCAGAATCGCTTTTGTGCAGAAAACAGTAACACTTGTTCAGAACGAAAGAAAGCACAGAGCCCCAGATTTTATGTTGTCCTGGAGAGCTTGCAGAGCACTGGGGAAAGGCAGGCAGAGAATTCCCTGCTAGCACCTTCTCTGTGCCTGGGAAGCACAAGTGTTCATATTGCTTCGCAGAATCGCTTTTGTGCAGAAAACAGTAACACTTGTTCAGAACGAAAGAAAGCACAGAGCCCCAGATTTTATGTTGTCCTGGAGAGCTTGCAGAGCACTGGGGAGAGGCAGGCAGAGAATTCCCTGCTAGCACCTTCTCTGTGCCTGGGAAGCACAAGTGTTCACATTGCTTCGCAGAATCGCTTTTGTGCAGAAAACAGTAACACTTGTTCAGAACGAAAGAAAGCACAGAGCCCCAGATTTTATGTTGTCCTGGAGAGCTTGCAGAGCACTGGGGAAAGGCAGGCAGAGAATTCCCTGCTAGCACCTTCTCTGTGCCTGGGAAGCACAAGTGTTCACATTGCTTCGCAGAATCGCTTTTGTGCAGAAAACAGTAACACTTGTTCAGAACGAAAGAAAGCACAGAGCCCCAGATTTTATGTTGTCCTGGAGAGCTTGCAGAGCACTGGGGAAAGGCAGGCAGAGAATTCCCTGCTAGCACCTTCTCTGTGCCTGGGAAGCAGAAGTGTTCACATTGCTTTGCAGAATCGCTTTTGTGCAGAAAACAGTAACACTTGCTCAGAACGAAAGAAATCACAGAGCCCCAGATTTTATGTTGTCCTGGAGAGCTTGCAGAGCACTGGGGAAAGGCAGGCAGAGAATTCCCTGCTAGCACCTTCTCTGTGCCTGTTCACATTGCTTCGCAGAATCGCTTTTGTGCAGAAAACAGTAACACTTGTTCAGAACGAAAGAAAGCACAGAGCCCCAGATTTTATGTTGTCCTGGAGAGCTTGCAGAGCACTGGGGAAAGGCAGGCAGAGAATTCCCTGCTAGCACCTTCTCTGTGCCTGGGAAGCAGAAGTGTTCACATTGCTTTGCAGAATCGCTTTTGTGCAGAAAACAGTAAAACTTGTTCAGAACGAAAGAAAGCACAGAGCCCCAGATTTTATGTTGTCCTGGAGAGCTTGCAGAGCACTGGGGAAAGGCAGGCAGAGAATTCCCTGCTAGCACCTTCTCTGTGCCTGGGAAGCAGAAGTGTTCACATTGCTTCGCAGAATCGCTTTTGTGCAGAAAACAGTAACACTTGTTCAGAACGAAAGAAAGCACAGAGCCCCAGATTTTATGTTGTCCTGGAGAGCTTGCAGAGCACTGGGGAAAGGCAGGCAGAGAATTCCCTGCTAGCACCTTCTCTGTGCCTGGGAAGCAGAAGTGTTCACATTGCTTCGCAGAATCGCTTTTGTGCAGAAAACAGTAACACTTGTTCAGAACGAAAGAAAGCACAGAGCCCCAGATTTTATGTTGTCCTGGAGAGCTTGCAGAGCACTGGGGAAAGGCAGGCAGAGAATTCCCTGCTAGCACCTTCTCTGTGCCTGGGAAGCAGAAGTGTTCACATTGCTTCGCAGAATCGCTTTTGTGCAGAAAACAGTAACACTTGTTCAGAACGAAAGAAAGCACAGAGCCCCAGATTTTATGTTGTCCTGGAGAGCTTGCAGAGCACTGGGGAGAGGCAGGCAGAGAATTCCCTGCTAGCACCTTCTCTGTGCCTGGGAAGCAGAAGTGTTCACATTGCTTCGCAGAATCGCTTTTGTGCAGAAAACAGTAACACTTGTTCAGAATGAAAGCAAGCACAGAGCCCCAGATTTTATGTTGTCCTGGAGAGCTTGCAGAGCACTGAGGAAAGGCAGGCAGAGAATTCCCTGCTAGCACCTTCTCTGTGCCTGTTCACATTGCTTCGCAGAATCGCTTTTGTGCAGAAAACAGTAACACTTGTTCAGAACGAAAGAAAGCACAGAGCCCCAGATTTTATGTTGTCCTGGAGAGCTTGCAGAGCACTGGGGAAAGGCAGGCAGAGAATTCCCTGCTAGCACCTTCTCTGTGCCTGGGAAGCAGAAGTGTTCACATTGCTTCGCAGAATCGCTTTTGTGCAGAAAACAGTAACACTTGTTCAGAACGAAAGAAAGCACAGAGCCCCAGATTTTATGTTGTCCTGGAGAGCTTGCAGAGCACTGGGGAAAGGCAGGCAGAGAATTCCCTGCTAGCACCTTCTCTGTGCCTGGGAAGCACAAGTGTTCATATTGCTTCGCAGAATCGCTTTTGTGCAGAAAACAGTAACACTTGTTCAGAACGAAAGAAAGCACAGAGCCCCAGATTTTATGTTGTCCTGGAGAGCTTGCAGAGCACTGGGGAGAGGCAGGCAGAGAATTCCCTGCTAGCACCTTCTCTGTGCCTGGGAAGCACAAGTGTTCACATTGCTTCGCAGAATCGCTTTTGTGCAGAAAACAGTAACACTTGTTCAGAACGAAAGAAAGCACAGAGCCCCAGATTTTATGTTGTCCTGGAGAGCTTGCAGAGCACTGGGGAAAGGCAGGCAGAGAATTCCCTGCTAGCACCTTCTCTGTGCCTGGGAAGCACAAGTGTTCACATTGCTTCGCAGAATCGCTTTTGTGCAGAAAACAGTAACACTTGTTCAGAACGAAAGAAAGCACAGAGCCCCAGATTTTATGTTGTCCTGGAGAGCTTGCAGAGCACTGGGGAAAGGCAGGCAGAGAATTCCCTGCTAGCACCTTCTCTGTGCCTGGGAAGCAGAAGTGTTCACATTGCTTTGCAGAATCGCTTTTGTGCAGAAAACAGTAACACTTGCTCAGAACGAAAGAAATCACAGAGCCCCAGATTTTATGTTGTCCTGGAGAGCTTGCAGAGCACTGGGGAAAGGCAGGCAGAGAATTCCCTGCTAGCACCTTCTCTGTGCCTGGGAAGCAGAAGTGTTCACATTGCTTCGCAGAATCGCTTTTGTGCAGAAAACAGTAACAGTTGTTCAGAACGAAAGAAAGCACAGAGCCCCAGATTTTATGTTGTCCTGGAGAGCTTGCAGAGCACTGGGGAAAGGCAGGCAGAGAATTCCCTGCTAGCACCTTCTCTGTGCCTGGGAAGCAGAAGTGTTCACATTGCTTTGCAGAATCGCTTTTGTGCAGAAAACAGTAACACTTGTTCAGAATGAAAGAAAGCACAGAGCCCCAGATTTTATGTTGTCCTGGAGAGCTTGCAGAGCACTGGGGAAAGGCAGGCAGAGAATTCCCTGCTAGCACCTTCTCTGTGCCTGGGAAGCACAAGTGTTCACTTTGCTTCACAGAATCGCTTTTGTGCAGAAAACAGTAACACTTGTTCAGAACGAAAGAAAGCACAGAGCCCCAGATTTTATGTTGTCCTGGAGAGCTTGCAGAGCACTGGGGAAAGGCAGGCAGAGAATTCCCTGCTAGCACCTTCTCTGTGCCTGGGAAGCAGAAGTGTTCACATTGCTTTGCAGAATCGCTTTTGTGCAGAAAACAGTAACACTTGTTCAGAATGAAAGAAAGCACAGAACCCCAGATTTTATGTTGTCCTGGAGAGCTTGCAGAGCACTGAGGAAAGGCAGGCAGAGAATTCCCTGCTAGCACCTTCTCTGTGCCTGTTCACATTGCTTCGCAGAATCGCTTTTGTGCAGAAAACAGTAACACTTGTTCAGAACGAAAGAAAGCACAGAGCCCCAGATTTTATGTTGTCCTGGAAGCTTGCAGAGCACTGGGGAAAGGCAGGCAGAGAATTCCCTGCTAGCACCTTCTCTGTGCCTG
Source organism: Strix uralensis (assembly GCF_047716275.1). NCBI lineage: Eukaryota > Metazoa > Chordata > Aves > Strigiformes > Strigidae > Strix > Strix uralensis. Next base: position 121,610 of record NW_027436773.1, on the reverse strand, counting down.
GGAAGCAGAAGTGTTCACATTGCTTCGCAGAATCGCTTTTGTGCAGAAAACAGTAACACTTGTTCAGAACGAAAGAAAGCACAGAGCCCCAGATTTTATGTTGTCCTGGAGAGCTTGCAGAGCACTGGGGAAAGGCAGGCAGAGAATTCCCTGCTAGCACCTTCTCTGTGCCTGGGAAGCACAAGTGTTCACATTGCTTCGCAGAATCGCTTTTGTGCAGAAAACAGTAACACTTGTTCAGAACGAAAGAAAGCACAGAGCCCCAGATTTTATGTTGTCCTGGAGAGCTTGCAGAGCACTGGGGAAAGGCAGGCAGAGAATTCCCTGCTAGCACCTTCTCTGTGCCTGGGAAGCACAAGTGTTCACTTTGCTTCGCAGAATCGCTTTTGTGCAGAAAACAGTAACACTTGTTCAGAATGAAAGAAAGCACAGAGCCCCAGATTTTATGTTGTCCTGGAGAGCTTGCAGAGCACTGGGGAAAGGCAGGCAGAGAATTCCCTGCTAGCACCTTCTCTGTGCCTGGGAAGCAGAAGTGTTCACATTGCTTCGCAGAATCGCTTTTGTGCAGAAAACAGTAACACTTGTTCAGAACGAAAGAAAGCACAGAGCCCCAGATTTTATGTTGTCCTGGAGAGCTTGCAGAGCACTGGGGAGAGGCAGGCAGAGAATTCCCTGCTAGCACCTTCTCTGTGCCTGGGAAGCAGAAGTGTTCACATTGCTTTGCAGAATCGCTTTTGTGCAGAAAACAGTAACACTTGTTCAGAACGAAAGAAAGCACAGAGCCCCAGATTTTATGTTGTCCTGGAGAGCTTGCAGAGCACTGGGGAAAGGCAGGCAGAGAATTCCCTGCTAGCACCTTCTCTGTGCCTGGGAAGCACAAGTGTTCACATTGCTTCGCAGAATCGCTTTTGTGCAGAAAACAGTAACACTTGTTCAGAACGAAAGAAAGCACAGAGCCCCAGATTTTATGTTGTCCTGGAGAGCTTGCAGAGCACTGGGGAAAGGCAGGCAGAGAATTCCCTGCTAGCACCTTCTCTGTGCCTGTTCACATTGCTTTGCAGAATCGCTTTTGTGCAGAAAACAGTAACACTTGTTCAGCACGAAAGAAAGCACAGAGCCCCAGATTTTATGTTCTCCTGGAGAGCTTGCAGAGCACTGGGGAAAGGCAGGCAGAGAATTCCCTGCTAGCACCTTCTCTGTGCCTGGGAAGCACAAGTGTTCACATTGCTTCGCAGAATCGCTTTTGTGCAGAAAACAGTAACACTTGTTCAGAACGAAAGAAAGCACAGAGCCCCAGATTTTATGTTGTCCTGGAGAGCTTGCAGAGCACTGGGGAAAGGCAGGCAGAGAATTCCCTGCTAGCACCTTCTCTGTGCCTGGGAAGCAGAAGTGTTCACATTGCTTCGCAGAATCGCTTTTGTGCAGAAAACAGTAACACTTGTTCAGAATGAAAGAAAGCACAGAGCCCCAGATTTTATGTTGTCCTGGAGAGCTTGCAGAGCACTGGGGAAAGGCAGGCAGAGAATTCCCTGCTAGCACCTTCTCTGTGCCTGGGAAGCACAAGTGTTCATATTGCTTCGCAGAATCGCTTTTGTGCAGAAAACAGTAACACTTGTTCAGAACGAAAGAAAGCACAGAGCCCCAGATTTGCTGTTGTCCTGGAGAGCTTGCAGAGCACTGGGGAAAGGCAGGCAGAGAATTCCCTGCTAGCACCTTCTCTGTGCCTGGGAAGCACAAGTGTTCATATTGCTTCGCAGAATCGCTTTTGTGCAGAAAACAGTAACACTTGTTCAGAACGAAAGAAAGCACAGAGCCCCAGATTTTATGTTGTCCTGGAGAGCTTGCAGAGCACTGGGGAGAGGCAGGCAGAGAATTCCCTGCTAGCACCTTCTCTGTGCCTGGGAAGCACAAGTGTTCACATTGCTTCGCAGAATCGCTTTTGTGCAGAAAACAGTAACACTTTTTCAGAATGAAAGAAAGCACAGAGCCCCAGATTTTATGTTGTCCTGGAGAGCTTGCAGAGCACTGAGGAAAGGCAGGCAGAGAATTCCCTGCTAGCACCTTCTCTGTGCCTGTTCACATTGCTTCGCAGAATCGCTTTTGTGCAGAAAACAGTAACACTTGTTCAGAACGAAAGAAAGCACAGAGCCCCAGATTTTATGTTGTCCTGGAGAGCTTGCAGAGCACTGGGGAAAGGCAGGCAGAGAATTCCCTGCTAGCACCTTCTCTGTGCCTGGGAAGCAGAAGTGTTCACATTGCTTTGCAGAATCGCTTTTGTGCAGAAAACAGTAACACTTGTTCAGAACGAAAGAAAGCACAGAGCCCCAGATTTTATGTTGTCCTGGAGAGCTTGCAGAGCACTGGGGAAAGGCAGGCAGAGAATTCCCTGCTAGCACCTTCTCTGTGCCTGGGAAGCAGAAGTGTTCACATTGCTTCGCAGAATCGCTTTTGTGCAGAAAACAGTAACACTTGTTCAGAACGAAAGAAAGCACAGAGCCCCAGATTTTATGTTGTCCTGGAGAGCTTGCAGAGCACTGGGGAAAGGCAGGCAGAGAATTCCCTGCTAGCACCTTCTCTGTGCCTGGGAAGCAGAAGTGTTCACATTGCTTCGCAGAATCGCTTTTGTGCAGAAAACAGTAACACTTGTTCAGAACGAAAGAAAGCACAGAGCCCCAGATTTTATGTTGTCCTGGAGAGCTTGCAGAGCACTGGGGAAAGGCAGGCAGAGAATTCCCTGCTAGCACCTTCTCTGTGCCTGGGAAGCAGAAGTGTTCACATTGCTTCGCAGAATCGCTTTTGTGCAGAAAACAGTAACACTTGTTCAGAACGAAAGAAAGCACAGAGCCCCAGATTTTATGTTGTCCTGGAGAGCTTGCAGAGCACTGGGGAGAGGCAGGCAGAGAATTCCCTGCTAGCACCTTCTCTGTGCCTGGGAAGCAGAAGTGTTCACATTGCTTCGCAGAATCGCTTTTGTGCAGAAAACAGTAACACTTGTTCAGAATGAAAGCAAGCACAGAGCCCCAGATTTTATGTTGTCCTGGAGAGCTTGCAGAGCACTGAGGAAAGGCAGGCAGAGAATTCCCTGCTAGCACCTTCTCTGTGCCTGTTCACATTGCTTTGCAGAATCGCTTTTGTGCAGAAAACAGTAACACTTGTTCAGAACGAAAGAAAGCACAGAGCCCCAGATTTTATGTTGTCCTGGAGAGCTTGCAGAGCACTGGGGAAAGGCAGGCAGAGAATTCCCTGCTAGCACCTTCTCTGTGCCTGGGAAGCAGAAGTGTTCACATTGCTTCGCAGAATCGCTTTTGTGCAGAAAACAGTAACACTTGTTCAGAACGAAAGAAAGCACAGAGCCCCAGATTTTATGTTGTCCTGGAGAGCTTGCAGAGCACTGGGGAAAGGCAGGCAGAGAATTCCCTGCTAGCACCTTCTCTGTGCCTGGGAAGCAGAAGTGTTCACATTGCTTTGCAGAATCGCTTTTGTGCAGAAAACAGTAACACTTGCTCAGAACGAAAGAAATCACAGAGCCCGAGATTTTATGTTGTCCTGGAGAGCTTGCAGAGCACTGGGGAAAGGCAGGCAGAGAATTCCCTGCTAGCACCTTCTCTGTGCCTGGGAAGCAGAAGTGTTCACATTGCTTCGCAGAATCGCTTTTGTGCAGAAAACAGTAACAGTTGTTCAGAACGAAAGAAAGCACAGAGCCCCAGATTTTATGTTGTCCTGGAGAGCTTGCAGAGCACTGGGGAAAGGCAGGCAGAGAATTCCCTGCTAGCACCTTCTCTGTGCCTGGGAAGCAGAAGTGTTCACATTGCTTTGCAGAATCGCTTTTGTGCAGAAAACAGTAACACTTGTTCAGAATGAAAGAAAGCACAGAGCCCCAGATTTTATGTTGTCCTGGAGAGCTTGCAGAGCACTGGGGAAAGGCAGGCAGAGAATTCCCTGCTAGCACCTTCTCTGTGCCTGGGAAGCACAAGTGTTCACTTTGCTTCACAGAATCGCTTTTGTGCAGAAAACAGTAACAGTTGTTCAGAACGAAAGAAAGCACAGAGCCCCAGATTTTATGTTGTCCTGGAGAGCTTGCAGAGCACTGGGGAAAGGCAGGCAGAGAATTCCCTGCTAGCACCTTCTCTGTGCCTGGGAAGCAGAAGTGTTCACATTGCTTTGCAGAATCGCTTTTGTGCAGAAAACAGTAACACTTGTTCAGAATGAAAGAAAGCACAGAACCCCAGATTTTATGTTGTCCTGGAGAGCTTGCAGAGCACTGAGGAAAGGCAGGCAGAGAATTCCCTGCTAGCACCTTCTCTGTGCCTGTTCACATTGCTTCGCAGAATCGCTTTTGTGCAGAAAACAGTAACACTTGTTCAGAACGAAAGAAAGCACAGAGCCCCAGATTTTATGTTGTCCTGGAAGCTTGCAGAGCACTGGGGAAAGGCAGGCAGAGAATTCCCTGCTAGCACCTTCTCTGTGCCTGGGAAGCAGAAGTGTTCACATTGCTTCGCAGAATCGCTTTTGTGCAGAAAACAGTAACACTTGTTCAGAACGAAAGAAAGCACAGAGCCCCAGATTTTATGTTGTCCTGGAGAGCTTGCAGAGCACTGGGGAAAGGCAGGCAGAGAATTCCCTGCTAGCACCTTCTCTGTGCCTGGGAAGCAGAAGTGTTCACATTGCTTCGCAGAATCGCTTTTGTGCAGAAAACAGTAACACTTGTTCAGAACGAAAGAAAGCACAGAGCCCCAGATTTTATGTTGTCCTGGAGAGCTTGCAGAGCACTGGGGAAAGGCAGGCAGAGAATTCCCTGCTAGCACCTTCTCTGTGCCTGGGAAGCACAAGTGTTCACTTTGCTTCGCAGAATCGCTTTTGTGCAGAAAACAGTAACACTTGTTCAGAACGAAAGAAAGCACAGAGCCCCAGATTTTATGTTGTCCTGGAGAGCTTGCAGAGCACTGGGGAAAGGCAGGCAGAGAATTCCCTGCTAGCACCTTCTCTGTGCCTGGGAAGCACAAGTGTTCACATTGCTTCGCAGAATCGCTTTTGTGCAGAAAACAGTAACACTTGTTCAGAACGAAAGAAAGCACAGAGCCCCAGATTTTATGTTGTCCTGGAGAGCTTGCAGAGCACTGGGGAAAGGCAGGCAGAGAATTCCCTGCTAGCACCTTCTCTGTGCCTGGGAAGCAGAAGTGTTCACATTGCTTTGCAGAATCGCTTTTGTGCAGAAAACAGTAACACTTGTTCAGAACGAAAGAAAGCACAGAGCCCCAGATTTTATGTTGTCCTGGAGAGCTTGCAGAGCACTGGGGAAAGGCAGGCAGAGAATTCCCTGCTAGCACCTTCTCTGTGCCTGGGAAGCACAAGTGTTCACATTGCTTCGCAGAATCGCTTTTGTGCAGAAAACAGTAACACTTGTTCAGAACGAAAGAAAGCACAGAGCCCCAGATTTTATGTTGTCCTGGAGAGCTTGCAGAGCACTGAGGAAAGGCAGGCAGAGAATTCCCTGCTAGCACCTTCTCTGTGCCTGTTCACATTGCTTTGCAGAATCGCTTTTGTGCAGAAAACAGTAACACTTGTTCAGCACGAAAGAAAGCACAGAGCCCCAGATTTTATGTTCTCCTGGAGAGCTTGCAGAGCACTGGGGAAAGGCAGGCAGAGAATTCCCTGCTAGCACCTTCTCTGTGCCTGGGAAGCAGAAGTGTTCACATTGCTTCGCAGAATCGCTTTTGTGCAGAAAACAGTAACACTTGTTCAGCACGAAAGAAAGCACAGAGCCCCAGATTTTATGTTGTCCTGGAGAGCTTGCAGAGCACTGGGGAAAGGCAGGCAGAGAATTCCCTGCTAGCACCTTCTCTGTGCCTGGGAAGCACAAGTGTTCACATTGCTTCGCAGAATCGCTTTTGTGCAGAAAACAGTAACACTTGTTCAGAATGAAAGAAAGCACAGAGCCCCAGATTTTATGTTGTCCTGGAGAGCTTGCAGAGCACTGGGGAAAGGCAGGCAGAGAATTCCCTGCTAGCACCTTCTCTGTGCCTGGGAAGCACAAGTGTTCATATTGCTTCGCAGAATCGCTTTTGTGCAGAAAACAGTAACACTTGTTCAGAACGAAAGAAAGCACAGAGCCCCAGATTTGCTGTTGTCCTGGAGAGCTTGCAGAGCACTGGGGAAAGGCAGGCAGAGAATTCCCTGCTAGCACCTTCTCTGTGCCTGGGAAGCAGAAGTGTTCACATTGCTTCGCAGAATCGCTTTTGTGCAGAAAACAGTAACACTTGTTCAGAACGAAAGAAAGCACAGAGCCCCAGATTTTATGTTGTCCTGGAGAGCTTGCAGAGCACTGGGGAAAGGCAGGCAGAGAATTCCCTGCTAGCACCTTCTCTGTGCCTGGGAAGCAGAAGTGTTCACATTGCTTCGCAGAATCGCTTTTGTGCAGAAAACAGTAACACTTGTTCAGAACGAAAGAAAGCACAGAGCCCCAGATTTTATGTTGTCCTGGAGAGCTTGCAGAGCACTGGGGAAAGGCAGGCAGAGAATTCCCTGCTAGCACCTTCTCTGTGCCTGGGAAGCAGAAGTGTTCACATTGCTTCGCAGAATCGCTTTTGTGCAGAAAACAGTAACACTTGTTCAGAACGAAAGAAAGCACAGAGCCCCAGATTTTATGTTGTCCTGGAGAGCTTGCAGAGCACTGGGGAAAGGCAGGCAGAGAATTCCCTGCTAGCACCTTCTCTGTGCCTGGGAAGCACAAGTGTTCACATTGCTTCGCAGAATCGCTTTTGTGCAGAAAACAGTAACACTTGTTCAGAACGAAAGAAAGCACAGAGCCCCAGATTTTATGTTGTCCTGGAGAGCTTGCAGAGCACTGGGGAAAGGCAGGCAGAGAATTCCCTGCTAGCACCTTCTCTGTGCCTGGGAAGCAGAAGTGTTCACATTGCTTCGCAGAATCGCTTTTGTGCAGAAAACAGTAACACTTGTTCAGAACGAAAGAAAGCACAGAGCCCCAGATTTTATGTTGTCCTGGAGAGCTTGCAGAGCACTGGGGAAAGGCAGGCAGAGAATTCCCTGCTAGCACCTTCTCTGTGCCTGGGAAGCACAAGTGTTCACATTGCTTCGCAGAATCGCTTTTGTGCAGAAAACAGTAACACTTGTTCAGAACGAAAGAAAGCACAGAGCCCCAGATTTGCTGTTGTCCTGGAGAGCTTGCAGAGCACTGGGGAAAGGCAGGCAGAGAATTCCCTGCTAGCACCTTCTCTGTGCCTGGGAAGCAGAAGTGTTCACATTGCTTCGCAGAATCGCTTTTGTGCAGAAAACAGTAACACTTGTTCAGAACGAAAGAAAGCACAGAGCCCCAGATTTTATGTTGTCCTGGAGAGCTTGCAGAGCACTGGGGAAAGGCAGGCAGAGAATTCCCTGCTAGCACCTTCTCTGTGCCTGGGAAGCACAAGTGTTCATATTGCTTCGCAGAATCGCTTTTGTGCAGAAAACAGTAACACTTGTTCAGAACGAAAGAAAGCACAGAGCCCCAGATTTTATGTTGTCCTGGAGAGCTTGCAGAGCACTGGGGAGAGGCAGGCAGAGAATTCCCTGCTAGCACCTTCTCTGTGCCTGGGAAGCACAAGTGTTCACATTGCTTCGCAGAATCGCTTTTGTGCAGAAAACAGTAACACTTTTTCAGAATGAAAGAAAGCACAGAGCCCCAGATTTTATGTTGTCCTGGAGAGCTTGCAGAGCACTGAGGAAAGGCAGGCAGAGAATTCCCTGCTAGCACCTTCTCTGTGCCTGTTCACATTGCTTCGCAGAATCGCTTTTGTGCAGAAAACAGTAACACTTGTTCAGAACGAAAGAAAGCACAGAGCCCCAGATTTTATGTTGTCCTGGAGAGCTTGCAGAGCACTGGGGAAAGGCAGGCAGAGAATTCCCTGCTAGCACCTTCTCTGTGCCTGGGAAGCAGAAGTGTTCACATTGCTTTGCAGAATCGCTTTTGTGCAGAAAACAGTAACACTTGTTCAGAACGAAAGAAAGCACAGAGCCCCAGATTTTATGTTGTCCTGGAGAGCTTGCAGAGCACTGGGGAAAGGCAGGCAGAGAATTCCCTGCTAGCACCTTCTCTGTGCCTGGGAAGCAGAAGTGTTCACATTGCTTCGCAGAATCGCTTTTGTGCAGAAAACAGTAACACTTGTTCAGAACGAAAGAAAGCACAGAGCCCCAGATTTTATGTTGTCCTGGAGAGCTTGCAGAGCACTGGGGAAAGGCAGGCAGAGAATTCCCTGCTAGCACCTTCTCTGTGCCTGGGAAGCAGAAGTGTTCACATTGCTTCGCAGAATCGCTTTTGTGCAGAAAACAGTAACACTTGTTCAGAACGAAAGAAAGCACAGAGCCCCAGATTTTATGTTGTCCTGGAGAGCTTGCAGAGCACTGGGGAAAGGCAGGCAGAGAATTCCCTGCTAGCACCTTCTCTGTGCCTGGGAAGCACAAGTGTTCATATTGCTTCGCAGAATCGCTTTTGTGCAGAAAACAGTAACACTTGTTCAGAACGAAAGAAAGCACAGAGCCCCAGATTTTATGTTGTCCTGGAGAGCTTGCAGAGCACTGGGGAGAGGCAGGCAGAGAATTCCCTGCTAGCACCTTCTCTGTGCCTGGGAAGCAGAAGTGTTCACATTGCTTCGCAGAATCGCTTTTGTGCAGAAAACAGTAACACTTGTTCAGAATGAAAGCAAGCACAGAGCCCCAGATTTTATGTTGTCCTGGAGAGCTTGCAGAGCACTGGGGAAAGGCAGGCAGAGAATTCCCTGCTAGCACCTTCTCTGTGCCTGTTCACATTGCTTCGCAGAATCGCTTTTGTGCAGAAAACAGTAACACTTGTTCAGAACGAAAGAAAGCACAGAGCCCCAGATTTTATGTTGTCCTGGAGAGCTTGCAGAGCACTGGGGAAAGGCAGGCAGAGAATTCCCTGCTAGCACCTTCTCTGTGCCTGGGAAGCACAAGTGTTCACATTGCTTCGCAGAATCGCTTTTGTGCAGAAAACAGTAACACTTGTTCAGAACGAAAGAAAGCACAGAGCCCCAGATTTTATGTTGTCCTGGAGAGCTTGCAGAGCACTGGGGAAAGGCAGGCAGAGAATTCCCTGCTAGCACCTTCTCTGTGCCTGGGAAGCAGAAGTGTTCACATTGCTTTGCAGAATCGCTTTTGTGCAGAAAACAGTAACACTTGTTCAGAATGAAAGAAAGCACAGAGCCCCAGATTTTATGTTGTCCTGGAGAGCTTGCAGAGCACTGGGGAAAGGCAGGCAGAGAATTCCCTGCTAGCACCTTCTCTGTGCCTGGGAAGCACAAGTGTTCACTTTGCTTCACAGAATCGCTTTTGTGCAGAAAACAGTAACACTTGTTCAGAATGAAAGAAAGCACAGAACCCCAGATTTTATGTTGTCCTGGAGAGCTTGCAGAGCACTGAGGAAAGGCAGGCAGAGAATTCCCTGCTAGCACCTTCTCTCTGCCTGTTCACATTGCTTCGCAGAATCGCTTTTGTGCAGAAAACAGTAACACTTGTTCAGAACGAAAGAAAGCACAGAGCCCCAGATTTTATGTTGTCCTGGAGAGCTTGCAGAGCACTGGGGAAAGGCAGGCAGAGAATTCCCTGCTAGCACCTTCTCTGTGCCTGGGAAGCACAAGTGTTCACATTGCTTTGCAGAAACGCTTTTGTGCAGAAAACAGTAACACTTGTTCAGAACGAAAGAAAGCACAGAGCCCCAGATTTTATGTTGTCCTGGAGAGCTTGCAGAGCACTGGGGAAAGGCAGGCAGAGAATTCCCTGCTAGCACCTTCTCTGTGCCTGGGAAGCAGAAGTGTTCACATTGCTTTGCAGAATCGCTTTTGTGCAGAAAACAGTAACACTTGTTCAGAACGAAAGAAAGCACAGAGCCCCAGATTTTATGTTGTCCTGGAGAGCTTGCAGAGCACTGGGGAAAGGCAGGCAGAGAATTCCCTGCTAGCACCTTCTCTGTGCCTGGGAAGCAGAAGTGTTCACATTGCTTCGCAGAATCGCTTTTGTGCAGAAAACAGTAACACTTGTTCAGAACGAAAGAAAGCACAGAGCCCCAGATTTTATGTTGTCCTGGAGAGCTTGCAGAGCACTGGGGAAAGGCAGGCAGAGAATTCCCTGCTAGCACCTTCTCTGTGCCTGGGAAGCAGAAGTGTTCACATTGCTTTGCAGAATCGCTTTTGTGCAGAAAACAGTAACACTTGTTCAGAATGAAAGAAAGCACAGAGCCCCAGATTTTATGTTGTCCTGGAGAGCTTGCAGAGCACTGGGGAAAGGCAGGCAGAGAATTCCCTGCTAGCACCTTCTCTGTGCCTGGGAAGCACAAGTGTTCACTTTGCTTCACAGAATCGCTTTTGTGCAGAAAACAGTAACACTTGTTCAGAATGAAAGAAAGCACAGAACCCCAGATTTTATGTTGTCCTGGAGAGCTTGCAGAGCACTGAGGAAAGGCAGGCAGAGAATTCCCTGCTAGCACCTTCTCTGTGCCTGTTCACATTGCTTCACAGAATCGCTTTTGTGCAGAAAACAGTAACACTTGTTCAGAACGAAAGAAAGCACAGAGCCCCAGATTTTATGTTGTCCTGGAAGCTTGCAGAGCACTGGGGAAAGGCAGGCAGAGAATTCCCTGCTAGCACCTTCTCTGTGCCTGGGAAGCAGAAGTGTTCACATTGCTTCGCAGAATCGTTTTTGTGCAGAAAACAGTAACACTTGTTCAGAACGAAAGAAAGCACAGAGCCCCAGATTTTATGTTGTCCTGGAGAGCTTGCAGAGCACTGGGGAAAGGCAGGCAGAGAATTCCCTGCTAGCACCTTCTCTGTGCCTGGGAAGCAGAAGTGTTCACATTGCTTCGCAGAATCGCTTTTGTGCAGAAAACAGTAACACTTGTTCAGAACGAAAGAAAGCACAGAGCACCAGATTTTATGTTGTCCTGGAGAGCTTGCAGAGCACTGGGGAAAGGCAGGCAGAGAATTCCCTGCTAGCACCTTCTCTGTGCCTGGGAAGCACAAGTGTTCACATTGCTTCGCAGAATCGCTTTTGTGCAGAAAACAGTAACACTTGTTCAGAACGAAAGAAAGCACAGAGCCCCAGATTTTATGTTGTCCTGGAGAGCTTGCAGAGCACTGGGGAAAGGCAGGCAGAGAATTCCCTGCTAGCACCTTCTCTGTGCCTGGGAAGCACAAGTGTTCACATTGCTTCGCAGAATCGCTTTTGTGCAGAAAACAGTAACACTTGTTCAGAACGAAAGAAATCACAGAGCCCCAGATTTTATGTTGTCCTGGAGAGCTTGCAGAGCACTGGGGAAAGGCAGGCAGAGAATTCCCTGCTAGCACCTTCTCTGTGCCTGGGAAGCAGAAGTGTTCACATTACTTCGCAGAATCGCTTTTGTGCAGAAAACAGTAACACTTGTTCAGAACGAAAGAAAGCACAGAGCCCCAGATTTGCTGTTGTCCTGGAGAGCTTGCAGAGCACTGGGGAAAGGCAGGCAGAGAATTCCCTGCTAGCACCTTCTCTGTGCCTGGGAAGCAGAAGTGTTCACATTGCTTCGCAGAATCGCTTTTGTGCAGAAAACAGTAACACTTGTTCAGAATGAAAGAAAGCACAGAGCCCCAGATTTTATGTTGTCCTGGAGAGCTTGCAGAGCACTGGGGAAAGGCAGGAAGAGAATTCCCTGCTAGCACCTTCTCTGTGCCTGGGAAGCACAATTGTTCACTTTGCTTCACAGAATCGCTTTTGTGCAGAAAACAGTAACACTTGTTCAGAATGAAAGAAAGCACAGAACCCCAGATTTTATGTTGTCCTGGAGAGCTTGCAGAGCACTGAGGAAAGGCAGGCAGAGAATTCCCTGCTAGCACCTTCTCTGTGCCTGTTCACATTGCTTCGCAGAATCGCTTTTGTGCAGAAAACAGTAACACTTGTTCAGAACGAAAGAAAGCACAGAGCCCCAGATTTTATGTTGTCCTGGAAGCTTGCAGAGCACTGGGGAAAGGCAGGCAGAGAATTCCCTGCTAGCACCTTCTCTGTGCCTGGGAAGCAGAAGTGTTCACATTGCTTCGCAGAATCGTTTTTGTGCAGAAAACAGTAACACTTGTTCAGAACGAAAGAAAGCACAGAGCCCCAGATTTTATGTTGTCCTGGAGAGCTTGCAGAGCACTGGGGAAAGGCAGGCAGAGAATTCCCTGCTAGCACCTTCTCTGTGCCTGGGAAGCAGAAGTGTTCACATTGCTTCGCAGAATCGCTTTTGTGCAGAAAACAGTAACAGTTGTTCAGAACGAAAGAAAGCACAGAGCCCCAGATTTTATGTTGTCCTGGAGAGCTTGCAGAGCACTGGGGAAAGGCAGGCAGAGAATTCCCTGCTAGCACCTTCTCTGTGCCTGGGAAGCACAAGTGTTCACATTGCTTCGCAGAATCGCTTTTGTGCAGAAAACAGTAACACTTGTTCAGAACGAAAGAAAGCACAGAGCCCCAGATTTGCTGTTGTCCTGGAGAGCTTGCAGAGCACTGGGGAAAGGCAGGCAGAGAATTCCCTGCTAGCACCTTCTCTGTGCCTGGGAAGCAGAAGTGTTCACATTGCTTCGCAGAATCGCTTTTGTGCAGAAAACAGTAACACTTGTTCAGAACGAAAGAAAGCACAGAGCACCAGATTTTATGTTGTCCTGGAGAGCTTGCAGAGCACTGGGGAAAGGCAGGCAGAGAATTCCCTGCTAGCACCTTCTCTGTGCCTGGGAAGCACAAGTGTTCACATTGCTTCGCAGAATCGCTTTTGTGCAGAAAACAGTAACACTTGTTCAGAACGAAAGAAAGCACAGAGCCCCAGATTTTATGTTGTCCTGGAGAGCTTGCAGAGCACTGGGGAAAGGCAGGCAGAGAATTCCCTGCTAGCACCTTCTCTGTGCCTGGGAAGCACAAGTGTTCACATTGCTTCGCAGAATCGCTTTTGTGCAGAAAACAGTAACACTTGTTCAGAACGAAAGAAATCACAGAGCCCCAGATTTTATGTTGTCCTGGAGAGCTTGCAGAGCACTGGGGAAAGGCAGGCAGAGAATTCCCTGCTAGCACCTTCTCTGTGCCTGGGAAGCAGAAGTGTTCACATTACTTCGCAGAATCGCTTTTGTGCAGAAAACAGTAACACTTGTTCAGAACGAAAGAAAGCACAGAGCCCCAGATTTGCTGTTGTCCTGGAGAGCTTGCAGAGCACTGGGGAAAGGCAGGCAGAGAATTCCCTGCTAGCACCTTCTCTGTGCCTGGGAAGCAGAAGTGTTCACATTGCTTCGCAGAATCGCTTTTGTGCAGAAAACAGTAACACTTGTTCAGAATGAAAGAAAGCACAGAGCCCCAGATTTTATGTTGTCCTGGAGAGCTTGCAGAGCACTGGGGAAAGGCAGGAAGAGAATTCCCTGCTAGCACCTTCTCTGTGCCTGGGAAGCACAATTGTTCACTTTGCTTCACAGAATCGCTTTTGTGCAGAAAACAGTAACACTTGTTCAGAATGAAAGAAAGCACAGAACCCCAGATTTTATGTTGTCCTGGAGAGCTTGCAGAGCACTGAGGAAAGGCAGGCAGAGAATTCCCTGCTAGCACCTTCTCTGTGCCTGTTCACATTGCTTCGCAGAATCGCTTTTGTGCAGAAAACAGTAACACTTGTTCAGAACGAAAGAAAGCACAGAGCCCCAGATTTTATGTTGTCCTGGAAGCTTGCAGAGCACTGGGGAAAGGCAGGCAGAGAATTCCCTGCTAGCACCTTCTCTGTGCCTGGGAAGCAGAAGTGTTCACATTGCTTCGCAGAATCGTTTTTGTGCAGAAAACAGTAACACTTGTTCAGAACGAAAGAAAGCACAGAGCCCCAGATTTTATGTTGTCCTGGAGAGCTTGCAGAGCACTGGGGAAAGGCAGGCAGAGAATTCCCTGCTAGCACCTTCTCTGTGCCTGGGAAGCAGAAGTGTTCACATTGCTTCGCAGAATCGCTTTTGTGCAGAAAACAGTAACAGTTGTTCAGAACGAAAGAAAGCACAGAGCCCCAGATTTTATGTTGTCCTGGAGAGCTTGCAGAGCACTGGGGAAAGGCAGGCAGAGAATTCCCTGCTAGCACCTTCTCTGTGCCTGGGAAGCACAAGTGTTCACATTGCTTCGCAGAATCGCTTTTGTGCAGAAAACAGTAACACTTGTTCAGAACGAAAGAAAGCACAGAGCCCCAGATTTGCTGTTGTCCTGGAGAGCTTGCAGAGCACTGGGGAAAGGCAGGCAGAGAATTCCCTGCTAGCACCTTCTCTGTGCCTGGGAAGCAGAAGTGTTCACATTGCTTCGCAGAATCGCTTTTGTGCAGAAAACAGTAACACTTGTTCAGAACGAAAGAAAGCACAGAGCCCCAGATTTTATGTTGTCCTGGAGAGCTTGCAGAGCACTGGGGAAAGGCAGGCAGAGAATTCCCTGCTAGCACCTTCTCTGTGCCTGGGAAGCACAAGTGTTCATATTGCTTCGCAGAATCGCTTTTGTGCAGAAAACAGTAACACTTGTTCAGAACGAAAGAAAGCACAGAGCCCCAGATTTTATGTTGTCCTGGAGAGCTTGCAGAGCACTGGGGAGAGGCAGGCAGAGAATTCCCTGCTAGCACCTTCTCTGTGCCTGGGAAGCACAAGTGTTCACATTGCTTCGCAGAATCGCTTTTGTGCAGAAAACAGTAACACTTTTTCAGAATGAAAGAAAGCACAGAGCCCCAGATTTTATGTTGTCCTGGAGAGCTTGCAGAGCACTGAGGAAAGGCAGGCAGAGAATTCCCTGCTAGCACCTTCTCTGTGCCTGTTCACATTGCTTCGCAGAATCGCTTTTGTGCAGAAAACAGTAACACTTGTTCAGAACGAAAGAAAGCACAGAGCCCCAGATTTTATGTTGTCCTGGAGAGCTTGCAGAGCACTGGGGAAAGGCAGGCAGAGAATTCCCTGCTAGCACCTTCTCTGTGCCTGGGAAGCAGAAGTGTTCACATTGCTTTGCAGAATCGCTTTTGTGCAGAAAACAGTAACACTTGTTCAGAACGAAAGAAAGCACAGAGCCCCAGATTTTATGTTGTCCTGGAGAGCTTGCAGAGCACTGGGGAAAGGCAGGCAGAGAATTCCCTGCTAGCACCTTCTCTGTGCCTGGGAAGCAGAAGTGTTCACATTGCTTCGCAGAATCGCTTTTGTGCAGAAAACAGTAACACTTGTTCAGAACGAAAGAAAGCACAGAGCCCCAGATTTTATGTTGTCCTGGAGAGCTTGCAGAGCACTGGGGAAAGGCAGGCAGAGAATTCCCTGCTAGCACCTTCTCTGTGCCTGGGAAGCAGAAGTGTTCACATTGCTTCGCAGAATCGCTTTTGTGCAGAAAACAGTAACACTTGTTCAGAACGAAAGAAAGCACAGAGCCCCAGATTTTATGTTGTCCTGGAGAGCTTGCAGAGCACTGGGGAAAGGCAGGCAGAGAATTCCCTGCTAGCACCTTCTCTGTGCCTGGGAAGCACAAGTGTTCATATTGCTTCGCAGAATCGCTTTTGTGCAGAAAACAGTAACACTTGTTCAGAACGAAAGAAAGCACAGAGCCCCAGATTTTATGTTGTCCTGGAGAGCTTGCAGAGCACTGGGGAGAGGCAGGCAGAGAATTCCCTGCTAGCACCTTCTCTGTGCCTGGGAAGCAGAAGTGTTCACATTGCTTCGCAGAATCGCTTTTGTGCAGAAAACAGTAACACTTGTTCAGAATGAAAGCAAGCACAGAGCCCCAGATTTTATGTTGTCCTGGAGAGCTTGCAGAGCACTGGGGAAAGGCAGGCAGAGAATTCCCTGCTAGCACCTTCTCTGTGCCTGTTCACATTGCTTCGCAGAATCGCTTTTGTGCAGAAAACAGTAACACTTGTTCAGAACGAAAGAAAGCACAGAGCCCCAGATTTTATGTTGTCCTGGAGAGCTTGCAGAGCACTGGGGAAAGGCAGGCAGAGAATTCCCTGCTAGCACCTTCTCTGTGCCTGGGAAGCACAAGTGTTCACATTGCTTCGCAGAATCGCTTTTGTGCAGAAAACAGTAACACTTGTTCAGAACGAAAGAAAGCACAGAGCCCCAGATTTTATGTTGTCCTGGAGAGCTTGCAGAGCACTGGGGAAAGGCAGGCAGAGAATTCCCTGCTAGCACCTTCTCTGTGCCTGGGAAGCAGAAGTGTTCACATTGCTTTGCAGAATCGCTTTTGTGCAGAAAACAGTAACACTTGTTCAGAATGAAAGAAAGCACAGAGCCCCAGATTTTATGTTGTCCTGGAGAGCTTGCAGAGCACTGGGGAAAGGCAGGCAGAGAATTCCCTGCTAGCACCTTCTCTGTGCCTGGGAAGCACAAGTGTTCACTTTGCTTCACAGAATCGCTTTTGTGCAGAAAACAGTAACACTTGTTCAGAATGAAAGAAAGCACAGAACCCCAGATTTTATGTTGTCCTGGAGAGCTTGCAGAGCACTGAGGAAAGGCAGGCAGAGAATTCCCTGCTAGCACCTTCTCTCTGCCTGTTCACATTGCTTCGCAGAATCGCTTTTGTGCAGAAAACAGTAACACTTGTTCAGAACGAAAGAAAGCACAGAGCCCCAGATTTTATGTTGTCCTGGAGAGCTTGCAGAGCACTGGGGAAAGGCAGGCAGAGAATTCCCTGCTAGCACCTTCTCTGTGCCTGGGAAGCACAAGTGTTCACATTGCTTTGCAGAAACGCTTTTGTGCAGAAAACAGTAACACTTGTTCAGAACGAAAGAAAGCACAGAGCCCCAGATTTTATGTTGTCCTGGAGAGCTTGCAGAGCACTGGGGAAAGGCAGGCAGAGAATTCCCTGCTAGCACCTTCTCTGTGCCTGGGAAGCAGAAGTGTTCACATTGCTTTGCAGAATCGCTTTTGTGCAGAAAACAGTAACACTTGTTCAGAACGAAAGAAAGCACAGAGCCCCAGATTTTATGTTGTCCTGGAGAGCTTGCAGAGCACTGGGGAAAGGCAGGCAGAGAATTCCCTGCTAGCACCTTCTCTGTGCCTGGGAAGCAGAAGTGTTCACATTGCTTCGCAGAATCGCTTTTGTGCAGAAAACAGTAACACTTGTTCAGAACGAAAGAAAGCACAGAGCCCCAGATTTTATGTTGTCCTGGAGAGCTTGCAGAGCACTGGGGAAAGGCAGGCAGAGAATTCCCTGCTAGCACCTTCTCTGTGCCTGGGAAGCAGAAGTGTTCACATTGCTTTGCAGAATCGCTTTTGTGCAGAAAACAGTAACACTTGTTCAGAATGAAAGAAAGCACAGAGCCCCAGATTTTATGTTGTCCTGGAGAGCTTGCAGAGCACTGGGGAAAGGCAGGCAGAGAATTCCCTGCTAGCACCTTCTCTGTGCCTGGGAAGCACAAGTGTTCACTTTGCTTCACAGAATCGCTTTTGTGCAGAAAACAGTAACACTTGTTCAGAATGAAAGAAAGCACAGAACCCCAGATTTTATGTTGTCCTGGAGAGCTTGCAGAGCACTGAGGAAAGGCAGGCAGAGAATTCCCTGCTAGCACCTTCTCTGTGCCTGTTCACATTGCTTCACAGAATCGCTTTTGTGCAGAAAACAGTAACACTTGTTCAGAACGAAAGAAAGCACAGAGCCCCAGATTTTATGTTGTCCTGGAAGCTTGCAGAGCACTGGGGAAAGGCAGGCAGAGAATTCCCTGCTAGCACCTTCTCTGTGCCTGGGAAGCAGAAGTGTTCACATTGCTTCGCAGAATCGTTTTTGTGCAGAAAACAGTAACACTTGTTCAGAACGAAAGAAAGCACAGAGCCCCAGATTTTATGTTGTCCTGGAGAGCTTGCAGAGCACTGGGGAAAGGCAGGCAGAGAATTCCCTGCTAGCACCTTCTCTGTGCCTGGGAAGCAGAAGTGTTCACATTGCTTCGCAGAATCGCTTTTGTGCAGAAAACAGTAACACTTGTTCAGAACGAAAGAAAGCACAGAGCACCAGATTTTATGTTGTCCTGGAGAGCTTGCAGAGCACTGGGGAAAGGCAGGCAGAGAATTCCCTGCTAGCACCTTCTCTGTGCCTGGGAAGCACAAGTGTTCACATTGCTTCGCAGAATCGCTTTTGTGCAGAAAACAGTAACACTTGTTCAGAACGAAAGAAAGCACAGAGCCCCAGATTTTATGTTGTCCTGGAGAGCTTGCAGAGCACTGGGGAAAGGCAGGCAGAGAATTCCCTGCTAGCACCTTCTCTGTGCCTGGGAAGCACAAGTGTTCACATTGCTTCGCAGAATCGCTTTTGTGCAGAAAACAGTAACACTTGTTCAGAACGAAAGAAATCACAGAGCCCCAGATTTTATGTTGTCCTGGAGAGCTTGCAGAGCACTGGGGAAAGGCAGGCAGAGAATTCCCTGCTAGCACCTTCTCTGTGCCTGGGAAGCAGAAGTGTTCACATTACTTCGCAGAATCGCTTTTGTGCAGAAAACAGTAACACTTGTTCAGAACGAAAGAAAGCACAGAGCCCCAGATTTGCTGTTGTCCTGGAGAGCTTGCAGAGCACTGGGGAAAGGCAGGCAGAGAATTCCCTGCTAGCACCTTCTCTGTGCCTGGGAAGCAGAAGTGTTCACATTGCTTCGCAGAATCGCTTTTGTGCAGAAAACAGTAACACTTGTTCAGAATGAAAGAAAGCACAGAGCCCCAGATTTTATGTTGTCCTGGAGAGCTTGCAGAGCACTGGGGAAAGGCAGGAAGAGAATTCCCTGCTAGCACCTTCTCTGTGCCTGGGAAGCACAATTGTTCACTTTGCTTCACAGAATCGCTTTTGTGCAGAAAACAGTAACACTTGTTCAGAATGAAAGAAAGCACAGAACCCCAGATTTTATGTTGTCCTGGAGAGCTTGCAGAGCACTGAGGAAAGGCAGGCAGAGAATTCCCTGCTAGCACCTTCTCTGTGCCTGTTCACATTGCTTCGCAGAATCGCTTTTGTGCAGAAAACAGTAACACTTGTTCAGAACGAAAGAAAGCACAGAGCCCCAGATTTTATGTTGTCCTGGAAGCTTGCAGAGCACTGGGGAAAGGCAGGCAGAGAATTCCCTGCTAGCACCTTCTCTGTGCCTGGGAAGCAGAAGTGTTCACATTGCTTCGCAGAATCGTTTTTGTGCAGAAAACAGTAACACTTGTTCAGAACGAAAGAAAGCACAGAGCCCCAGATTTTATGTTGTCCTGGAGAGCTTGCAGAGCACTGGGGAAAGGCAGGCAGAGAATTCCCTGCTAGCACCTTCTCTGTGCCTGGGAAGCACAAGTGTTCACATTGCTTCGCAGAATCGCTTTTGTGCAGAAAACAGTAACAGTTGTTCAGAACGAAAGAAAGCACAGAGCCCCAGATTTTATGTTGTCCTGGAGAGCTTGCAGAGCACTGGGGAAAGGCAGGCAGAGAATTCCCTGCTAGCACCTTCTCTGTGCCTGGGAAGCACAAGTGTTCACATTGCTTCGCAGAATCGCTTTTGTGCAGAAAACAGTAACACTTGTTCAGAACGAAAGAAAGCACAGAGCCCCAGATTTGCTGTTGTCCTGGAGAGCTTGCAGAGCACTGGGGAAAGGCAGGCAGAGAATTCCCTGCTAGCACCTTCTCTGTGCCTGGGAAGCACAAGTGTTCACATTGCTTCGCAGAATCGCTTTTGTGCAGAAAACAGTAACACTTGTTCAGAACGAAAGAAATCACAGAGCCCCAGATTTTATGTTGTCCTGGAGAGCTTGCAGAGCACTGGGGAAAGGCAGGCAGAGAATTCCCTGCTAGCACCTTCTCTGTGCCTGGGAAGCAGAAGTGTTCACATTGCTTCGCAGAATCGCTTTTGTGCAGAAAACAGTAACACTTGTTCAGAACGAAAGAAAGCACAGAGCCCCAGATTTGCTGTTGTCCTGGAGAGCTTGCAGAGCACTGGGGAAAGGCAGGCAGAGAATTCCCTGCTAGCACCTTCTCTGTGCCTGGGAAGCAGAAGTGTTCACATTGCTTCGCAGAATCGCTTTTGTGCAGAAAACAGTAACACTTGTTCAGAACGAAAGAAAGCACAGAGCCCCAGATTTTATGTTGTCCTGGAGAGCTTGCAGAGCACTGGGGAAAGGCAGGCAGAGAATTCCCTGCTAGCACCTTCTCTGTGCCTGTTCACATTGCTTTGCAGAATCGCTTTTGTGCAGAAAACAGTAACACTTGTTCAGAACGAAAGAAAGCACAGAGCCCCAGATTTGCTGTTGTCCTGGAGAGCTTGCAGAGCACTGGGGAAAGGCAGGCAGAGAATTCCCTGCTAGCACCTTCTCTGTGCCTGGGAAGCACAAGTGTTCACATTGCTTCGCAGAATCGCTTTTGTGCAGAAAACAGTAACACTTGTTCAGAACGAAAGAAAGCACAGAGCCCCAGATTTTATGTTGTCCTGGAGAGCTTGCAGAGCACTGGGGAAAGGCAGGCAGAGAATTCCCTGCTAGCACCTTCTCTGTGCCTGGGAAGCAGAAGTGTTCACATTGCTTTGCAGAATCGCTTTTGTGCAGAAAACAGTAACACTTGTTCAGAATGAAAAAAGCACAGAGCCCCAGATTTTATGTTGTCCTGGAGAGCTTGCAGAGCACTGGGGAAAGGCAGGCAGAGAATTCCCTGCTAGCACCTTCTCTGTGCCTGGGAAGCAGAAGTGTTCACATTGCTTCGCAGAATCGCTTTTGTGCAGAAAACAGTAACACTTGTTCAGAACGAAAGAAAGCACAGAGCCCCAGATTTTATGTTGTCCTGGAGAGCTTGCAGAGCACTGGGGAAAGGCAGGCAGAGAATTCCCTGCTAGCACCTTCTCTGTGCCTGGGAAGCAGAAGTGTTCACATTGCTTCGCAGAATCGCTTTTGTGCAGAAAACAGTAACACTTGTTCAGAACGAAAGAAAGCACAGAGCCCCAGATTTTATGTTGTCCTGGAGAGCTTGCAGAGCACTGGGGAAAGGCAGGCAGAGAATTCCCTGCTAGCACCTTCTCTGTGCCTGGGAAGCAGAAGTGTTCATATTGCTTCGCAGAATCGCTTTTGTGCAGAAAACAGTAACACTTGTTCAGAACAAAAGAAAGCACAGAGCCCCAGATTTTATGTTGTCCTGGAGAGCTTGCAGAGCACTGGGGAAAGGCAGGCAGAGAATTCCCTGCTAGCACCTTCTCTGTGCCTGGGAAGCAGAAGTGTTCACATTGCTTCGCAGAATCGCTTTTGTGCAGAAAACAGTAACACTTGTTCAGAATGAAAGAAAGCACAGAACCCCAGATTTGCTGTTGTCCTGGAGAGCTTGCAGAGCACTGAGGAAAGGCAGGCAGAGAATTCCCTGCTAGCACCTTCTCTGTGCCTGTTCACATTGCTTCGCAGAATCGCTTTTGTGCAGAAAACAGTAACACTTGTTCAGAACGAAAGAAAGCACAGAGCCCCAGATTTTATGTTGTCCTGGAGAGCTTGCAGAGCACTGGGGAAAGGCAGGCAGAGAATTCCCTGCTAGCACCTTCTCTGCGCCTGGGAAGCAGAAGTGTTCACATTGCTTCGCAGAATCGCTTTTGTGCAGAAAACAGTAACACTTGTTCAGAACGAAAGAAAGCACAGAGCCCCAGATTTTATGTTGTCCTGGAGAGCTTTCAGAGCACTGGGGAAAGGCAGGCAGAGAATTCCCTGCTAGCACCTTCTCTGTGCCTGGGAAGCACAAGTGTTCACATTGCTTCGCAGAATCGTTTTTGTGCAGAAAACAGTAACACTTGTTCAGAACGAAAGAAAGCACAGAGCCCCAGATTTTATGTTGTCCTGGAGAGCTTGCAGAGCACTGGGGAAAGGCAGGCAGAGAATTCCCTGCTAGCACCTTCTCTGTGCCTGGGAAGCAGAAGTGTTCACATTGCTTCGCAGAATCGCTTTTGTGCAGAAAACAGTAACACTTGTTCAGAACGAAAGAAAGCACAGAGCACCAGATTTTATGTTGTCCTGGAGAGCTTGCAGAGCACTGGGGAAAGGCAGGCAGAGAATTCCCTGCTAGCACCTTCTCTGTGCCTGGGAAGCAGAAGTGTTCACATTGCTTTGCAGAATCGCTTTTGTGCAGAAAACAGTAACACTTGTTCAGAACGAAAGAAAGCACAGAGCCCCAGATTTGCTGTTGTCCTAGAGAGCTTGCAGAGCACTGGGGAAAGGCAGGCAGAGAATTCCCTGCTAGCACCTTCTCTGTGCCTGGGAAGCAGAAGTGTTCACATTGCTTCGCAGAATCGCTTTTGTGCAGAAAACAGTAACACTTGTTCAGAACGAAAGAAAGCACAGAGCCCCAGATTTTATGTTGTCCTGGAGAGCTTGCAGAGCACTGGGGAAAGGCAGGCAGAGAATTCCCTGCTAGCACCTTCTCTGTGCCTGGGAAGCAGAAGTGTTCACATTGCTTCGCAGAATCGCTTTTGTGCAGAAAACAGTAACACTTGTTCAGAATGAAAGAAAGCACAGAACCCCAGATTTTATGTTGTCCTGGAGAGCTTGCAGAGCACTGGGGAAAGGCAGGCAGAGAATTCCCTGCTAGCACCTTCTCTGTGCCTGGGAAGCACAAGTGTTCACTTTGCTTCACAGAATCGCTTTTGTGCAGAAAACAGTAACACTTGTTCAGAATGAAAGAAAGCACAGAACCCCAGATTTTATGTTGTCCTGGAGAGCTTGCAGAGCACTGAGGAAAGGCAGGCAGAGAATTCCCTGCTAGCACCTTCTCTGTGCCTGTTCACATTGCTTCGCAGAATCGCTTTTGTGCAGAAAACAGTAACACTTGTTCAGAACGAAAGAAAGCACAGAGCCCCAGATTTTATGTTGTCCTGGAAGCTTGCAGAGCACTGGGGAAAGGCAGGCAGAGAATTCCCTGCTAGCACCTTCTCTGTGCCTGGGAAGCAGAAGTGTTCACATTGCTTCGCAGAATCGTTTTTGTGCAGAAAACAGTAACACTTGTTCAGAACGAAAGAAAGCACAGAGCCCCAGATTTTATGTTGTCCTGGAGAGCTTGCAGAGCACTGGGGAAAGGCAGGCAGAGAATTCCCTGCTAGCACCTTCTCTGTGCCTGGGAAGCAGAAGTGTTCACATTGCTTCGCAGAATCGCTTTTGTGCAGAAAACAGTAACAGTTGTTCAGAACGAAAGAAAGCACAGAACCCCAGATTTTATGTTGTCCTGGAGAGCTTGCAGAGCACTGGGGAAAGGCAGGCAGAGAATTCCCTGCTAGCACCTTCTCTGTGCCTGGGAAGCACAAGTGTTCACATTGCTTCGCAGAATCGCTTTTGTGCAGAAAACAGTAACACTTGTTCAGAACGAAAGAAAGCACAGAGCCCCAGATTTGCTGTTGTCCTGGAGAGCTTGCAGAGCACTGGGGAAAGGCAGGCAGAGAATTCCCTGCTAGCACCTTCTCTGTGCCTGGGAAGCACAAGTGTTCACATTGCTTCGCAGAATCGCTTTTGTGCAGAAAACAGTAACACTTGTTCAGAACGAAAGAAAGCACAGAGCCCCAGATTTTATGTTGTCCTGGAGAGCTTGCAGAGCACTGGGGAAAGGCAGGCAGAGAATTCCCTGCTAGCACCTTCTCTGTGCCTGGGAAGCAGAAGTGTTCACATTGCTTTGCAGAATCGCTTTTGTGCAGAAAACAGTAACACTTGTTCAGAATGAAAGAAAGCACAGAGCCCCAGATTTTATGTTGTCCTGGAGAGCTTGCAGAGCACTGGGGAAAGGCAGGCAGAGAATTCCCTGCTAGCACCTTCTCTGTGCCTGGGAAGCAGAAGTGTTCACATTGCTTCGCAGAATCGCTTTTGTGCAGAAAACAGTAACACTTGTTCAGAACGAAAGAAAGCACAGAGCCCCAGATTTTATGTTGTCCTGGAGAGCTTGCAGAGCACTGGGGAAAGGCAGGCAGAGAATTCCCTGCTAGCACCTTCTCTGTGCCTGGGAAGCAGAAGTGTTCACATTGCTTCGCAGAATCGCTTTTGTGCAGAAAACAGTAACAGTTGTTCAGAACGAAAGAAAGCACAGAACCCCAGATTTTATGTTGTCCTGGAGAGCTTGCAGAGCACTGGGGAAAGGCAGGCAGAGAATTCCCTGCTAGCACCTTCTCTGTGCCTGGGAAGCACAAGTGTTCACATTGCTTCGCAGAATCGCTTTTGTGCAGAAAACAGTAACACTTGTTCAGAACGAAAGAAAGCACAGAGCCCCAGATTTGCTGTTGTCCTGGAGAGCTTGCAGAGCACTGGGGAAAGGCAGGCAGAGAATTCCCTGCTAGCACCTTCTCTGTGCCTGGGAAGCACAAGTGTTCACATTGCTTCGCAGAATCGCTTTTGTGCAGAAAACAGTAACACTTGTTCAGAACGAAAGAAAGCACAGAGCCCCAGATTTTATGTTGTCCTGGAGAGCTTGCAGAGCACTGGGGAAAGGCAGGCAGAGAATTCCCTGCTAGCACCTTCTCTGTGCCTGGGAAGCAGAAGTGTTCACATTGCTTTGCAGAATCGCTTTTGTGCAGAAAACAGTAACACTTGTTCAGAATGAAAGAAAGCACAGAGCCCCAGATTTTATGTTGTCCTGGAGAGCTTGCAGAGCACTGGGGAAAGGCAGGCAGAGAATTCCCTGCTAGCACCTTCTCTGTGCCTGGGAAGCAGAAGTGTTCACATTGCTTCGCAGAATCGCTTTTGTGCAGAAAACAGTAACACTTGTTCAGAACGAAAGAAAGCACAGAGCCCCAGATTTTATGTTGTCCTGGAGAGCTTGCAGAGCACTGGGGAAAGGCAGGCAGAGAATTCCCTGCTAGCACCTTCTCTGTGCCTGGGAAGCAGAAGTGTTCACATTGCTTCGCAGAATCGCTTTTGTGCAGAAAACAGTAACACTTGTTCAGAACGAAAGAAAGCACAGAGCCCCAGATTTTATGTTGTCCTGGAGAGCTTGCAGAGCACTGGGGAAAGGCAGGCAGAGAATTCCCTGCTAGCACCTTCTCTGTGCCTGGGAAGCAGAAGTGTTCATATTGCTTCGCAGAATCGCTTTTGTGCAGAAAACAGTAACACTTGTTCAGAACAAAAGAAAGCACAGAGCCCCAGATTTTATGTTGTCCTGGAGAGCTTGCAGAGCACTGGGGAAAGGCAGGCAGAGAATTCCCTGCTAGCACCTTCTCTGTGCCTGGGAAGCAGAAGTGTTCACATTGCTTCGCAGAATCGCTTTTGTGCAGAAAACAGTAACACTTGTTCAGAACGAAAGAAAGCACAGAGCCCCAGATTTTATGTTGTCCTGGAGAGCTTGCAGAGCACTGGGGAAAGGCAGGCAGAGAATTCCCTGCTAGCACCTTCTCTGTGCCTGTTCACATTGCTTCGCAGAATCGCTTTTGTGCAGAAAACAGTAACACTTGTTCAGAACGAAAGAAAGCACAGAGCACCAGATTTTATGTTGTCCTGGAGAGCTTGCAGAGCACTGGGGAAAGGCAGGCAGAGAATTCCCTGCTAGCACCTTCTCTGTGCCTGGGAAGCAGAAGTGTTCACATTGCTTTGCAGAATCGCTTTTGTGCAGAAAACAGTAACACTTGTTCAGAACGAAAGAAAGCACAGAGCCCCAGATTTTATGTTGTCCTGGAGAGCTTTCAGAGCACTGGGGAAAGGCAGGCAGAGAATTCCCTGCTAGCACCTTCTCTGTGCCTGGGAAGCAGAAGTGTTCACATTGCTTTGCAGAATCGCTTTTGTGCAGAAAACAGTAACACTTGTTCAGAATGAAAGAAAGCACAGAGCCCCAGATTTTATGTTGCCCTGGAGAGCTTGCAGAGCACTGGGG
Source organism: Strix uralensis (assembly GCF_047716275.1). Taxonomy (NCBI): domain Eukaryota; kingdom Metazoa; phylum Chordata; class Aves; order Strigiformes; family Strigidae; genus Strix; species Strix uralensis. The sequence goes on along the minus strand of NW_027436773.1, from coordinate 95,822 downwards.
AAAGGCAGGCAGAGAATTCCCTGCTAGCACCTTCTCTGTGCCTGGGAAGCACAAGTGTTCACATTGCTTCGCAGAATCGCTTTTGTGCAGAAAACAGTAACACTTGTTCAGAACGAAAGAAAGCACAGAGCCCCAGATTTTATGTTGTCCTGGAGAGCTTGCAGAGCACTGGGGAAAGGCAGGCAGAGAATTCCCTGCTAGCACCTTCTCTGTGCCTGGGAAGCAGAAGTGTTCACATTGCTTCGCAGAATCGCTTTTGTGCAGAAAACAGTAACACTTGTTCAGAACGAAAGAAAGCACAGAGCCCCAGATTTTATGTTGTCCTGGAGAGCTTGCAGAGCACTGGGGAAAGGCAGGCAGAGAATTCCCTGCTAGCACCTTCTCTGTGCCTGGGAAGCAGAAGTGTTCATATTGCTTCGCAGAATCGCTTTTGTGCAGAAAACAGTAACAGTTGTTCAGAACGAAAGAAAGCACAGAGCCCCAGATTTTATGTTGTCCTGGAGAGCTTGCAGAGCACTGGGGAAAGGCAGGCAGAGAATTCCCTGCTAGCACCTTCTCTGTGCCTGGGAAGCAGAAGTGTTCACATTGCTTCGCAGAATCGCTTTTGTGCAGAAAACAGTAACACTTGTTCAGAACGAAAGAAAGCACAGAGCCCCAGATTTTATGTTGTCCTGGAGAGCTTGCAGAGCACTGGGGAAAGGCAGGCAGAGAATTCCCTGCTAGCACCTTCTCTGTGCCTGGGAAGCAGAAGTGTTCACATTGCTTCGCAGAATCGCTTTTGTGCAGAAAACAGTAACACTTGTTCAGAACGAAAGAAAGCACAGAGCACCAGATTTTATGTTGTCCTGGAGAGCTTGCAGAGCACTGGGGAAAGGCAGGCAGAGAATTCCCTGCTAGCACCTTCTCTGTGCCTGGGAAGCAGAAGTGTTCACATTGCTTTGCAGAATCGCTTTTGTGCAGAAAACAGTAACACTTGTTCAGAATGAAAGAAAGCACAGAGCCCCAGATTTTATGTTGTCCTGGAGAGCTTGCAGAGCACTGGGGAAAGGCAGGCAGAGAATTCCCTGCTAGCACCTTCTCTGTGCCTGGGAAGCAGAAGTGTTCACATTGCTTCGCAGAATCGCTTTTGTGCAGAAAACAGTAACACTTGTTCAGAATGAAAGAAAGCACAGAACCCCAGATTTTATGTTGTCCTGGAGAGCTTGCAGAGCACTAAGGCAGGCAGAGAATTCCCTGCTAGCACCTTCTCTGTGCCTGTTCACATTGCTTCGCAGAATCGCTTTTGTGCAGAAAACAGTAACACTTGTTCAGAACGAAAGAAAGCACAGAGCCCCAGATTTGCTGTTGTCCTGGAGAGCTTGCAGAGCACTGGGGAAAGGCAGGCAGAGAATTCCCTGCTAGCACCTTCTCTGTGCCTGGGAAGCACAAGTGTTCACATTGCTTTGCAGAATCGCTTTTGTGCAGAAAACAGTAACACTTGTTCAGAACGAAAGAAAGCACAGAGCACCAGATTTTATGTTGTCCTGGAGAGCTTGCAGAGCACTGGGGAAAGGCAGGCAGAGAATTCCCTGCTAGCACCTTCTCTGTGCCTGGGAAGCACAAGTGTTCACATTGCTTCGCAGAATCGCTTTTGTGCAGAAAACAGTAACACTTGTTCAGAACGAAAGAAAGCACAGAGCCCCAGATTTTATGTTGTCCTGGAGAGCTTGCAGAGCACTGGGGAAAGGCAGGCAGAGAATTCCCTGCTAGCACCTTCTCTGTGCCTGGGAAGCACAAGTGTTCATATTGCTTCGCAGAATCGCTTTTGTGCAGAAAACAGTAACACTTGTTCAGAACGAAAGAAAGCACAGAGCCCCAGATTTTATGTTGTCCTGGAGAGCTTGCAGAGCACTGGGGAAAGGCAGGCAGAGAATTCCCTGCTAGAACCTTCTCTGTGCCTGGGAAGCACAAGTGTTCACTTTGCTTCGCAGAATCGCTTTTGTGCAGAAAACAGTAACACTTGTTCAGAATGAAAGAAAGCACAGAACCCCAGATTTGCTGTTGTCCTGGAGAGCTTGCAGAGCACTGAGGAAAGGCAGGCAGAGAATTCCCTGCTAGCACCTTCTCTGTGCCTGTTCACATTGCTTCGCAGAATCGCTTTTGTGCAGAAAACAGTAACACTTGTTCAGAACGAAAGAAAGCACAGAGCCCCAGATTTTATGTTGTCCTGGAGAGCTTGCAGAGCACTGGGGAAAGGCAGGCAGAGAATTCCCTGCTAGCACCTTCTCTGTGCCTGGGAAGCAGAAGTGTTCACATTGCTTCGCAGAATCGCTTTTGTGCAGAAAACAGTAACACTTGTTCAGAACGAAAGAAAGCACAGAGCCCCAGATTTTATGTTGTCCTGGAGAGCTTGCAGAGCACTGGGGAAAGGCAGGCAGAGAATTCCCTGCTAGCACCTTCTCTGTGCCTGGGAAGCACAAGTGTTCACATTGCTTCGCAGAATCGCTTTTGTGCAGAAAACATTAACACTTGTTCAGAACGAAAGAAAGCACAGAGCCCCAGATTTGCTGTTGTCCTGGAGAGCTTGCAGAGCACTGGGGAAAGGCAGGCAGAGAATTCCCTGCTAGCACCTTCTCTGTGCCTGGGAAGCACAAGTGTTCACATTCCTTCGCAGAATCGCTTTTGTGCAGAAAACAGTAACACTTGTTCAGAACGAAAGAAAGCACAGAGCCCCAGATTTTATGTTGTCCTGGAGAGCTTGCAGAGCACTGGGGAAAGGCAGGCAGAGAATTCCCTGCTAGCACCTTCTCTGTGCCTGGGAAGCACAAGTGTTCATATTGCTTCGCAGAATCGCTTTTGTGCAGAAAACAGTAACACTTGTTCAGAACGAAAGAAAGCACAGAGCCCCAGATTTTATGTTGTCCTGGAGAGCTTGCAGAGCACTGGGGAAAGGCAGGCAGAGAATTCCCTGCTAGCACCTTCTCTGTGCCTGGGAAGCACAAGTGTTCACATTGCTTCGCAGAATCGCTTTTGTGCAGAAAACAGTAACACTTGTTCAGAATGAAAGAAAGCACAGAGCCCCAGATTTTATGTTGTCCTGGAGAGCTTGCAGAGCACTGAGGAAAGGCAGGCAGAGAATTCCCTGCTAGCACCTTCTCTGTGCCTGTTCACATTGCTTCGCAGAATCGCTTTTGTGCAGAAAACAGTAACACTTGTTCAGAACGAAAGAAAGCACAGAGCCCCAGATTTGCTGTTGTCCTGGAGAGCTTGCAGAGCACTGGGGAAAGGCAGGCAGAGAATTCCCTGCTAGCACCTTCTCTGTGCCTGGGAAGCACAAGTGTTCACATTGCTTCGCAGAATCGCTTTTGTGCAGAAAACAGTAACACTTGTTCAGAACGAAAGAAAGCACAGAGCCCCAGATTTTATGTTGTCCTGGAGAGCTTGCAGAGCACTGGGGAAAGGCAGGCAGAGAATTCCCTGCTAGCACCTTCTCTGTGCCTGGGAAGCACAAGTGTTCACATTGCTTCGCAGAATCGCTTTTGTGCAGAAAACAGTAACACTTGTTCAGAATGAAAGAAAGCACAGAACCCCAGATTTTATGTTGTCCTGGAGAGCTTGCAGAGCACTAAGGAAAGGCAGGCAGAGAATTCCCTGCTAGCACCTTCTCTGTGCCTGTTCACATTGCTTCGCAGAATCGCTTTTGTGCAGAAAACAGTAACACTTGTTCAGAACGAAAGAAAGCACAGAGCCCCAGATTTTATGTTGTCCTGGAGAGCTTGCAGAGCACTGGGGAAAGGCAGGCAGAGAATTCCCTGCTAGCACCTTCTCTGTGCCTGGGAAGCACAAGTGTTCACATTGCTTCGCAGAATCGCTTTTGTGCAGAAAACAGTAACACTTGTTCAGAACGAAAGAAAGCACAGAGCCCCAGATTTTATGTTGTCCTGGAGAGCTTGCAGAGCACTGGGGAAAGGCAGGCAGAGAATTCCCTGCTAGCACCTTCTCTGTGCCTGGGAAGCAGAAGTGTTCACATTGCTTTGCAGAATCGCTTTTGTGCAGAAAACAGTAACACTTGTTCAGAATGAAAGAAAGCACAGAACCCCAGATTTTATGTTGTCCTGGAGAGCTTGCAGAGCACTGGGGAAAGGCAGGCAGAGAATTCCCTGCTAGCACCTTCTCTGTGCCTGGGAAGCAGAAGTGTTCACATTGCTTCGCAGAATCGCTTTTGTGCAGAAAACAGTAACACTTGTTCAGAACGAAAGAAAGCACAGAGCCCCAGATTTTATGTTGTCCTGGAGAGCTTGCAGAGCACTGGGGAAAGGCAGGCAGAGAATTCCCTGCTAGCACCTTCTCTGTGCCTGGGAAGCACAAGTGTTCACATTGCTTCGCAGAATCGCTTTTGTGCAGAAAACAGTAACACTTGTTCAGAACGAAAGAAAGCACAGAGCCCCAGATTTTATGTTGTCCTGGAGAGCTTGCAGAGCACTGAGGAAAGGCAGGCAGAGAATTCCCTGCTAGCACCTTCTCTGTGCCTGTTCACATTGCTTCGCAGAATCGCTTTTGTGCAGAAAACAGTAACACTTGTTCAGAACGAAAGAAAGCACAGAGCCCCAGATTTTATGTTGTCCTGGAGAGCTTGCAGAGCACTGGGGAAAGGCAGGCAGAGAATTCCCTGCTAGCACCTTCTCTGTGCCTGGGAAGCAGAAGTGTTCACATTGCTTCGCAGAATCGCTTTTGTGCAGAAAACAGTAACACTTGTTCAGAACGAAAGAAAGCACAGAGCCCCAGATTTTATGTTGTCCTGGAGAGCTTGCAGAGCACTGGGGAAAGGCAGGCAGAGAATTCCCTGCTAGCACCTTCTCTGTGCCTGGGAAGCACAAGTGTTCACATTGCTTCGCAGAATCGCTTTTGTGCAGAAAACAGTAACACTTGTTCAGAACGAAAGAAAGCACAGAGCCCCAGATTTGCTGTTGTCCTGGAGAGCTTGCAGAGCACTGGGGAAAGGCAGGCAGAGAATTCCCTGCTAGCACCTTCTCTGTGCCTGGGAAGCACAAGTGTTCACATTGCTTCGCAGAATCGCTTTTGTGCAGAAAACAGTAACACTTGTTCAGAACGAAAGAAAGCACAGAGCCCCAGATTTTATGTTGTCCTGGAGAGCTTGCAGAGCACTGGGGAAAGGCAGGCAGAGAATTCCCTGCTAGCACCTTCTCTGTGCCTGGGAAGCACAAGTGTTCACATTGCTTCGCAGAATCGCTTTTGTGCAGAAAACAGTAACACTTGTTCAGAACGAAAGAAAGCACAGAGCCCCAGATTTGCTGTTGTCCTGGAGAGCTTGCAGAGCACTGGGGAAAGGCAGGCAGAGAATTCCCTGCTAGCACCTTCTCTGTGCCTGGGAAGCAGAAGTCTTCACATTGCTTCGCAGAATCGCTTTTGTGAAGAAAACAATAACACTTGTTCAGAATGAAAGAAAGCACAGAACCCCAGATTTTATGTTGTCCTGGAGAGCTTGCAGAGCACTAAGGAAAGGCAGGCAGAGAATTCCCTGCTAGCACCTTCTCTGTGCCTGTTCACATTGCTTCGCAGAATCGCTTTTGTTCAGAAAACAGTAACACTTGTTCAGAACGAAAGAAAGCACAGAGCCCCAGATTTGCTGTTGTCCTGGAGAGCTTGCAGAGCACTGGGGAAAGGCAGGCAGAGAATTCCCTGCTAGCACCTTCTCTGTGCCTGGGAAGCACAAGTGTTCACATTGCTTCGCAGAATCGCTTTTGTGCAGAAAACAGTAACACTTGTTCAGAACGAAAGAAAGCACAGAGCCCCAGATTTTATGTTGTCCTGGAGAGCTTGCAGAGCACTGGGGAAAGGCAGGCAGAGAATTCCCTGCTAGCACCTTCTCTGTGCCTGGGAAGCAGAAGTGTTCACATTGCTTTGCAGAATCGCTTTTGTGCAGAAAATAGTAACACTTGTTCAGAATGAAAGAAAGCACAGAGCCCCAGATTTTATGTTGTCCTGGAGAGCTTGCAGAGCACTGGGGAAAGGCAGGCAGAGAATTCCCTGCTAGCACCTTCTCTGGGCCTGGGAAGCACAAGTGTTCACATTGCTTCGCAGAATCGCTTTTGTGCAGAAAACAGTAACACTTGTTCAGAACGAAAGAAAGCACAGAGCCCCAGATTTTATGTTGTCCTGGAGAGCTTGCAGAGCACTGGGGAAAGGCAGGCAGAGAATTCCCTGCTAGCACCTTCTCTGTGCCTGGGAAGCACAAGTGTTCACATTGCTTCGCAGAATCGCTTTTGTGCAGAAAACAGTAACACTTGTTCAGAACGAAAGAAAGCACAGAGCCCCAGATTTTATGTTGTCCTGGAGAGCTTGCAGAGCACTGGGGAAAGGCAGGCAGAGAATTCCCTGCTAGCACCTTCTCTGTGCCTGGGAAGCACAAGTGTTCATATTGCTTCGCAGAATCGCTGTTGTGCAGAAAACAGTAACACTTGTTCAGAACGAAAGAAAGCACAGAGCCCCAGATTTTATGTTGTCCTGGAGAGCTTGCAGAGCACTGGGGAAAGGCAGGCAGAGAATTCCCTGCTAGCACCTTCTCTGTGCCTGGGAAGCACAAGTGTTCACATTGCTTCGCAGAATCGCTTTTGTGCAGACAACACTAACACTTGTTCAGAACGAAAGAAAGCACAGAGCCCCAGATTTTATGTTGTCCTGGAGAGCTTGCAGAGCACTGGGGAAAGGCAGGCAGAGAATTCCCTGCTAGCACCTTCTCTGTGCCTGGGAAGCACAAGTGTTCACATTGCTTCGCAGAATCGCTTTTGTGCAGAAAACAGTAACACTTGTTCAGAACGAAAGAAAGCACAGAGCCCCAGATTTTATGTTGTCCTGGAGAGCTTGCAGAGCACTGGGGAAAGGCAGGCAGAGAATTCCCTGCTAGCACCTTCTCTGTGCCTGGGAAGCAGAAGTGTTCACATTGCTTTGCAGAATCGCTTTTGTGCAGAAAATAGTAACACTTGTTCAGAATGAAAGAAAGCACAGAGCCCCAGATTTTATGTTGTCCTGGAGAGCTTGCAGAGCACTGGGGAAAGGCAGGCAGAGAATTCCCTGCTAGCACCTTCTCTGTGCCTGGGAAGCAGAAGTGTTCACATTGCTTCGCAGAATCGCTTTTGTGCAGAAAACAGTAACACTTGTTCAGAACGAAAGAAAGCACAGAACCCCAGATTTTATGTTGTCCTGGAGAGCTTGCAGAGCACTAAGGAAAGGCAGGCAGAGAATTCCCTGCTAGCACCTTCTCTGGGCCTGGGAAGCACAAGTGTTCACATTGCTTCGCAGAATCGCTTTTGTGCAGAAAACAGTAACACTTGTTCAGAACGAAAGAAAGCACAGAGCCCCAGATTTTATGTTGTCCTGGAGAGCTTGCAGAGCACTGGGGAAAGGCAGGCAGAGAATTCCCTGCTAGCACCTTCTCTGTGCCTGGGAAGCAGAAGTGTTCACATTGCTTTGCAGAATCGCTTTTGTGCAGAAAATAGTAACACTTGTTCAGAATGAAAGAAAGCACAGAGCCCCAGATTTTATGTTGTCCTGGAGAGCTTGCAGAGCACTGGGGAAAGGCAGGCAGAGAATTCCCTGCTAGCACCTTCTCTGTGCCTGGGAAGCAGAAGTGTTCACATTGCTTCGCAGAATCGCTTTTGTGCAGAAAACAGTAACACTTGTTCAGAATGAAAGAAAGCACAGAACCCCAGATTTTATGTTGTCCTGGAGAGCTTGCAGAGCACTAAGGAAAGGCAGGCAGAGAATTCCCTGCTAGCACCTTCTCTGTGCCTGTTCACATTGCTTCGCAGAATCGCTTTTGTGCAGAAAACAGTAACACTTGTTCAGAACGAAAGAAAGCACAGAGCCCCAGATTTTATGTTGTCCTGGAGAGCTTGCAGAGCACTGGGGAAAGGCAGGCAGAGAATTCCCTGCTAGCACCTTCTCTGTGCCTGGGAAGCAGAAGTGTTCACATTGCTTCGCAGAATCGCTTTTGTGCAGAAAACAGTAACACTTGTTCAGAACGAAAGAAAGCACAGAGCCCCAGATTTTATGTTGTCCTGGAGAGCTTGCAGAGCACTGGGGAAAGGCAGGCAGAGAATTCCCTGCTAGCACCTTCTCTGTGCCTGGGAAGCACAAGTGTTCATATTGCTTCGCAGAATCGCTTTTGTGCAGAAAACAGTAACACTTGTTCAGAACGAAAGAAAGCACAGAGCCCCAGATTTTATGTTGTCCTGGAGAGCTTGCAGAGCACTGGGGAAAGGCAGGCAGAGAATTCCCTGCTAGCACCTTCTCTGTGCCTGGGAAGCACAAGTGTTCACTTTGCTTCGCAGAATCGCTTTTGTGCAGAAAACAGTAACACTTGTTCAGAACGAAAGAAAGCACAGAGCCCCAGATTTGCTGTTGTCCTGGAGAGCTTGCAGAGCACTGGGGAAAGGCAGGCAGAGAATTCCCTGCTAGCACCTTCTCTGTGCCTGTTCACATTGCTTTGCAGAATCGCTTTTGTGCAGAAAACAGTAACACTTGTTCAGAACGAAAGAAAGCACAGAGCCCCAGATTTTATGTTGTCCTGGAGAGCTTGCAGAGCACTGGGGAAAGGCAGGCAGAGAATTCCCTGCTAGCACCTTCTCTGTGCCTGGGAAGCACAAGTGTTCACATTGCTTCGCAGAATCGCTTTTGTGCAGAAAACAGTAACACTTGTTCAGAACGAAAGAAAGCACAGAGCCCCAGATTTTATGTTGTCCTGGAGAGCTTGCAGAGCACTGGGGAAAGGCAGGCAGAGAATTCCCTGCTAGCACCTTCTCTGTGCCTGGGAAGCACAAGTGTTCACATTGCTTCGCAGAATCGCTTTTGTGCAGAAAACAGTAACACTTGTTCAGAACGAAAGAAAGCACAGAGCACCAGATTTTATGTTGTCCTGGAGAGCTTGCAGAGCACTGGGGAAAGGCAGGCAGAGAATTCCCTGCTAGCACCTTCTCTGTGCCTGGGAAGCACAAGTGTTCACATTGCTTCGCAGAATCGCTTTTGTGCAGAAAACAGTAACACTTGTTCAGAACGAAAGAAAGCACAGAGCCCCAGATTTTATGTTGTCCTGGAGAGCTTGCAGAGCACTGGGGAAAGGCAGGCAGAGAATTCCCTGCTAGCACCTTCTCTGTGCCTGGGAAGCACAAGTGTTCATATTGCTTCGCAGAATCGCTTTTGTGCAGAAAACAGTAACACTTGTTCAGAACGAAAGAAAGCACAGAGCCCCAGATTTTATGTTGTCCTGGAGAGCTTGCAGAGCACTGAGGAAAGGCAGGCAGAGAATTCCCTGCTAGCACCTTCTCTGTGCCTGTTCACATTGCTTCGCAGAATCGCTTTTGTGCAGAAAACAGTAACACTTGTTCAGAACGAAAGAAAGCACAGAGCCCCAGATTTGCTGTTGTCCTGGAGAGCTTGCAGAGCACTGGGGAAAGGCAGGCAGAGAATTCCCTGCTAGCACCTTCTCTGTGCCTGGGAAGCACAAGTGTTCACATTGCTTCGCAGAATCGCTTTTGTGCAGAAAACAGTAACACTTGTTCAGAACGAAAGAAAGCACAGAGCCCCAGATTTTATGTTGTCCTGGAGAGCTTGCAGAGCACTGGGGAAAGGCAGGCAGAGAATTCCCTGCTAGCACCTTCTCTGTGCCTGGGAAGCACAAGTGTTCACATTGCTTTGCAGAATCGCTTTTGTGCAGAAAACAGTAACACTTGTTCAGAACGAAAGAAAGCACAGAGCCCCAGATTTGCTGTTGTCCTGGAGAGCTTGCAGAGCACTGGGGAAAGGCAGGCAGAGAATTCCCTGCTAGCACCTTCTCTGTGCCTGGGAAGCAGAAGTGTTCACATTGCTTCGCAGAATCGCTTTTGTGCAGAAAACAGTAACACTTGTTCAGAACGAAAGAAAGCACAGAGCCCCAGATTTTATGTTGTCCTGGAGAGCTTGCAGAGCACTGGGGAAAGGCAGGCAGAGAATTCCCTGCTAGCACCTTCTCTGTGCCTGGGAAGCACAAGTGTTCATATTGCTTCGCAGAATCGCTTTTGTGCAGAAAACAGTAACACTTGTTCAGAATGAAAGAAAGCACAGAACCCCAGATTTTATGTTGTCCTGGAGAGCTTGCAGAGCACTAAGGAAAGGCAGGCAGAGAATTCCCTGCTAGCACCTTCTCTGTGCCTGTTCACATTGCTTCGCAGAATCGCTTTTGTGCAGAAAACAGTAACACTTGTTCAGAACGAAAGAAAGCACAGAGCCCCAGATTTTATGTTGTCCTGGAGAGCTTGCAGAGCACTGGGGAAAGGCAGGCAGAGAATTCCCTGCTAGCACCTTCTCTGTGCCTGGGAAGCAGAAGTGTTCACATTGCTTCGCAGAATCGCTTTTGTGCAGAAAACAGTAACACTTGTTCAGAACGAAAGAAAGCACAGAGCCCCAGATTTTATGTTGTCCTGGAGAGCTTGCAGAGCACTGGGGAAAGGCAGGCAGAGAATTCCCTGCTAGCACCTTCTCTGTGCCTGGGAAGCACAAGTGTTCATATTGCTTCGCAGAATCGCTTTTGTGCAGAAAACAGTAACACTTGTTCAGAACGAAAGAAAGCACAGAGCCCCAGATTTTATGTTGTCCTGGAGAGCTTGCAGAGCACTGGGGAAAGGCAGGCAGAGAATTCCCTGCTAGCACCTTCTCTGTGCCTGGGAAGCACAAGTGTTCACTTTGCTTCGCAGAATCGCTTTTGTGCAGAAAACAGTAACACTTGTTCAGAATGAAAGAAAGCACAGAGCCCCAGATTTTATGTTGTCCTGGAGAGCTTGCAGAGCACTGAGGAAAGGCAGGCAGAGAATTCCCTGCTAGCACCTTCTCTGTGCCTGTTCACATTGCTTTGCAGAATCGCTTTTGTGCAGAAAACAGTAACACTTGTTCAGAACGAAAGAAAGCACAGAGCCCCAGATTTTATGTTGTCCTGGAGAGCTTGCAGAGCACTGGGGAAAGGCAGGCAGAGAATTCCCTGCTAGCACCTTCTCTGTGCCTGGGAAGCACAAGTGTTCACATTGCTTCGCAGAATCGCTTTTGTGCAGAAAACAGTAACACTTGTTCAGAACGAAAGAAAGCACAGAGCCCCAGATTTTATGTTGTCCTGGAGAGCTTGCAGAGCACTGGGGAAAGGCAGGCAGAGAATTCCCTGCTAGCACCTTCTCTGTGCCTGGGAAGCACAAGTGTTCACATTGCTTCGCAGAATCGCTTTTGTGCAGAAAACAGTAACACTTGTTCAGAACGAAAGAAAGCACAGAGCACCAGATTTTATGTTGTCCTGGAGAGCTTGCAGAGCACTGGGGAAAGGCAGGCAGAGAATTCCCTGCTAGCACCTTCTCTGTGCCTGGGAAGCACAAGTGTTCACATTGCTTCGCAGAATCGCTTTTGTGCAGAAAACAGTAACACTTGTTCAGAACGAAAGAAAGCACAGAGCCCCAGATTTTATGTTGTCCTGGAGAGCTTGCAGAGCACTGGGGAAAGGCAGGCAGAGAATTCCCTGCTAGCACCTTCTCTGTGCCTGGGAAGCACAAGTGTTCATATTGCTTCGCAGAATCGCTTTTGTGCAGAAAACAGTAACACTTGTTCAGAACGAAAGAAAGCACAGAGCCCCAGATTTTATGTTGTCCTGGAGAGCTTGCAGAGCACTGAGGAAAGGCAGGCAGAGAATTCCCTGCTAGCACCTTCTCTGTGCCTGTTCACATTGCTTCGCAGAATCGCTTTTGTGCAGAAAACAGTAACACTTGTTCAGAACGAAAGAAAGCACAGAGCCCCAGATTTGCTGTTGTCCTGGAGAGCTTGCAGAGCACTGGGGAAAGGCAGGCAGAGAATTCCCTGCTAGCACCTTCTCTGTGCCTGGGAAGCACAAGTGTTCACATTGCTTCGCAGAATCGCTTTTGTGCAGAAAACAGTAACACTTGTTCAGAACGAAAGAAAGCACAGAGCCCCAGATTTTATGTTGTCCTGGAGAGCTTGCAGAGCACTGGGGAAAGGCAGGCAGAGAATTCCCTGCTAGCACCTTCTCTGTGCCTGGGAAGCACAAGTGTTCACATTGCTTTGCAGAATCGCTTTTGTGCAGAAAACAGTAACACTTGTTCAGAACGAAAGAAAGCACAGAGCCCCAGATTTTATGTTGTCCTGGAGAGCTTGCAGAGCACTGGGGAAAGGCAGGCAGAGAATTCCCTGCTAGCACCTTCTCTGTGCCTGGGAAGCAGAAGTGTTCACATTGCTTCGCAGAATCGCTTTTGTGCAGAAAACAGTAACACTTGTTCAGAACGAAAGAAAGCACAGAGCCCCAGATTTTATGTTGTCCTGGAGAGCTTGCAGAGCACTGGGGAAAGGCAGGCAGAGAATTCCCTGCTAGCACCTTCTCTGTGCCTGGGAAGCACAAGTGTTCACATTGCTTCGCAGAATCGCTTTTGTGCAGAAAACAGTAACACTTGTTCAGAACGAAAGAAAGCACAGAGCCCCAGATTTTATGTTGTCCTGGAGAGCTTGCAGAGCACTGGGGAAAGGCAGGCAGAGAATTCCCTGCTAGCACCTTCTCTGTGCCTGGGAAGCACAAGTGTTCACATTGCTTCGCAGAATCGCTTTTGTGCAGAAAACAGTAACACTTGTTCAGAACGAAAGAAAGCACAGAGCCCCAGATTTTATGTTGTCCTGGAGAGCTTGCAGAGCACTGGGGAGAGGCAGGCAGAGAATTCCCTGCTAGCACCTTCTCTGTGCCTGGGAAGCAGAAGTGTTCACATTGCTTCGCAGAATCGCTTTTGTGCAGAAAACAGTAACACTTGTTCAGAACGAAAGAAAGCACAGAGCCCCAGATTTTATGTTGTCCTGGAGAGCTTGCAGAGCACTGAGGAAAGGCAGGCAGAGAATTCCCTGCTAGCACCTTCTCTGTGCCTGTTCACATTGCTTCGCAGAATCGCTTTTGTGCAGAAAACAGTAACACTTGTTCAGAACGAAAGAAAGCACAGAGCCCCAGATTTTATGTTGTCCTGGAGAGCTTGCAGAGCACTGGGGAAAGGCAGGCAGAGAATTCCCTGCTAGCACCTTCTCTGTGCCTGGGAAGCAGAAGTGTTCACATTGCTTTGCAGAATCGCTTTTGTGCAGAAAACAGTAACACTTGTTCAGAACGAAAGAAAGCACAGAGCACCAGATTTGCTGTTGTCCTGGAGAGCTTGCAGAGCACTGGGGAAAGGCAGGCAGAGAATTCCCTGCTAGCACCTTCTCTGTGCCTGGGAAGCAGAAGTGTTCACATTGCTTCGCAGAATCGCTTTTGTGCAGAAAACAGTAACACTTGTTCAGAACGAAAGAAAGCACAGAGCCCCAGATTTGCTGTTGTCCTGGAGAGCTTGCAGAGCACTGGGGAAAGGCAGGCAGAGAATTCCCTGCTAGCACCTTCTCTGTGCCTGGGAAGCAGAAGTCTTCACATTGCTTCGCAGAATCGCTTTTGTGCAGAAAACAATAACACTTGTTCAGAATGAAAGAAAGCACAGAACCCCAGATTTTATGTTGTCCTGGAGAGCTTGCAGAGCACTAAGGAAAGGCAGGCAGAGAATTCCCTGCTAGCACCTTCTCTGTGCCTGTTCACATTGCTTCGCAGAATCGCTTTTGTTCAGAAAACAGTAACACTTGTTCAGAACGAAAGAAAGCACAGAGCCCCAGATTTGCTGTTGTCCTGGAGAGCTTGCAGAGCACTGGGGAAAGGCAGGCAGAGAATTCCCTGCTAGCACCTTCTCTGTGCCTGGGAAGCACAAGTGTTCACATTGCTTCGCAGAATCGCTTTTGTGCAGAAAACAGTAACACTTGTTCAGAACGAAAGAAAGCACAGAGCCCCAGATTTTATGTTGTCCTGGAGAGCTTGCAGAGCACTGGGGAAAGGCAGGCAGAGAATTCCCTGCTAGCACCTTCTCTGTGCCTGGGAAGCAGAAGTGTTCACATTGCTTTGCAGAATCGCTTTTGTGCAGAAAATAGTAACACTTGTTCAGAATGAAAGAAAGCACAGAGCCCCAGATTTTATGTTGTCCTGGAGAGCTTGCAGAGCACTGGGGAAAGGCAGGCAGAGAATTCCCTGCTAGCACCTTCTCTGGGCCTGGGAAGCACAAGTGTTCACATTGCTTCGCAGAATCGCTTTTGTGCAGAAAACAGTAACACTTGTTCAGAACGAAAGAAAGCACAGAGCCCCAGATTTGCTGTTGTCCTGGAGAGCTTGCAGAGCACTGGGGAAAGGCAGGCAGAGAATTCCCTGCTAGCACCTTCTCTGTGCCTGGGAAGCAGAAGTGTTCACATTGCTTCGCAGAATCGCTTTTGTGCAGAAAACAGTAACAGTTGTTCAGAACGAAAGAAAGCACAGAGCCCCAGATTTTATGTTGTCCTGGAGAGCTTGCAGAGCACTGGGGAAAGGCAGGCAGAGAATTCCCTGCTAGCACCTTCTCTGTGCCTGGGAAGCACAAGTGTTCATATTGCTTCGCAGAATCGCTGTTGTGCAGAAAACAGTAACACTTGTTCAGAACGAAAGAAAGCACAGAGCCCCAGATTTTATGTTGTCCTGGAGAGCTTGCAGAGCACTGGGGAAAGGCAGGCAGAGAATTCCCTGCTAGCACCTTCTCTGTGCCTGGGAAGCAGAAGTGTTCACATTGCTTCGCAGAATCGCTTTTGTGCAGAAAACAGTAACACTTGTTCAGAACGAAAGAAAGCACAGAGCCCCAGATTTTATGTTGTCCTGGAGAGCTTGCAGAGCACTGGGGAAAGGCAGGCAGAGAATTCCCTGCTAGCACCTTCTCTGTGCCTGGGAAGCACAAGTGTTCACATTGCTTCGCAGAATCGCTTTTGTGCAGAAAACAGTAACACTTGTTCAGAACGAAAGAAAGCACAGAGCCCCAGATTTTATGTTGTCCTGGAGAGCTTGCAGAGCACTGGGGAAAGGCAGGCAGAGAATTCCCTGCTAGCACCTTCTCTGTGCCTGGGAAGCAGAAGTGTTCACATTGCTTCGCAGAATCGCTTTTGTGCAGAAAACAGTAACACTTGTTCAGAATGAAAGAAAGCACAGAACCCCAGATTTTATGTTGTCCTGGAGAGCTTGCAGAGCACTAAGGAAAGGCAGGCAGAGAATTCCCTGCTAGCACCTTCTCTGTGCCTGTTCACATTGCTTCGCAGAATCGCTTTTGTGCAGAAAACAGTAACACTTGTTCAGAACGAAAGAAAGCACAGAGCCCCAGATTTTATGTTGTCCTGGAGAGCTTGCAGAGCACTGGGGAAAGGCAGGCAGAGAATTCCCTGCTAGCACCTTCTCTGTGCCTGGGAAGCAGAAGTGTTCACATTGCTTCGCAGAATCGCTTTTGTGCAGAAAACAGTAACACTTGTTCAGAACGAAAGAAAGCACAGAGCCCCAGATTTTATGTTGTCCTGGAGAGCTTGCAGAGCACTGGGGAAAGGCAGGCAGAGAATTCCCTGCTAGCACCTTCTCTGTGCCTGGGAAGCACAAGTGTTCATATTGCTTCGCAGAATCGCTTTTGTGCAGAAAACAGTAACACTTGTTCAGAACGAAAGAAAGCACAGAGCCCCAGATTTTATGTTGTCCTGGAGAGCTTGCAGAGCACTGGGGAAAGGCAGGCAGAGAATTCCCTGCTAGCACCTTCTCTGTGCCTGGGAAGCACAAGTGTTCACTTTGCTTCGCAGAATCGCTTTTGTGCAGAAAACAGTAACACTTGTTCAGAATGAAAGAAAGCACAGAGCCCCAGATTTTATGTTGTCCTGGAGAGCTTGCAGAGCACTGAGGAAAGGCAGGCAGAGAATTCCCTGCTAGCACCTTCTCTGTGCCTGTTCACATTGCTTTGCAGAATCGCTTTTGTGCAGAAAACAGAAACACTTGTTCAGAACGAAAGAAAGCACAGAGCCCCAGATTTTATGTTGTCCTGGAGAGCTTGCAGAGCACTGGGGAAAGGCAGGCAGAGAATTCCCTGCTAGCACCTTCTCTGTGCCTGGGAAGCACAAGTGTTCACATTGCTTCGCAGAATCGCTTTTGTGCAGAAAACAGTAACACTTGTTCAGAACGAAAGAAAGCACAGAGCCCCAGATTTTATGTTGTCCTGGAGAGCTTGCAGAGCACTGGGGAAAGGCAGGCAGAGAATTCCCTGCTAGCACCTTCTCTGTGCCTGGGAAGCACAAGTGTTCACATTGCTTCGCAGAATCGCTTTTGTGCAGAAAACAGTAACACTTGTTCAGAACGAAAGAAAGCACAGAGCCCCAGATTTGCTGTTGTCCTGGAGAGCTTGCAGAGCACTGGGGAAAGGCAGGCAGAGAATTCCCTGCTAGCACCTTCTCTGTGCCTGGGAAGCAGAAGTGTTCACATTGCTTCGCAGAATCGCTTTTGTGCAGAAAACAGTAACACTTGTTCAGAACGAAAGAAAGCACAGAGCCCCAGATTTTATGTTGTCCTGGAGAGCTTGCAGAGCACTGGGGAAAGGCAGGCAGAGAATTCCCTGCTAGCACCTTCTCTGTGCCTGGGAAGCACAAGTGTTCACATTGCTTCGCAGAATCGCTTTTGTGCAGAAAACAGTAACACTTGTTCAGAACGAAAGAAAGCACAGAGCCCCAGATTTTATGTTGTCCTGGAGAGCTTGCAGAGCACTGGGGAAAGGCAGGCAGAGAATTCCCTGCTAGCACCTTCTCTGTGCCTGGGAAGCACAAGTGTTCACATTGCTTCGCAGAATCGCTTTTGTGCAGAAAACAGTAACACTTGTTCAGAACGAAAGAAAGCACAGAGCCCCAGATTTTATGTTGTCCTGGAGAGCTTGCAGAGCACTGGGGAAAGGCAGGCAGAGAATTCCCTGCTAGCACCTTCTCTGTGCCTGGGAAGCACAAGTGTTCACATTGCTTCGCAGAATCGCTTTTGTGCAGAAAACAGTAACACTTGTTCAGAACGAAAGAAAGCACAGAGCCCCAGATTTTATGTTGTCCTGGAGAGCTTGCAGAGCACTGGGGAAAGGCAGGCAGAGAATTCCCTGCTAGCACCTTCTCTGTGCCTGGGAAGCACAAGTGTTCACATTGCTTCGCAGAATCGCTTTTGTGCAGAAAACAGTAACACTTGTTCAGAACGAAAGAAAGCACAGAGCCCCAGATTTTATGTTGTCCTGGAGAGCTTGCAGAGCACTGGGGAAAGGCAGGCAGAGAATTCCCTGCTAGCACCTTCTCTGTGCCTGGGAAGCACAAGTGTTCACATTGCTTCGCAGAATCGCTTTTGTGCAGAAAACAGTAACACTTGTTCAGAACGAAAGAAAGCACAGAGCCCCAGATTTTATGTTGTCCTGGAGAGCTTGCAGAGCACTGGGGAGAGGCAGGCAGAGAATTCCCTGCTAGCACCTTCTCTGTGCCTGGGAAGCAGAAGTGTTCACATTGCTTCGCAGAATCGCTTTTGTGCAGAAAACAGTAACACTTGTTCAGAACGAAAGAAAGCACAGAGCCCCAGATTTTATGTTGTCCTGGAGAGCTTGCAGAGCACTGAGGAAAGGCAGGCAGAGAATTCCCTGCTAGCACCTTCTCTGTGCCTGTTCACATTGCTTCGCAGAATCGCTTTTGTGCAGAAAACAGTAACACTTGTTCAGAACGAAAGAAAGCACAGAGCCCCAGATTTGCTGTTGTCCTGGAGAGCTTGCAGAGCACTGGGGAAAGGCAGGCAGAGAATTCCCTGCTAGCACCTTCTCTGTGCCTGGGAAGCACAAGTGTTCACATTGCTTCGCAGAATCGCTTTTGTGCAGAAAACAGTAACACTTGTTCAGAACGAAAGAAAGCACAGAGCCCCAGATTTTATGTTGTCCTGGAGAGCTTGCAGAGCACTGGGGAAAGGCAGGCAGAGAATTCCCTGCTAGCACCTTCTCTGTGCCTGGGAAGCAGAAGTGTTCACATTGCTTTGCAGAATCGCTTTTGTGCAGAAAACAGTAACACTTGTTCAGAACGAAAGAAAGCACAGAGCCCCAGATTTTATGTTGTCCTGGAGAGCTTGCAGAGCACTGGGGAAAGGCAGGCAGAGAATTCCCTGCTAGCACCTTCTCTGTGCCTGGGAAGCAGAAGTGTTCACTTTGCTTCGCAGAATCGCTTTTGTGCAGAAAACAGTAACAGTTGTTCAGAACGAAAGAAAGCACAGAGCCCCAGATTTTATGTTGTCCTGGAGAGCTTGCAGAGCACTGGGGAAAGGCAGGCAGAGAATTCCCTGCTAGCACCTTCTCTGTGCCTGGGAAGCACAAGTGTTCACATTGCTTCGCAGAATCGCTTTTGTGCAGAAAACAGTAACACTTGTTCAGAACGAAAGAAAGCACAGAGCCCCAGATTTGCTGTTGTCCTGGAGAGCTTGCAGAGCACTGGGGAAAGGCAGGCAGAGAATTCCCTGCTAGCACCTTCTCTGTGCCTGGGAAGCACAAGTGTTCACATTGCTTCGCAGAATCGCTTTTGTGCAGAAAACAGTAACACTTGTTCAGAACGAAAGAAAGCACAGAGCCCCAGATTTTATGTTGTCCTGGAGAGCTTGCAGAGCACTGGGGAGAGGCAGGCAGAGAATTCCCTGCTAGCACCTTCTCTGTGCCTGAGAAGCAGAAGTGTTCACATTGCTTCGCAGAATCGCTTTTGTGCAGAAAACAGTAACACTTGTTCAGAACGAAAGAAAGCACAGAGCCCCAGATTTTATGTTGTCCTGGAGAGCTTGCAGAGCACTGAGGAAAGGCAGGCAGAGAATTCCCTGCTAGCACCTTCTCTGTGCCTGTTCACATTGCTTCGCAGAATCGCTTTTGTGCAGAAAACAGTAACACTTGTTCAGAACGAAAGAAAGCACAGAGCCCCAGATTTTATGTTGTCCTGGAGAGCTTGCAGAGCACTGGGGAAAGGCAGGCAGAGAATTCCCTGCTAGCACCTTCTCTGTGCCTGGGAAGCAGAAGTGTTCACATTGCTTTGCAGAATCGCTTTTGTGCAGAAAACAGTAACACTTGTTCAGAACGAAAGAAATCACAGAGCCCCAGATTTTATGTTGTCCTGGAGAGCTTGCAGAGCACTGGGGAAAGGCAGGCAGAGAATTCTCTGCTAGCACCTTCTCTGTGCCTGGGAAGCACAAGTGTTCACATTGCTTCGCAGAATCGCTTTTGTGCAGAAAACAGTAACACTTGTTCAGAACGAAAGAAAGCACAGAGCCCCAGATTTTATGTTGTCCTGGAGAGCTTGCAGAGCACTGGGGAAAGGCAGGCAGAGAATTCCCTGCTAGCACCTTCTCTGTGCCTGGGAAGCAGAAGTGTTCACATTGCTTTGCAGAATCGCTTTTGTGCAGAAAACAGTAACACTTGTTCAGAACGAAAGAAAGCACAGAGCCCCAGATTTTATGTTGTCCTGGAGAGCTTGAAGAGCACTGGGGAAAGGCAGGCAGAGAATTCCCTGCTAGCACCTTCTCTGTGCCTGGGAAGCAGAAGTGTTCACATTGCTTCGCAGAATCGCTTTTGTGCAGAAAACAGTAACACTTGTTCAGAACGAAAGAAATCACAGAGCCCCAGATTTTATGTTGTCCTGGAGAGCTTGCAGAGCACTGGGGAAAGGCAGGCAGAGAATTCCCTGCTAGCACCTTCTCTGTGCCTGGGAAGCACAAGTGTTCACATTGCTTCGCAGAATCGCTTTTGTGCAGAAAACAGTAACACTTGTTCAGAACGAAAGAAAGCACAGAGCCCCAGATTTTATGTTGTCCTGGAGAGCTTGCAGAGCACTGGGGAAAGGCAGGCAGAGAATTCCCTGCTAGCACCTTCTCTGTGCCTGGGAAGCACAAGTGTTCACTTTGCTTCACAGAATCGCTTTTGTGAAGAAAACAGTAACACTTGTTCAGAATGAAAGAAAGCACAGAACCCCAGATTTTATGTTGTCCTGGAGAGCTTGCAGAGCACTGAGGAAAGGCAGGCAGAGAATTCCCTGCTAGCACCTTCTCTGTGCCTGTTCACATTGCTTCGCAGAATCGCTTTTGTGCAGAAAACAGTAACACTTGTTCAGAACGAAAGAAAGCACAGAGCCCCAGATTTTATGTTGTCCTGGAGAGCTTGCAGAGCACTGGGGAAAGGCAGGCAGAGAATTCCCTGCTAGCACCTTCTCTGTGCCTGGGAAGCAGAAGTGTTCACATTGCTTTGCAGAATCGCTTTTGTGCAGAAAACAGTAACACTTGTTCAGAACGAAAGAAAGCACAGAGCCCCAGATTTTATGTTGTCCTGGAGAGCTTGCAGAGCACTGGGGAAAGGCAGGCAGAGAATTCCCTGCTAGCACCTTCTCTGTGCCTGGGAAGCAGAAGTGTGCACATTGCTTCGCAGAATCGTTTTTGTGCAGAAAACAGTAACAGTTGTTCAGAACGAAAGAAAGCACAGAGCCCCAGATTTTATGTTGTCCTGGAGAGCTTGCAGAGCACTGGGGAAAGGCAGGCAGAGAATTCCCTGCTAGCACCTTCTCTGTGCCTGGGAAGCAGAAGTGTTCACATTGCTTCGCAGAATCGCTTTTGTGCAGAAAACAGTAACACTTGTTCAGAACGAAAGAAAGCACAGAGCACCAGATTTTATGTTGTCCTGGAGAGCTTGCAGAGCACTGGGGAAAGGCAGGCAGAGAATTCCCTGCTAGCACCTTCTCTGTGCCTGGGAAGCACAAGTGTTCACATTGCTTCGCAGAATCGCTTTTGTGCAGAAAACAGTAACACTTGTTCAGAACGAAAGAAAGCACAGAGCACCAGATTTTATGTTGTCCTGGAGAGCTTGCAGAGCACTGGGGAAAGGCAGGCAGAGAATTCCCTGCTAGCACCTTCTCTGTGCCTGGGAAGCACAAGTGTTCACATTGCTTCGCAGAATCGCTTTTGTGCAGAAAACAGTAACAGTTGTTCAGAACGAAAGAAAGCACAGAGCCCCAGATTTTATGTTGTCCTGGAGAGCTTGCAGAGCACTGGGGAAAGGCAGGCAGAGAATTCCCTGCTAGCACCTTCTCTGTGCCTGGGAAGCAGAAGTGTTCACATTGCTTTGCAGAATCGCTTTTGTGCAGAAAACAGTAACACTTGTTCAGAACGAAAGAAAGCACAGAGCCCCAGATTTTATGTTGTCCTGGAGAGCTTGCAGAGCACTGGGGAAAGGCAGGCAGAGAATTCCCTGCTAGCACCTTCTCTGTGCCTGGGAAGCACAAGTGTTCACATTGCTTTGCAGAATCGCTTTTGTGCAGAAAACAGTAACACTTGTTCAGAACGAAAGAAAGCACAGAGCCCCAGATTTTATGTTGTCCTGGAGAGCTTGCAGAGCACTGGGGAAAGGCAGGCAGAGAATTCCCTGCTAGCACCTTCTCTGTGCCTGGGAAGCACAAGTGTTCACATTACTTCGCAGAATCGCTTTTGTGCAGAAAACAGTAACACTTGTTCAGAACGAAAGAAAGCACAGAGCCCCAGATTTGCTGTTGTCCTGGAGAGCTTGCAGAGCACTGGGGAAAGGCAGGCAGAGAATTCCCTGCTAGCACCTTCTCTGTGCCTGGGAAGCAGAAGTGTTCACATTGCTTCGCAGAATCGCTTTTGTGCAGAAAACAGTAACACTTGTTCAGAATGAAAGAAAGCACAGAACCCCAGATTTTATGTTGTCCTGGAGAGCTTGCAGAGCACTGGGGAAAGGCAGGCAGAGAATTCCCTGCTAGCACCTTCTCTGTGCCTGGGAAGCACAAGTGTTCACTTTGCTTCACAGAATCGCTTTTGTGCAGAAAACAGTAACACTTGTTCAGAATGAAAGAAAGCACAGAACCCCAGATTTTATGTTGTCCTGGAGAGCTTGCAGAGCACTGAGGAAAGGCAGGCAGAGAATTCCCTGCTAGCACCTTCTCTGTGCCTGTTCACATTGCTTCGCAGAATCGCTTTTGTGCAGAAAACAGTAACACTTGTTCAGAACGAAAGAAAGCACAGAGCACCAGATTTTATGTTGTCCTGGAGAGCTTGCAGAGCACTGGGGAAAGGCAGGCAGAGAATTCCCTGCTAGCACCTTCTCTGTGCCTGGGAAGCACAAGTGTTCACATTGCTTCGCAGAATCGCTTTTGTGCAGAAAACAGTAACACTTGTTCAGAACGAAAGAAAGCACAGAGCCCCAGATTTTATGTTGTCCTGGAGAGCTTGCAGAGCACTGGGGAAAGGCAGGCAGAGAATTCCCTGCTAGCACCTTCTCTGTGCCTGGGAAGCACAAGTGTTCATATTGCTTCGCAGAATCGCTTTTGTGCAGAAAACAGTAACACTTGTTCAGAACGAAAGAAAGCACAGAGCCCCAGATTTGCTGTTGTCCTGGAGAGCTTGCAGAGCACTGGGGAAAGGCAGGCAGAGAATTCCCTGCTAGCACCTTCTCTGTGCCTGGGAAGCAGAAGTGTTCACATTGCTTCGCAGAATCGCTTTTGTGCAGAAAACAGTAACACTTGTTCAGAACGAAAGAAAGCACAGAGCCCCAGATTTTATGTTGTCCTGGAGAGCTTGCAGAGCACTGGGGAAAGGCAGGCAGAGAATTCCCTGCTAGCACCTTCTCTGTGCCTGGGAAGCACAAGTGTTCACATTGCTTCGCAGAATCGCTTTTGTGCAGAAAACAGTAACACTTGTTCAGAACGAAAGAAAGCACAGAGCCCCAGATTTTATGTTGTCCTGGAGAGCTTGCAGAGCACTGGGGAAAGGCAGGCAGAGAATTCCCTGCTAGCACCTTCTCTGTGCCTGGGAAGCAGAAGTGTTCACATTGCTTTGCAGAATCGCTTTTGTGCAGAAAACAGTAACACTTGTTCAGAATGAAAGAAAGCACAGAGCCCCAGATTTTATGTTGTCCTGGAGAGCTTGCAGAGCACTGGGGAAAGGCAGGCAGAGAATTCCCTGCTAGCACCTTCTCTGTGCCTGGGAAGCAGAAGTGTTCACATTGCTTCGCAGAATCGCTTTTGTGCAGAAAACAGTAACACTTGTTCAGAATGAAAGAAAGCACAGAACCCCAGATTTTATGTTGTCCTGGAGAGCTTGCAGAGCACTAAGGAAAGGCAGGCAGAGAATTCCCTGCTAGCACCTTCTCTGTGCCTGTTCACATTGCTTCGCAGAATCGCTTTTGTGCAGAAAACAGTAACACTTGTTCAGAACGAAAGAAAGCACAGAGCCCCAGATTTTATGTTGTCCTGGAGAGCTTGCAGAGCACTGGGGAAAGGCAGGCAGAGAATTCCCTGCTAGCACCTTCTCTGTGCCTGGGAAGCAGAAGTGTTCACATTGCTTCGCAGAATCGCTTTTGTGCAGAAAACAGTAACACTTGTTCAGAACGAAAGAAAGCACAGAGCCCCAGATTTGCTGTTGTCCTGGAGAGCTTGCAGAGCACTGGGGAAAGGCAGGCAGAGAATTCCCTGCTAGCACCTTCTCTGTGCCTGGGAAGCAGAAGTGTTCACATTGCTTCGCAGAATCGCTTTTGTGCAGAAAACAGTAACACTTGTTCAGAATGAAAGAAAGCACAGAACCCCAGATTTTATGTTGTCCTGGAGAGCTTGCAGAGCACTGGGGAAAGGCAGGCAGAGAATTCCCTGCTAGCACCTTCTCTGTGCCTGGGAAGCACAAGTGTTCACTTTGCTTCACAGAATCGCTTTTGTGCAGAAAACAGTAACACTTGTTCAGAATGAAAGAAAGCACAGAACCCCAGATTTTATGTTGTCCTGGAGAGCTTGCAGAGCACTGAGGAAAGGCAGGCAGAGAATTCCCTGCTAGCACCTTCTCTGTGCCTGTTCACATTGCTTCGCAGAATCGCTTTTGTGCAGAAAACAGTAACACTTGTTCAGAACGAAAGAAAGCACAGAGCACCAGATTTTATGTTGTCCTGGAGAGCTTGCAGAGCACTGGGGAAAGGCAGGCAGAGAATTCCCTGCTAGCACCTTCTCTGTGCCTGGGAAGCACAAGTGTTCACATTGCTTCGCAGAATCGCTTTTGTGCAGAAAACAGTAACACTTGTTCAGAACGAAAGAAAGCACAGAGCCCCAGATTTTATGTTGTCCTGGAGAGCTTGCAGAGCACTGGGGAAAGGCAGGCAGAGAATTCCCTGCTAGCACCTTCTCTGTGCCTGGGAAGCACAAGTGTTCATATTGCTTCGCAGAATCGCTTTTGTGCAGAAAACAGTAACACTTGTTCAGAACGAAAGAAAGCACAGAGCCCCAGATTTGCTGTTGTCCTGGAGAGCTTGCAGAGCACTGGGGAAAGGCAGGCAGAGAATTCCCTGCTAGCACCTTCTCTGTGCCTGGGAAGCAGAAGTGTTCACATTGCTTCGCAGAATCGCTTTTGTGCAGAAAACAGTAACACTTGTTCAGAACGAAAGAAAGCACAGAGCCCCAGATTTTATGTTGTCCTGGAGAGCTTGCAGAGCACTGGGGAAAGGCAGGCAGAGAATTCCCTGCTAGCACCTTCTCTGTGCCTGGGAAGCACAAGTGTTCACATTGCTTCGCAGAATCGCTTTTGTGCAGAAAACAGTAACACTTGTTCAGAACGAAAGAAAGCACAGAGCCCCAGATTTTATGTTGTCCTGGAGAGCTTGCAGAGCACTGGGGAAAGGCAGGCAGAGAATTCCCTGCTAGCACCTTCTCTGTGCCTGGGAAGCACAAGTGTTCATATTGCTTCGCAGAATCGCTTTTGTGCAGAAAACAGTAACACTTGTTCAGAACGAAAGAAAGCACAGAGCCCCAGATTTGCTGTTGTCCTGGAGAGCTTGCAGAGCACTGGGGAAAGGCAGGCAGAGAATTCCCTGCTAGCACCTTCTCTGTGCCTGGGAAGCAGAAGTGTTCACATTGCTTCGCAGAATCGCTTTTGTGCAGAAAACAGTAACACTTGTTCAGAACGAAAGAAAGCACAGAGCCCCAGATTTTATGTTGTCCTGGAGAGCTTGCAGAGCACTGGGGAAAGGCAGGCAGAGAATTCCCTGCTAGCACCTTCTCTGTGCCTGGGAAGCACAAGTGTTCACATTGCTTCGCAGAATCGCTTTTGTGCAGAAAACAGTAACACTTGTTCAGAACGAAAGAAAGCACAGAGCCCCAGATTTTATGTTGTCCTGGAGAGCTTGCAGAGCACTGGGGAAAGGCAGGCAGAGAATTCCCTGCTAGCACCTTCTCTGTGCCTGGGAAGCAGAAGTGTTCACATTGCTTTGCAGAATCGCTTTTGTGCAGAAAACAGTAACACTTGTTCAGAATGAAAGAAAGCACAGAGCCCCAGATTTTATGTTGTCCTGGAGAGCTTGCAGAGCACTGGGGAAAGGCAGGCAGAGAATTCCCTGCTAGCACCTTCTCTGTGCCTGGGAAGCAGAAGTGTTCACATTGCTTCGCAGAATCGCTTTTGTGCAGAAAACAGTAACACTTGTTCAGAATGAAAGAAAGCACAGAACCCCAGATTTTATGTTGTCCTGGAGAGCTTGCAGAGCACTAAGGAAAGGCAGGCAGAGAATTCCCTGCTAGCACCTTCTCTGTGCCTGTTCACATTGCTTCGCAGAATCGCTTTTGTGCAGAAAACAGTAACACTTGTTCAGAACGAAAGAAAGCACAGAGCCCCAGATTTTATGTTGTCCTGGAGAGCTTGCAGAGCACTGGGGAAAGGCAGGCAGAGAATTCCCTGCTAGCACCTTCTCTGTGCCTGGGAAGCAGAAGTGTTCACATTGCTTCGCAGAATCGCTTTTGTGCAGAAAACAGTAACACTTGTTCAGAACGAAAGAAAGCACAGAGCCCCAGATTTTATGTTGTCCTGGAGAGCTTGCAGAGCACTGGGGAAAGGCAGGCAGAGAATTCCCTGCTAGCACCTTCTCTGTGCCTGGGAAGCACAAGTGTTCATATTGCTTCGCAGAATCGCTTTTGTGCAGAAAACAGTAACACTTGTTCAGAACGAAAGAAAGCACAGAGCCCCAGATTTTATGTTGTCCTGGAGAGCTTGCAGAGCACTGGGGAAAGGCAGGCAGAGAATTCCCTGCTAGCACCTTCTCTGTGCCTGGGAAGCACAAGTGTTCACTTTGCTTCGCAGAATCGCTTTTGTGCAGAAAACAGTAACACTTGTTCAGAATGAAAGAAAGCACAGAGCCCCAGATTTTATGTTGTCCTGGAGAGCTTGCAGAGCACTGAGGAAAGGCAGGCAGAGAATTCCCTGCTAGCACCTTCTCTGTGCCTGTTCACATTGCTTTGCAGAATCGCTTTTGTGCAGAAAACAGTAACACTTGTTCAGAACGAAAGAAAGCACAGAGCCCCAGATTTTATGTTGTCCTGGAGAGCTTGCAGAGCACTGGGGAAAGGCAGGCAGAGAATTCCCTGCTAGCACCTTCTCTGTGCCTGGGAAGCACAAGTGTTCACATTGCTTCGCAGAATCGCTTTTGTGCAGAAAACAGTAACACTTGTTCAGAACGAAAGAAAGCACAGAGCCCCAGATTTGCTGTTGTCCTGGAGAGCTTGCAGAGCACTGGGGAAAGGCAGGCAGAGAATTCCCTGCTAGCACCTTCTCTGTGCCTGGGAAGCAGAAGTGTTCACATTGCTTCGCAGAATCGCTTTTGTGCAGAAAACAGTAACACTTGTTCAGAACGAAAGAAAGCACAGAGCCCCAGATTTTATGTTGTCCTGGAGAGCTTGCAGAGCACTGGGGAAAGGCAGGCAGAGAATTCCCTGCTAGCACCTTCTCTGTGCCTGGGAAGCACAAGTGTTCATATTGCTTCGCAGAATCGCTTTTGTGCAGAAAACAGTAACACTTGTTCAGAACGAAAGAAAGCACAGAGCCCCAGATTTTATGTTGTCCTGGAGAGCTTGCAGAGCACTGAGGAAAGGCAGGCAGAGAATTCCCTGCTAGCACCTTCTCTGTGCCTGTTCACATTGCTTCGCAGAATCGCTTTTGTGCAGAAAACAGTAACACTTGTTCAGAACGAAAGAAAGCACAGAGCCCCAGATTTGCTGTTGTCCTGGAGAGCTTGCAGAGCACTGGGGAAAGGCAGGCAGAGAATTCCCTGCTAGCACCTTCTCTGTGCCTGGGAAGCACAAGTGTTCACATTGCTTCGCAGAATCGCTTTTGTGCAGAAAACAGTAACACTTGTTCAGAACGAAAGAAAGCACAGAGCCCCAGATTTTATGTTGTCCTGGAGAGCTTGCAGAGCACTGGGGAAAGGCAGGCAGAGAATTCCCTGCTAGCACCTTCTCTGTGCCTGGGAAGCAGAAGTGTTCACATTGCTTCGCAGAATCGCTTTTGTGCAGAAAACAGTAACACTTGTTCAGAACGAAAGAAAGCACAGAGCCCCAGA
Source organism: Strix uralensis (assembly GCF_047716275.1). NCBI lineage: Eukaryota > Metazoa > Chordata > Aves > Strigiformes > Strigidae > Strix > Strix uralensis. Next base: position 68,523 of record NW_027436773.1, on the reverse strand, counting down.
TTTTATGTTGTCCTGGAGAGCTTGCAGAGCACTGGGGAAAGGCAGGCAGAGAATTCCCTGCTAGCACCTTCTCTGTGCCTGGGAAGCAGAAGTGTTCACATTGCTTCGCAGAATCGCTTTTGTGCAGAAAACAGTAACACTTGTTCAGAATGAAAGAAAGCACAGAGCCCCAGATTTTATGTTGTCCTGGAGAGCTTGCAGAGCACTGGGGAAAGGCAGGCAGAGAATTCCCTGCTAGCACCTTCTCTGTGCCTGGGAAGCACAAGTGTTCACATTGCTTCGCAGAATCGCTTTTGTGCAGAAAACAGTAACACTTGTTCAGAACGAAAGAAAGCACAGAGCCCCAGATTTTATGTTGTCCTGGAGAGCTTGCAGAGCACTGGGGAAAGGCAGGCAGAGAATTCCCTGCTAGCACCTTCTCTGTGCCTGGGAAGCACAAGTGTTCACATTGCTTCGCAGAATCGCTTTTGTGCAGAAAACAGTAACACTTGTTCAGAACGAAAGAAAGCACAGAGCCCCAGATTTTATGTTGTCCTGGAGAGCTTGCAGAGCACTGGGGAGAGGCAGGCAGAGAATTCCCTGCTAGCACCTTCTCTGTGCCTGGGAAGCAGAAGTGTTCACATTGCTTCGCAGAATCGCTTTTGTGCAGAAAACAGTAACACTTGTTCAGAACGAAAGAAAGCACAGAGCCCCAGATTTTATGTTGTCCTGGAGAGCTTGCAGAGCACTGAGGAAAGGCAGGCAGAGAATTCCCTGCTAGCACCTTCTCTGTGCCTGTTCACATTGCTTCGCAGAATCGCTTTTGTGCAGAAAACAGTAACACTTGTTCAGAACGAAAGAAAGCACAGAGCCCCAGATTTGCTGTTGTCCTGGAGAGCTTGCAGAGCACTGGGGAAAGGCAGGCAGAGAATTCCCTGCTAGCACCTTCTCTGTGCCTGGGAAGCACAAGTGTTCACATTGCTTCGCAGAATCGCTTTTGTGCAGAAAACAGTAACACTTGTTCAGAACGAAAGAAAGCACAGAGCCCCAGATTTGCTGTTGTCCTGGAGAGCTTGCAGAGCACTGGGGAAAGGCAGGCAGAGAATTCCCTGCTAGCACCTTCTCTGTGCCTGGGAAGCACAAGTGTTCACATTGCTTCGCAGAATCGCTTTTGTGCAGAAAACAGTAACACTTGTTCAGAACGAAAGAAAGCACAGAGCCCCAGATTTTATGTTGTCCTGGAGAGCTTGCAGAGCACTGGGGAAAGGCAGGCAGAGAATTCCCTGCTAGCACCTTCTCTGTGCCTGGGAAGCAGAAGTGTTCACATTGCTTTGCAGAATCGCTTTTGTGCAGAAAACAGTAACACTTGTTCAGAACGAAAGAAAGCACAGAGCCCCAGATTTTATGTTGTCCTGGAGAGCTTGCAGAGCACTGGGGAAAGGCAGGCAGAGAATTCCCTGCTAGCACCTTCTCTGTGCCTGGGAAGCAGAAGTGTTCACTTTGCTTCGCAGAATCGCTTTTGTGCAGAAAACAGTAACACTTGTTCAGAACGAAAGAAAGCACAGAGCACCAGATTTTATGTTGTCCTGGAGAGCTTGCAGAGCACTGGGGAAAGGCAGGCAGAGAATTCCCTGCTAGCACCTTCTCTGTGCCTGGGAAGCACAAGTGTTCACATTGCTTCGCAGAATCGCTTTTGTGCAGAAAACAGTAACACTTGTTCAGAACGAAAGAAATCACAGAGCCCCAGATTTTATGTTGTCCTGGAGAGCTTGCAGAGCACTGGGGAAAGGCAGGCAGAGAATTCCCTGCTAGCACCTTCTCTGTGCCTGGGAAGCACAAGTGTTCACATTGCTTCGCAGAATCGCTTTTGTGCAGAAAACAGTAACACTTGTTCAGAACGAAAGAAAGCACAGAGCCCCAGATTTTATGTTGTCCTGGAGAGCTTGCAGAGCACTGGGGAGAGGCAGGCAGAGAATTCCCTGCTAGCACCTTCTCTGTGCCTGAGAAGCAGAAGTGTTCACATTGCTTCGCAGAATCGCTTTTGTGCAGAAAACAGTAACACTTGTTCAGAACGAAAGAAAGCACAGAGCCCCAGATTTTATGTTGTCCTGGAGAGCTTGCAGAGCACTGAGGAAAGGCAGGCAGAGAATTCCCTGCTAGCACCTTCTCTGTGCCTGTTCACATTGCTTCGCAGAATCGCTTTTGTGCAGAAAACAGTAACACTTGTTCAGAACGAAAGAAAGCACAGAGCCCCAGATTTTATGTTGTCCTGGAGAGCTTGCAGAGCACTGGGGAAAGGCAGGCAGAGAATTCCCTGCTAGCACCTTCTCTGTGCCTGGGAAGCAGAAGTGTTCACATTGCTTTGCAGAATCGCTTTTGTGCAGAAAACAGTAACACTTGTTCAGAACGAAAGAAATCACAGAGCCCCAGATTTTATGTTGTCCTGGAGAGCTTGCAGAGCACTGGGGAAAGGCAGGCAGAGAATTCTCTGCTAGCACCTTCTCTGTGCCTGGGAAGCACAAGTGTTCACATTGCTTCGCAGAATCGCTTTTGTGCAGAAAACAGTAACACTTGTTCAGAACGAAAGAAAGCACAGAGCCCCAGATTTTATGTTGTCCTGGAGAGCTTGCAGAGCACTGGGGAAAGGCAGGCAGAGAATTCCCTGCTAGCACCTTCTCTGTGCCTGGGAAGCAGAAGTGTTCACATTGCTTTGCAGAATCGCTTTTGTGCAGAAAACAGTAACACTTGTTCAGAACGAAAGAAAGCACAGAGCCCCAGATTTTATGTTGTCCTGGAGAGCTTGCAGAGCACTGGGGAAAGGCAGGCAGAGAATTCCCTGCTAGCACCTTCTCTGTGCCTGGGAAGCAGAAGTGTTCACATTGCTTTGCAGAATCGCTTTTGTGCAGAAAACAGTAACACTTGTTCAGAACGAAAGAAATCACAGAGCCCCAGATTTTATGTTGTCCTGGAGAGCTTGCAGAGCACTGGGGAAAGGCAGGCAGAGAATTCCCTGCTAGCACCTTCTCTGTGCCTGGGAAGCACAAGTGTTCACATTGCTTCGCAGAATCGCTTTTGTGCAGAAAACAGTAACACTTGTTCAGAACGAAAGAAAGCACAGAGCCCCAGATTTTATGTTGTCCTGGAGAGCTTGCAGAGCACTGGGGAAAGGCAGGCAGAGAATTCCCTGCTAGCACCTTCTCTGTGCCTGGGAAGCACAAGTGTTCACTTTGCTTCACAGAATCGCTTTTGTGCAGAAAACAGTAACACTTGTTCAGAATGAAAGAAAGCACAGAACCCCAGATTTTATGTTGTCCTGGAGAGCTTGCAGAGCACTGAGGAAAGGCAGGCAGAGAATTCCCTGCTAGCACCTTCTCTGTGCCTGTTCACATTGCTTCGCAGAATCGCTTTTGTGCAGAAAACAGTAACACTTGTTCAGAACGAAAGAAAGCACAGAGCCCCAGATTTTATGTTGTCCTGGAGAGCTTGCAGAGCACTGGGGAAAGGCAGGCAGAGAATTCCCTGCTAGCACCTTCTCTGTGCCTGGGAAGCACAAGTGTTCACATTGCTTCGCAGAATCGCTTTTGTGCAGAAAACAGTAACACTTGTTCAGAACGAAAGAAAGCACAGAGCCCCAGATTTTATGTTGTCCTGGAGAGCTTGCAGAGCACTGGGGAAAGGCAGGCAGAGAATTCCCTGCTAGCACCTTCTCTGTGCCTGGGAAGCACAAGTGTTCACATTGCTTCGCAGAATCGCTTTTGTGCAGAAAACAGTAACAGTTGTTCAGAACGAAAGAAAGCACAGAGCCCCAGATTTTATGTTGTCCTGGAGAGCTTGCAGAGCACTGGGGAAAGGCAGGCAGAGAATTCCCTGCTAGCACCTTCTCTGTGCCTGGGAAGCAGAAGTGTTCACATTGCTTTGCAGAATCGCTTTTGTGCAGAAAACAGTAACACTTGTTCAGAACGAAAGAAATCACAGAGCCCCAGATTTTATGTTGTCCTGGAGAGCTTGCAGAGCACTGGGGAAAGGCAGGCAGAGAATTCCCTGCTAGCACCTTCTCTGTGCCTGGGAAGCACAAGTGTTCACATTACTTCGCAGAATCGCTTTTGTGCAGAAAACAGTAACACTTGTTCAGAACGAAAGAAAGCACAGAGCCCCAGATTTGCTGTTGTCCTGGAGAGCTTGCAGAGCACTGGGGAAAGGCAGGCAGAGAATTCCCTGCTAGCACCTTCTCTGTGCCTGGGAAGCAGAAGTGTTCACATTGCTTCGCAGAATCGCTTTTGTGCAGAAAACAGTAACACTTGTTCAGAATGAAAGAAAGCACAGAACCCCAGATTTTATGTTGTCCTGGAGAGCTTGCAGAGCACTGGGGAAAGGCAGGCAGAGAATTCCCTGCTAGCACCTTCTCTGTGCCTGGGAAGCAGAAGTGTTCACATTGCTTTGCAGAATCGCTTTTGTGCAGAAAACAGTAACACTTGTTCAGAACGAAAGAAATCACAGAGCCCCAGATTTTATGTTGTCCTGGAGAGCTTGCAGAGCACTGGGGAAAGGCAGGCAGAGAATTCCCTGCTAGCACCTTCTCTGTGCCTGGGAAGCACAAGTGTTCACATTACTTCGCAGAATCGCTTTTGTGCAGAAAACAGTAACACTTGTTCAGAACGAAAGAAAGCACAGAGCCCCAGATTTGCTGTTGTCCTGGAGAGCTTGCAGAGCACTGGGGAAAGGCAGGCAGAGAATTCCCTGCTAGCACCTTCTCTGTGCCTGGGAAGCAGAAGTGTTCACATTGCTTCGCAGAATCGCTTTTGTGCAGAAAACAGTAACACTTGTTCAGAATGAAAGAAAGCACAGAACCCCAGATTTTATGTTGTCCTGGAGAGCTTGCAGAGCACTGGGGAAAGGCAGGCAGAGAATTCCCTGCTAGCACCTTCTCTGTGCCTGGGAAGCACAAGTGTTCACTTTGCTTCACAGAATCGCTTTTGTGCAGAAAACAGTAACACTTGTTCAGAATGAAAGAAAGCACAGAACCCCAGATTTTATGTTGTCCTGGAGAGCTTGCAGAGCACTGAGGAAAGGCAGGCAGAGAATTCCCTGCTAGCACCTTCTCTGTGCCTGTTCACATTGCTTCGCAGAATCGCTTTTGTGCAGAAAACAGTAACACTTGTTCAGAACGAAAGAAAGCACAGAGCCCCAGATTTTATGTTGTCCTGGAGAGCTTGCAGAGCACTGGGGAAAGGCAGGCAGAGAATTCCCTGCTAGCACCTTCTCTGTGCCTGGGAAGCACAAGTGTTCACATTGCTTCGCAGAATCGCTTTTGTGCAGAAAACAGTAACACTTGTTCAGAACGAAAGAAAGCACAGAGCCCCAGATTTTATGTTGTCCTGGAGAGCTTGCAGAGCACTGGGGAAAGGCAGGCAGAGAATTCCCTGCTAGCACCTTCTCTGTGCCTGGGAAGCACAAGTGTTCATATTGCTTCGCAGAATCGCTTTTGTGCAGAAAACAGTAACACTTGTTCAGAACGAAAGAAAGCACAGAGCCCCAGATTTGCTGTTGTCCTGGAGAGCTTGCAGAGCACTGGGGAAAGGCAGGCAGAGAATTCCCTGCTAGCACCTTCTCTGTGCCTGGGAAGCAGAAGTGTTCACATTGCTTCGCAGAATCGCTTTTGTGCAGAAAACAGTAACACTTGTTCAGAATGAAAGAAAGCACAGAACCCCAGATTTTATGTTGTCCTGGAGAGCTTGCAGAGCACTGGGGAAAGGCAGGCAGAGAATTCCCTGCTAGCACCTTCTCTGCGCCTGGGAAGCACAAGTGTTCACATTGCTTTGCCGAATCGCTTTTGTGCAGAAAACAGTAACACTTGTTCAGAATGAAAGAAAGCACAGAGCCCCAGATTTTATGTTGTCCTGGAGAGCTTGCAGAGCACTGGGGAAAGGCAGGCAGAGAATTCCCTGCTAGCACCTTCTCTGTGCCTGGGAAGCACAAGTGTTCACTTTGCTTCACAGAATCGCTTTTGTGCAGAAAACAGTAACACTTGTTCAGAATGAAAGAAAGCACAGAACCCCAGATTTTATGTTGTCCTGGAGAGCTTGCAGAGCACTGAGGAAAGGCAGGCAGAGAATTCCCTGCTAGCACCTTCTCTGTGCCTGTTCACATTGCTTCGCAGAATCGCTTTTGTGCAGAAAACAGTAACACTTGTTCAGAACGAAAGAAAGCACAGAGCACCAGATTTTATGTTGTCCTGGAGAGCTTGCAGAGCACTGGGGAAAGGCAGGCAGAGAATTCCCTGCTAGCACCTTCTCTGTGCCTGGGAAGCACAAGTGTTCACATTGCTTCGCAGAATCGCTTTTGTGCAGAAAACAGTAACACTTGTTCAGAACAAAAGAAAGCACAGAGCCCCAGATTTTATGTTGTCCTGGAGAGCTTGCAGAGCACTGGGGAAAGGCAGGCAGAGAATTCCCTGCTAGCACCTTCTCTGTGCCTGGGAAGCAGAAGTGTTCACATTGCTTCGCAGAATCGCTTTTGTGCAGAAAACAGTAACACTTGTTCAGAATGAAAGAAAGCACAGAACCCCAGATTTTATGTTGTCCTGGAGAGCTTGCAGAGCACTGGGGAAAGGCAGGCAGAGAATTCCCTGCTAGCACCTTCTCTGTGCCTGGGAAGCAGAAGTGTTCACATTGCTTTGCAGAATCGCTTTTGTGCAGAAAACAGTAACACTTGTTCAGAACGAAAGAAATCACAGAGCCCCAGATTTTATGTTGTCCTGGAGAGCTTGCAGAGCACTGGGGAAAGGCAGGCAGAGAATTCCCTGCTAGCACCTTCTCTGTGCCTGGGAAGCACAAGTGTTCACATTACTTCGCAGAATCGCTTTTGTGCAGAAAACAGTAACACTTGTTCAGAACGAAAGAAAGCACAGAGCCCCAGATTTGCTGTTGTCCTGGAGAGCTTGCAGAGCACTGGGGAAAGGCAGGCAGAGAATTCCCTGCTAGCACCTTCTCTGTGCCTGGGAAGCAGAAGTGTTCACATTGCTTCGCAGAATCGCTTTTGTGCAGAAAACAGTAACACTTGTTCAGAATGAAAGAAAGCACAGAACCCCAGATTTTATGTTGTCCTGGAGAGCTTGCAGAGCACTGGGGAAAGGCAGGCAGAGAATTCCCTGCTAGCACCTTCTCTGTGCCTGGGAAGCACAAGTGTTCACTTTGCTTCACAGAATCGCTTTTGTGCAGAAAACAGTAACACTTGTTCAGAATGAAAGAAAGCACAGAACCCCAGATTTTATGTTGTCCTGGAGAGCTTGCAGAGCACTGAGGAAAGGCAGGCAGAGAATTCCCTGCTAGCACCTTCTCTGTGCCTGTTCACATTGCTTCGCAGAATCGCTTTTGTGCAGAAAACAGTAACACTTGTTCAGAACGAAAGAAAGCACAGAGCCCCAGATTTTATGTTGTCCTGGAGAGCTTGCAGAGCACTGGGGAAAGGCAGGCAGAGAATTCCCTGCTAGCACCTTCTCTGTGCCTGGGAAGCACAAGTGTTCACATTGCTTCGCAGAATCGCTTTTGTGCAGAAAACAGTAACACTTGTTCAGAACGAAAGAAAGCACAGAGCCCCAGATTTTATGTTGTCCTGGAGAGCTTGCAGAGCACTGGGGAAAGGCAGGCAGAGAATTCCCTGCTAGCACCTTCTCTGTGCCTGGGAAGCACAAGTGTTCATATTGCTTCGCAGAATCGCTTTTGTGCAGAAAACAGTAACACTTGTTCAGAACGAAAGAAAGCACAGAGCCCCAGATTTGCTGTTGTCCTGGAGAGCTTGCAGAGCACTGGGGAAAGGCAGGCAGAGAATTCCCTGCTAGCACCTTCTCTGTGCCTGGGAAGCAGAAGTGTTCACATTGCTTCGCAGAATCGCTTTTGTGCAGAAAACAGTAACACTTGTTCAGAATGAAAGAAAGCACAGAACCCCAGATTTTATGTTGTCCTGGAGAGCTTGCAGAGCACTGGGGAAAGGCAGGCAGAGAATTCCCTGCTAGCACCTTCTCTGCGCCTGGGAAGCACAAGTGTTCACATTGCTTTGCCGAATCGCTTTTGTGCAGAAAACAGTAACACTTGTTCAGAATGAAAGAAAGCACAGAGCCCCAGATTTTATGTTGTCCTGGAGAGCTTGCAGAGCACTGGGGAAAGGCAGGCAGAGAATTCCCTGCTAGCACCTTCTCTGTGCCTGGGAAGCACAAGTGTTCACTTTGCTTCACAGAATCGCTTTTGTGCAGAAAACAGTAACACTTGTTCAGAATGAAAGAAAGCACAGAACCCCAGATTTTATGTTGTCCTGGAGAGCTTGCAGAGCACTGAGGAAAGGCAGGCAGAGAATTCCCTGCTAGCACCTTCTCTGTGCCTGTTCACATTGCTTCGCAGAATCGCTTTTGTGCAGAAAACAGTAACACTTGTTCAGAACGAAAGAAAGCACAGAGCACCAGATTTTATGTTGTCCTGGAGAGCTTGCAGAGCACTGGGGAAAGGCAGGCAGAGAATTCCCTGCTAGCACCTTCTCTGTGCCTGGGAAGCACAAGTGTTCACATTGCTTCGCAGAATCGCTTTTGTGCAGAAAACAGTAACACTTGTTCAGAACGAAAGAAAGCACAGAGCCCCAGATTTTATGTTGTCCTGGAGAGCTTGCAGAGCACTGGGGAAAGGCAGGCAGAGAATTCCCTGCTAGCACCTTCTCTGTGCCTGGGAAGCAGAAGTGTTCACATTGCTTCGCAGAATCGCTTTTGTGCAGAAAACAGTAACACTTGTTCAGAACGAAAGAAAGCACAGAGCCCCAGATTTTATGTTGTCCTGGAGAGCTTGCAGAGCACTGGGGAAAGGCAGGCAGAGAATTCCCTGCTAGCACCTTCTCTGTGCCTGGGAAGCAGAAGTGTTCACATTGCTTTGCAGAATCGCTTTTGTGCAGAAAACAGTAACACTTGTTCAGAACGAAAGAAAGCACAGAGCCCCAGATTTTATGTTGTCCTGGAGAGCTTGCAGAGCACTGGGGAAAGGCAGGCAGAGAATTCCCTGCTAGCACCTTCTCTGTGCCTGGGAAGCAGAAGTGTTCACATTGCTTCGCAGAATCGCTTTTGTGCAGAAAACAGTAACACTTGTTCAGAACGAAAGAAATCACAGAGCCCCAGATTTTATGTTGTCCTGGAGAGCTTGCAGAGCACTGGGGAAAGGCAGGCAGAGAATTCCCTGCTAGCACCTTCTCTGTGCCTGGGAAGCAGAAGTGTTCACATTACTTCGCAGAATCGCTTTTGTGCAGAAAACAGTAACACTTGTTCAGAATGAAAGAAAGCACAGAACCCCAGATTTTATGTTGTCCTGGAGAGCTTGCAGAGCACTGGGGAAAGGCAGGCAGAGAATTCCCTGCTAGCACCTTCTCTGTGCCTGGGAAGCACAAGTGTTCACTTTGCTTCACAGAATCGCTTTTGTGCAGAAAACAGTAACACTTGTTCAGAATGAAAGAAATCACAGAGCCCCAGATTTTATGTTGTCCTGGAGAGCTTGCAGAGCACTGAGGAAAGGCAGGCAGAGAATTCCCTGCTAGCAGCTTCTCTGTGCCTGTTCACATTGCTTCGCAGAATCGCTTTTGTGCAGAAAACAGTAACACTTGTTCAGAACGAAAGAAAGCACAGAGCCCCAGATTTTATGTTGTCCTGGAGAGCTTGCAGAGCACTGGGGAAAGGCAGGCAGAGAATTCCCTGCTAGCACCTTCTCTGTGCCTGGGAAGCACAAGTGTTCATATTGCTTCGCAGAATCGCTTTTGTGCAGAAAACAGTAACAGTTGTTCAGAACGAAAGAAAGCACAGAGCCCCAGATTTTATGTTGTCCTGGAGAGCTTGCAGAGCACTGGGGAAAGGCAGGCAGAGAATTCCCTGCTAGCACCTTCTCTGTGCCTGGGAAGCAGAAGTGTTCACATTGCTTTGCAGAATCGCTTTTGTGCAGAAAACAGTAACACTTGTTCAGAACGAAAGAAAGCACAGAGCCCCAGATTTTATGTTGTCCTGGAGAGCTTGCAGAGCACTGGGGAAAGGCAGGCAGAGAATTCCCTGCTAGCACCTTCTCTGTGCCTGGGAAGCACAAGTGTTCACATTGCTTCGCAGAATCGCTTTTGTGCAGAAAACAGTAACACTTGTTCAGAACGAAAGAAAGCACAGAGCCCCAGATTTTATGTTGTCCTGGAGAGCTTGCAGAGCACTGGGGAAAGGCAGGCAGAGAATTCCCTGCTAGCACCTTCTCTGTGCCTGGGAAGCACAAGTGTTCACATTGCTTCGCAGAATCGCTTTTGTGCAGAAAACAGTAACACTTGTTCAGAACGAAAGAAAGCACAGAACCCCAGATTTTCTGTTGTCCTGGAGAGCTTGCAGAGCACTGGGGAAAGGCAGGCAGAGAATTCCCTGCTAGCACCTTCTCTGTGCCTGGGAAGCACAAGTGTTCACTTTGCTTCACAGAATCGCTTTTGTGCAGAAAACAGTAACACTTGTTCAGAATGAAAGAAAGCACAGAACCCCAGATTTTATGTTGTCCTGGAGAGCTTGCAGAGCACTGAGGAAAGGCAGGCAGAGAATTCCCTGCTAGCACCTTCTCTGTGCCTGTTCACATTGCTTCGCAGAATCGCTTTTGTGCAGAAAACAGTAACACTTGTTCAGAACGAAAGAAAGCACAGAGCACCAGATTTTATGTTGTCCTGGAGAGCTTGCAGAGCACTGGGGAAAGGCAGGCAGAGAATTCCCTGCTAGCACCTTCTCTGTGCCTGGGAAGCACAAGTGTTCACATTGCTTCGCAGAATCGCTTTTGTGCAGAAAACAGTAACACTTGTTCAGAACGAAAGAAAGCACAGAGCCCCAGATTTTATATTGTCCTGGAGAGCTTGCAGAGCACTGGGGAAATGCAGGCAGAGAATTCCCTGCTAGCACCTTCTCTGTGCCTGGGAAGCACAAGTGTTCATATTGCTTCGCAGAATCGCTTTTGTGCAGAAAACAGTAACAGTTGTTCAGAACGAAAGAAAGCACAGAGCCCCAGATTTTATGTTGTCCTGGAGAGCTTGCAGAGCACTGGGGAAAGGCAGGCAGAGAATTCCCTGCTAGCACCTTCTCTGTGCCTGGGAAGCACAAGTGTTCACATTGCTTCGCAGAATCGCTTTTGTGCAGAAAACAGTAACACTTGTTCAGAACGAAAGAAATCACAGAGCCCCAGATTTTATGTTGTCCTGGAGAGCTTGCAGAGCACTGGGGAAAGGCAGGCAGAGAATTCCCTGCTAGCACCTTCTCTGTGCCTAGGAAGCACAAGTGTTCACATTACTTCGCAGAATCGCTTTTGTGCAGAAAACAGTAACACTTGTTCAGAACGAAAGAAAGCACAGAGCCCCAGATTTGCTGTTGTCCTGGAGAGCTTGCAGAGCACTGGGGAAAGGCAGGCAGAGAATTCCCTGCTAGCACCTTCTCTGTGCCTGGGAAGCAGAAGTGTTCACATTGCTTCGCAGAATCGCTTTTGTGCAGAAAACAGTAACACTTGTTCAGAACGAAAGAAAGCACAGAGCCCCAGATTTTATGTTGTCCTGGAGAGCTTGCAGAGCACTGGGGAAAGGCAGGCAGAGAATTCCCTGCTAGCACCTTCTCTGTGCCTGGGAAGCAGAAGTGTTCACATTGCTTTGCAGAATCGCTTTTGTGCAGAAAACAGTAACACTTGTTCAGAACGAAAGAAAGCACAGAGCCCCAGATTTTATGTTGTCCTGGAGAGCTTGCAGAGCACTGGGGAAAGGCAGGCAGAGAATTCCCTGCTAGCACCTTCTCTGTGCCTGGGAAGCAGAAGTGTTCACATTGCTTTGCAGAATCGCTTTTGTGCAGAAAACAGTAACACTTGTTCAGAACGAAAGAAAGCACAGAGCCCCAGATTTTATGTTGTCCTGGAGAGCTTGCAGAGCACTGGGGAAAGGCAGGCAGAGAATTCCCTGCTAGCACCTTCTCTGTGCCTGGGAAGCACAAGTGTTCACATTGCTTCGCAGAATCGCTTTTGTGCAGAAAACAGTAACACTTGTTCAGAACGAAAGAAAGCACAGAGCCCCAGATTTGCTGTTGTCCTGGAGAGCTTGCAGAGCACTGGGGAGAGGCAGGCAGAGAATTCCCTGCTAGCACCTTCTCTGTGCCTGGGAAGCAGAAGTGTTCACATTGCTTCGCAGAATCGCTTTTGTGCAGAAAACAGTAACACTTGTTCAGAATGAAAGCAAGCACAGAGCCCCAGATTTTATGTTGTCCTGGAGAGCTTGCAGAGCACTGGGGAAAGGCAGGCAGAGAATTCCCTGCTAGCACCTTCTCTGTGCCTGTTCACATTGCTTCGCAGAATCGCTTTTGTGCAGAAAACAGTAACACTTGTTCAGAACGAAAGAAAGCACAGAGCCCCAGATTTTATGTTGTCCTGGAGAGCTTGCAGAGCACTGGGGAAAGGCAGGCAGAGAATTCCCTGCTAGCACCTTCTCTGTGCCTGGGAAGCACAAGTGTTCACATTGCTTCGCAGAATCGCTTTTGTGCAGAAAACAGTAACACTTGTTCAGAACGAAAGAAAGCACAGAGCCCCAGATTTTATGTTGTCCTGGAGAGCTTGCAGAGCACTGGGGAAAGGCAGGCAGAGAATTCCCTGCTAGCACCTTCTCTGTGCCTGGGAAGCAGAAGTGTTCACATTGCTTTGCAGAATCGCTTTTGTGCAGAAAACAGTAACACTTGTTCAGAACGAAAGAAAGCACAGAGCCCCAGATTTTATGTTGTCCTGGAGAGCTTGCAGAGCACTGGGGAAAGGCAGGCAGAGAATTCCCTGCTAGCACCTTCTCTGTGCCTGGGAAGCACAAGTGTTCACTTTGCTTCACAGAATCGCTTTTGTGCAGAAAACAGTAACACTTGTTCAGAATGAAAGAAAGCACAGAGCCCCAGATTTGCTGTTGTCCTGGAGAGCTTGCAGAGCACTGGGGAAAGGCAGGCAGAGAATTCCCTGCTAGCACCTTCTCTGTGCCTGTTCACATTGCTTCGCAGAAACTCTTTTGTGCAGAAAACAGTAACACTTGTTCAGAACGAAAGAAAGCACAGAGCCCCAGATTTTATGTTGTCCTGGAAGCTTGCAGAGCACTGGGGAAAGGCAGGCAGAGAATTCCCTGCTAGCACCTTCTCTGTGCCTGGGAAGCAGAAGTGTTCACATTGCTTCGCAGAATCGCTTTTGTGCAGAAAACAGTAACACTTGTTCAGAACGAAAGAAAGCACAGAGCACCAGATTTTATGTTGTCCTGGAGAGCTTGCAGAGCACTGGGGAAAGGCAGGCAGAGAATTCCCTGCTAGCACCTTCTCTGTGCCTGGGAAGCACAAGTGTTCACATTGCTTCGCAGAATCGCTTTTGTGCAGAAAACAGTAACACTTGTTCAGAACGAAAGAAAGCACAGAGCCCCAGATTTTATGTTGTCCTGGAGAGCTTGCAGAGCACTGGGGAAAGGCAGGCAGAGAATTCCCTGCTAGCACCTTCTCTGTGCCTGTTCACATTGCTTCGCAGAATCGCTTTTGTGCAGAAAACAGTAACACTTGTTCAGAACGAAAGAAAGCACAGAGCCCCAGATTTTATGTTGTCCTGGAGAGCTTGCAGAGCACTGGGGAAAGGCAGGCAGAGAATTCCCTGCTAGCACCTTCTCTGTGCCTGGGAAGCAGAAGTGTTCACATTGCTTCGCAGAATCGCTTTTGTGCAGAAAACAGTAACACTTGTTCAGAATGAAAGAAAGCACAGAACCCCAGATTTTATGTTGTCCTGGAGAGCTTGCAGAGCACTGGGGAAAGGCAGGCAGAGAATTCCCTGCTAGCACCTTCTCTGTGCCTAGGAAGCACAAGTGTTCACATTACTTCGCAGAATCGCTTTTGTGCAGAAAACAGTAACACTTGTTCAGAACGAAAGAAAGCACAGAGCCCCAGATTTGCTGTTGTCCTGGAGAGCTTGCAGAGCACTGGGGAAAGGCAGGCAGAGAATTCCCTGCTAGCACCTTCTCTGTGCCTGGGAAGCAGAAGTGTTCACATTGCTTCGCAGAATCGCTTTTGTGCAGAAAACAGTAACACTTGTTCAGAATGAAAGAAAGCACAGAACCCCAGATTTTATGTTGTCCTGGAGAGCTTGCAGAGCACTGGGGAAAGGCAGGCAGAGAATTCCCTGCTAGCACCTTCTCTGTGCCTGGGAAGCACAAGTGTTCACATTGCTTCGCAGAATCGCTTTTGTGCAGAAAACAGTAACACTTGTTCAGAATGAAAGAAAGCACAGAGCCCCAGATTTTATGTTGTCCTGGAGAGCTTGCAGAGCACTGGGGAAAGGCAGGCAGAGAATTCCCTGCTAGCACCTTCTCTGTGCCTGGGAAGCACAAGTGTTCACTTTGCTTCACAGAATCGCTTTTGTGCAGAAAACAGTAACACTTGTTCAGAATGAAAGAAAGCACAGAGCCCCAGATTTTATGTTGTCCTGGAGAGCTTGCAGAGCACTGAGGAAAGGCAGGCAGAGAATTCCCTGCTAGCACCTTCTCTGTGCCTGTTCACATTGCTTCGCAGAATCGCTTTTGTGCAGAAAACAGTAACACTTGTTCAGAACGAAAGAAAGCACAGAGCACCAGATTTTATGTTGTCCTGGAGAGCTTGCAGAGCACTGGGGAAAGGCAGGCAGAGAATTCCCTGCTAGCACCTTCTCTGTGCCTGGGAAGCACAAGTGTTCACATTGCTTCGCAGAATCGCTTTTGTGCAGAAAACAGTAACACTTGTTCAGAACGAAAGAAAGCACAGAGCCCCAGATTTTATGTTGTCCTGGAGAGCTTGCAGAGCACTGGGGAAAGGCAGGCAGAGAATTCCCTGCTAGCACCTTCTCTGTGCCTGGGAAGCAGAAGTGTTCACATTGCTTTGCAGAATCGCTTTTGTGCAGAAAACAGTAACACTTGTTCAGAACGAAAGAAAGCACAGAGCCCCAGATTTTATGTTGTCCTGGAGAGCTTGCAGAGCACTGGGGAAAGGCAGGCAGAGAATTCCCTGCTAGCACCTTCTCTGTGCCTGGGAAGCACAAGTGTTCACATTGCTTCGCAGAATCGCTTTTGTGCAGAAAACAGTAACACTTGTTCAGAACGAAAGAAAGCACAGAGCCCCAGATTTTATGTTGTCCTGGAGAGCTTGCAGAGCACTGGGGAAAGGCAGGCAGAGAATTCCCTGCTAGCACCTTCTCTGTGCCTGGGAAGCAGAAGTGTTCACATTGCTTCGCAGAATCGCTTTTGTGCAGAAAACAGTAACACTTGTTCAGAACGAAAGAAAGCACAGAGCCCCAGATTTTATGTTGTCCTGGAGAGCTTGCAGAGCACTGGGGAAAGGCAGGCAGAGAATTCCCTGCTAGCACCTTCTCTGTGCCTGGGAAGCAGAAGTGTTCACATTGCTTTGCAGAATCGCTTTTGTGCAGAAAACAGTAACACTTGTTCAGAACGAAAGAAAGCACAGAGCCCCAGATTTTATGTTGTCCTGGAGAGCTTGCAGAGCACTGGGGAAAGGCAGGCAGAGAATTCCCTGCTAGCACCTTCTCTGTGCCTGGGAAGCACAAGTGTTCACATTGCTTCGCAGAATCGCTTTTGTGCAGAAAACAGTAACACTTGTTCAGAACGAAAGAAAGCACAGAGCCCCAGATTTTATGTTGTCCTGGAGAGCTTGCAGAGCACTGGGGAAAGGCAGGCAGAGAATTCCCTGCTAGCACCTTCTCTGTGCCTGGGAAGCACAAGTGTTCACATTGCTTCGCAGAATCGCTTTTGTGCAGAAAACAGTAACACTTGTTCAGAACGAAAGAAATCACAGAGCCCCAGATTTTATGTTGTCCTGGAGAGCTTGCAGAGCACTGGGGAAAGGCAGGCAGAGAATTCCCTGCTAGCACCTTCTCTGTGCCTGGGAAGCAGAAGTGTTCACATTACTTCGCAGAATCGCTTTTGTGCAGAAAACAGTAACACTTGTTCAGAATGAAAGAAAGCACAGAACCCCAGATTTTATGTTGTCCTGGAGAGCTTGCAGAGCACTGGGGAAAGGCAGGCAGAGAATTCCCTGCTAGCACCTTCTCTGTGCCTGTTCACATTGCTTCGCAGAATCGCTTTTGTGCAGAAAACAGTAACACTTGTTCAGAACGAAAGAAAGCACAGAGCCCCAGATTTGCTGTTGTCCTGGAGAGCTTGCAGAGCACTGGGGAAAGGCAGGCAGAGAATTCCCTGCTAGCACCTTCTCTGTGCCTGGGAAGCACAAGTGTTCACATTGCTTCGCAGAATCGCTTTTGTGCAGAAAACAGTAACACTTGTTCAGAACGAAAGAAAGCACAGAGCCCCAGATTTTATGTTGTCCTGGAGAGCTTGCAGAGCACTGGGGAAAGGCAGGCAGAGAATTCCCTGCTAGCACCTTCTCTGTGCCTGGGAAGCAGAAGTGTTCACATTGCTTCGCAGAATCGCTTTTGTGCAGAAAACAGTAACACTTGTTCAGAATGAAAGAAAGCACAGAGCCCCAGATTTTATGTTGTCCTGGAGAGCTTGCAGAGCACTGGGGAAAGGCAGGCAGAGAATTCCCTGCTAGCACCTTCTCTGTGCCTGGGAAGCAGAAGTGTTCACATTGCTTCGCAGAATCGCTTTTGTGCAGAAAACAGTAACACTTGTTCAGAACGAAAGAAAGCACAGAGCCCCAGATTTTATGTTGTCCTGGAGAGCTTGCAGAGCACTGGGGAAAGGCAGGCAGAGAATTCCCTGCTAGCACCTTCTCTGTGCCTGGGAAGCAGAAGTGTTCACATTGCTTCGCAGAATCGCTTTTGTGCAGAAAACAGTAACACTTGTTCAGAACGAAAGAAAGCACAGAGCCCCAGATTTTATGTTGTCCTGGAGAGCTTGCAGAGCACTGGGGAAAGGCAGGCAGAGAATTCCCTGCTAGCACCTTCTCTGTGCCTGGGAAGCACAAGTGTTCATATTGCTTCGCAGAATCGCTTTTGTGCAGAAAACAGTAACACTTGTTCAGAACAAAAGAAAGCACAGAGCCCCAGATTTTATGTTGTCCTGGAGAGCTTGCAGAGCACTGGGGAAAGGCAGGCAGAGAATTCCCTGCTAGCACCTTCTCTGTGCCTGGGAAGCAGAAGTGTTCACATTGCTTCGCAGAATCGCTTTTGTGCAGAAAACAGTAACACTTGTTCAGAATGAAAGAAAGCACAGAACCCCAGATTTTATGTTGTCCTGGAGAGCTTGCAGAGCACTGAGGAAAGGCAGGCAGAGAATTCCCTGCTAGCACCTTCTCTGTGCCTGTTCACATTGCTTCGCAGAATCGCTTTTGTGCAGAAAACAGTAACACTTGTTCAGAATGAAAGAAAGCACAGAACCCCAGATTTTATGTTGTCCTGGAGAGCTTGCAGAGCACTAAGGAAAGGCAGGCAGAGAATTCCCTGCTAGCACCTTCTCTGTGCCTGTTCACATTGCTTCGCAGAATCGCTTTTGTGCAGAAAACAGTAACACTTGTTCAGAACGAAAGAAAGCACAGAGCCCCAGATTTGCTGTTGTCCTGGAGAGCTTGCAGAGCACTGGGGAAAGGCAGGCAGAGAATTCCCTGCTAGCACCTTCTCTGTGCCTGGGAAGCACAAGTGTTCACATTGCTTCGCAGAATCGCTTTTGTGCAGAAAACAGTAACACTTGTTCAGAACGAAAGAAAGCACAGAGCCCCAGATTTTATGTTGTCCTGGAGAGCTTGCAGAGCACTGGGGAAAGGCAGGCAGAGAATTCCCTGCTAGCACCTTCTCTGTGCCTGGGAAGCAGAAGTGTTCACATTGCTTCGCAGAATCGCTTTTGTGCAGAAAACAGTAACACTTGTTCAGAACGAAAGAAATCACAGAGCCCCAGATTTTATGTTGTCCTGGAGAGCTTGCAGAGCACTGGGGAAAGGCAGGCAGAGAATTCCCTGCTAGCACCTTCTCTGTGCCTGGGAAGCACAAGTGTTCACATTGCTTCGCAGAATCGCTTTTGTGCAGAAAACAGTAACACTTGTTCAGAACGAAAGAAAGCACAGAGCCCCAGATTTGCTGTTGTCCTGGAGAGCTTGCAGAGCACTGGGGAAAGGCAGGCAGAGAATTCCCTGCTAGCACCTTCTCTGTGCCTGGGAAGCACAAGTGTTCACATTGCTTTGCAGAATCGCTTTTGTGCAGAAAACAGTAACACTTGTTCAGAACGAAAGAAAGCACAGAGCCCCAGATTTTATGTTGTCCTGGAGAGCTTGCAGAGCACTGGGGAAAGGCAGGCAGAGAATTCCCTGCTAGCACCTTCTCTGTGCCTGGGAAGCACAAGTGTTCACATTGCTTCGCAGAATCGCTTTTGTGCAGAAAACAGTAACACTTGTTCAGAACGAAAGAAAGCACAGAGCCCCAGATTTTATGTTGTCCTGGAGAGCTTGCAGAGCACTGGGGAAAGGCAGGCAGAGAATTCCCTGCTAGCACCTTCTCTGTGCCTGGGAAGCACAAGTGTTCACATTGCTTCGCAGAATCGCTTTTGTGCAGAAAACAGTAACACTTGTTCAGAACGAAAGAAAGCACAGAGCCCCAGATTTTATGTTGTCCTGGAGAGCTTGCAGAGCACTGGGGAAAGGCAGGCAGAGAATTCCCTGCTAGCACCTTCTCTGTGCCTGGGAAGCACAAGTGTTCACATTGCTTCGCAGAATCGCTTTTGTGCAGAAAACAGTAACACTTGTTCAGAACGAAAGAAAGCACAGAGCCCCAGATTTTATGTTGTCCTGGAGAGCTTGCAGAGCACTGGGGAAAGGCAGGCAGAGAATTCCCTGCTAGCACCTTCTCTGTGCCTGGGAAGCACAAGTGTTCACATTGCTTCGCAGAATCGCTTTTGTGCAGAAAACAGTAACACTTGTTCAGAACGAAAGAAAGCACAGAGCCCCAGATTTTATGTTGTCCTGGAGAGCTTGCAGAGCACTGGGGAAAGGCAGGCAGAGAATTCCCTGCTAGCACCTTCTCTGTGCCTGGGAAGCACAAGTGTTCACATTGCTTCGCAGAATCGCTTTTGTGCAGAAAACAGTAACACTTGTTCAGAACGAAAGAAATCACAGAGCCCCAGATTTTATGTTGTCCTGGAGAGCTTGCAGAGCACTGGGGAAAGGCAGGCAGAGAATTCCCTGCTAGCACCTTCTCTGTGCCTGGGAAGCACAAGTGTTCACATTACTTCGCAGAATCGCTTTTGTGCAGAAAACAGTAACACTTGTTCAGAATGAAAGAAAGCACAGAACCCCAGATTTTATGTTGTCCTGGAGAGCTTGCAGAGCACTGGGGAAAGGCAGGCAGAGAATTCCCTGCTAGCACCTTCTCTGTGCCTGTTCACATTGCTTCGCAGAATCGCTTTTGTGCAGAAAACAGTAACACTTGTTCAGAACGAAAGAAAGCACAGAGCCCCAGATTTGCTGTTGTCCTGGAGAGCTTGCAGAGCACTGGGGAAAGGCAGGCAGAGAATTCCCTGCTAGCACCTTCTCTGTGCCTGGGAAGCACAAGTGTTCACATTGCTTCGCAGAATCGCTTTTGTGCAGAAAACAGTAACACTTGTTCAGAACGAAAGAAAGCACAGAGCCCCAGATTTTATGTTGTCCTGGAGAGCTTGCAGAGCACTGGGGAAAGGCAGGCAGAGAATTCCCTGCTAGCACCTTCTCTGTGCCTGGGAAGCAGAAGTGTTCACATTGCTTTGCAGAATCGCTTTTGTGCAGAAAACAGTAACACTTGTTCAGAACGAAAGAAATCACAGAGCCCCAGATTTTATGTTGTCCTGGAGAGCTTGCAGAGCACTGGGGAAAGGCAGGCAGAGAATTCCCTGCTAGCACCTTCTCTGTGCCTGGGAAGCAGAAGTGTTCACATTACTTCGCAGAATCGCTTTTGTGCAGAAAACAGTAACACTTGTTCAGAATGAAAGAAAGCACAGAACCCCAGATTTTATGTTGTCCTGGAGAGCTTGCAGAGCACTGGGGAAAGGCAGGCAGAGAATTCCCTGCTAGCACCTTCTCTGTGCCTGTTCACATTGCTTCGCAGAATCGCTTTTGTGCAGAAAACAGTAACACTTGTTCAGAACGAAAGAAAGCACAGAGCCCCAGATTTGCTGTTGTCCTGGAGAGCTTGCAGAGCACTGGGGAAAGGCAGGCAGAGAATTCCCTGCTAGCACCTTCTCTGTGCCTGGGAAGCACAAGTGTTCACATTGCTTCGCAGAATCGCTTTTGTGCAGAAAACAGTAACACTTGTTCAGAACGAAAGAAAGCACAGAGCCCCAGATTTTATGTTGTCCTGGAGAGCTTGCAGAGCACTGGGGAAAGGCAGGCAGAGAATTCCCTGCTAGCACCTTCTCTGTGCCTGGGAAGCAGAAGTGTTCACATTGCTTCGCAGAATCGCTTTTGTGCAGAAAACAGTAACACTTGTTCAGAATGAAAGAAAGCACAGAGCCCCAGATTTTATGTTGTCCTGGAGAGCTTGCAGAGCACTGGGGAAAGGCAGGCAGAGAATTCCCTGCTAGCACCTTCTCTGTGCCTGGGAAGCAGAAGTGTTCACATTGCTTCGCAGAATCGCTTTTGTGCAGAAAACAGTAACACTTGTTCAGAACGAAAGAAAGCACAGAGCCCCAGATTTTATGTTGTCCTGGAGAGCTTGCAGAGCACTGGGGAAAGGCAGGCAGAGAATTCCCTGCTAGCACCTTCTCTGTGCCTGGGAAGCAGAAGTGTTCACATTGCTTCGCAGAATCGCTTTTGTGCAGAAAACAGTAACACTTGTTCAGAACGAAAGAAAGCACAGAGCCCCAGATTTTATGTTGTCCTGGAGAGCTTGCAGAGCACTGGGGAAAGGCAGGCAGAGAATTCCCTGCTAGCACCTTCTCTGTGCCTGGGAAGCACAAGTGTTCATATTGCTTCGCAGAATCGCTTTTGTGCAGAAAACAGTAACACTTGTTCAGAACAAAAGAAAGCACAGAGCCCCAGATTTTATGTTGTCCTGGAGAGCTTGCAGAGCACTGGGGAAAGGCAGGCAGAGAATTCCCTGCTAGCACCTTCTCTGTGCCTGGGAAGCAGAAGTGTTCACATTGCTTCGCAGAATCGCTTTTGTGCAGAAAACAGTAACACTTGTTCAGAATGAAAGAAAGCACAGAACCCCAGATTTTATGTTGTCCTGGAGAGCTTGCAGAGCACTGAGGAAAGGCAGGCAGAGAATTCCCTGCTAGCACCTTCTCTGTGCCTGTTCACATTGCTTCGCAGAATCGCTTTTGTGCAGAAAACAGTAACACTTGTTCAGAATGAAAGAAAGCACAGAACCCCAGATTTTATGTTGTCCTGGAGAGCTTGCAGAGCACTAAGGAAAGGCAGGCAGAGAATTCCCTGCTAGCACCTTCTCTGTGCCTGTTCACATTGCTTCGCAGAATCGCTTTTGTGCAGAAAACAGTAACACTTGTTCAGAACGAAAGAAAGCACAGAGCCCCAGATTTGCTGTTGTCCTGGAGAGCTTGCAGAGCACTGGGGAAAGGCAGGCAGAGAATTCCCTGCTAGCACCTTCTCTGTGCCTGGGAAGCACAAGTGTTCACATTGCTTCGCAGAATCGCTTTTGTGCAGAAAACAGTAACACTTGTTCAGAACGAAAGAAAGCACAGAGCCCCAGATTTTATGTTGTCCTGGAGAGCTTGCAGAGCACTGGGGAAAGGCAGGCAGAGAATTCCCTGCTAGCACCTTCTCTGTGCCTGGGAAGCAGAAGTGTTCACATTGCTTCGCAGAATCGCTTTTGTGCAGAAAACAGTAACACTTGTTCAGAACGAAAGAAATCACAGAGCCCCAGATTTTATGTTGTCCTGGAGAGCTTGCAGAGCACTGGGGAAAGGCAGGCAGAGAATTCCCTGCTAGCACCTTCTCTGTGCCTGGGAAGCACAAGTGTTCACATTGCTTCGCAGAATCGCTTTTGTGCAGAAAACAGTAACACTTGTTCAGAACGAAAGAAAGCACAGAGCCCCAGATTTGCTGTTGTCCTGGAGAGCTTGCAGAGCACTGGGGAAAGGCAGGCAGAGAATTCCCTGCTAGCACCTTCTCTGTGCCTGGGAAGCACAAGTGTTCACATTGCTTTGCAGAATCGCTTTTGTGCAGAAAACAGTAACACTTGTTCAGAACGAAAGAAAGCACAGAGCCCCAGATTTTATGTTGTCCTGGAGAGCTTGCAGAGCACTGGGGAAAGGCAGGCAGAGAATTCCCTGCTAGCACCTTCTCTGTGCCTGGGAAGCACAAGTGTTCACATTGCTTCGCAGAATCGCTTTTGTGCAGAAAACAGTAACACTTGTTCAGAACGAAAGAAAGCACAGAGCCCCAGATTTTATGTTGTCCTGGAGAGCTTGCAGAGCACTGGGGAAAGGCAGGCAGAGAATTCCCTGCTAGCACCTTCTCTGTGCCTGGGAAGCACAAGTGTTCACATTGCTTCGCAGAATCGCTTTTGTGCAGAAAACAGTAACACTTGTTCAGAACGAAAGAAAGCACAGAGCCCCAGATTTTATGTTGTCCTGGAGAGCTTGCAGAGCACTGGGGAAAGGCAGGCAGAGAATTCCCTGCTAGCACCTTCTCTGTGCCTGGGAAGCAGAAGTGTTCACATTGCTTCGCAGAATCGCTTTTGTGCAGAAAACAGTAACACTTGTTCAGAATGAAAGAAAGCACAGAACCCCAGATTTTATGTTGTCCTGGAGAGCTTGCAGAGCACTGAGGAAAGGCAGGCAGAGAATTCCCTGCTAGCACCTTCTCTGTGCCTGGGAAGCACAAGTGTTCACATTGCTTCGCAGAATCGCTTTTGTGCAGAAAACAGTAACACTTGTTCAGAACGAAAGAAAGCACAGAGCCCCAGATTTTATGTTGTCCTGGAGAGCTTGCAGAGCACTGGGGAAAGGCAGGCAGAGAATTCCCTGCTAGCACCTTCTCTGTGCCTGGGAAGCACAAGTGTTCACATTGCTTCGCAGAATCGCTTTTGTGCAGAAAACAGTAACACTTGTTCAGAACAAAAGAAAGCACAGAGCCCCAGATTTTATGTTGTCCTGGAGAGCTTGCAGAGCACTGGGGAAAGGCAGGCAGAGAATTCCCTGCTAGCACCTTCTCTGTGCCTGGGAAGCACAAGTGTTCACATTGCTTCGCAGAATCGCTTTTGTGCAGAAAACAGTAACACTTGTTCAGAACGAAAGAAAGCACAGAGCCCCAGATTTTATGTTGTCCTGGAGAGCTTGCAGAGCACTGGGGAAAGGCAGGCAGAGAATTCCCTGCTAGCACCTTCTCTGTGCCTGGGAAGCACAAGTGTTCACATTGCTTCGCAGAATCGCTTTTGTGCAGAAAACAGTAACACTTGTTCAGAACGAAAGAAATCACAGAGCCCCAGATTTTATGTTGTCCTGGAGAGCTTGCAGAGCACTGGGGAAAGGCAGGCAGAGAATTCCCTGCTAGCACCTTCTCTGTGCCTGGGAAGCACAAGTGTTCACATTACTTCGCAGAATCGCTTTTGTGCAGAAAACAGTAACACTTGTTCAGAATGAAAGAAAGCACAGAACCCCAGATTTTATGTTGTCCTGGAGAGCTTGCAGAGCACTGGGGAAAGGCAGGCAGAGAATTCCCTGCTAGCACCTTCTCTGTGCCTGTTCACATTGCTTCGCAGAATCGCTTTTGTGCAGAAAACAGTAACACTTGTTCAGAACGAAAGAAAGCACAGAGCCCCAGATTTGCTGTTGTCCTGGAGAGCTTGCAGAGCACTGGGGAAAGGCAGGCAGAGAATTCCCTGCTAGCACCTTCTCTGTGCCTGGGAAGCACAAGTGTTCACATTGCTTCGCAGAATCGCTTTTGTGCAGAAAACAGTAACACTTGTTCAGAACGAAAGAAAGCACAGAGCCCCAGATTTTATGTTGTCCTGGAGAGCTTGCAGAGCACTGGGGAAAGGCAGGCAGAGAATTCCCTGCTAGCACCTTCTCTGTGCCTGGGAAGCAGAAGTGTTCACATTGCTTTGCAGAATCGCTTTTGTGCAGAAAACAGTAACACTTGTTCAGAACGAAAGAAAGCACAGAGCCCCAGATTTTATGTTGTCCTGGAGAGCTTGCAGAGCACTGGGGAAAGGCAGGCAGAGAATTCCCTGCTAGCACCTTCTCTGTGCCTGGGAAGCAGAAGTGTTCACATTGCTTCGCAGAATCGCTTTTGTGCAGAAAACAGTAACACTTGTTCAGAACGAAAGAAAGCACAGAGCCCCAGATTTTATGTTGTCCTGGAGAGCTTGCAGAGCACTGGGGAAAGGCAGGCAGAGAATTCCCTGCTAGCACCTTCTCTGTGCCTGGGAAGCAGAAGTGTTCACATTGCTTTGCAGAATCGCTTTTGTGCAGAAAACAGTAACACTTGTTCAGAACGAAAGAAAGCACAGAGCCCCAGATTTTATGTTGTCCTGGAGAGCTTGCAGAGCACTGGGGAAAGGCAGGCAGAGAATTCCCTGCTAGCACCTTCTCTGTGCCTGGGAAGCACAAGTGTTCACATTACTTCGCAGAATCGCTTTTGTGCAGAAAACAGTAACACTTGTTCAGAATGAAAGAAAGCACAGAACCCCAGATTTTATGTTGTCCTGGAGAGCTTGCAGAGCACTGGGGAAAGGCAGGCAGAGAATTCCCTGCTAGCACCTTCTCTGTGCCTGTTCACATTGCTTCGCAGAATCGCTTTTGTGCAGAAAACAGTAACACTTGTTCAGAACGAAAGAAAGCACAGAGCCCCAGATTTGCTGTTGTCCTGGAGAGCTTGCAGAGCACTGGGGAAAGGCAGGCAGAGAATTCCCTGCTAGCACCTTCTCTGTGCCTGGGAAGCACAAGTGTTCACATTGCTTCGCAGAATCGCTTTTGTGCAGAAAACAGTAACACTTGTTCAGAACGAAAGAAAGCACAGAGCCCCAGATTTTATGTTGTCCTGGAGAGCTTGCAGAGCACTGGGGAAAGGCAGGCAGAGAATTCCCTGCTAGCACCTTCTCTGTG
Organism: Strix uralensis; assembly: GCF_047716275.1. Taxonomy (NCBI): domain Eukaryota; kingdom Metazoa; phylum Chordata; class Aves; order Strigiformes; family Strigidae; genus Strix; species Strix uralensis. Next base: position 43,503 of record NW_027436773.1, on the reverse strand, counting down.
CCTGGGAAGCAGAAGTGTTCACATTGCTTTGCAGAATCGCTTTTGTGCAGAAAACAGTAACACTTGTTCAGAATGAAAGAAAGCACAGAGCCCCAGATTTTATGTTGTCCTGGAGAGCTTGCAGAGCACTGGGGAAAGGCAGGCAGAGAATTCCCTGCTAGCACCTTCTCTGTGCCTGGGAAGCAGAAGTGTTCACATTGCTTTGCAGAATCGCTTTTGTGCAGAAAACAGTAACACTTGTTCAGAACGAAAGAAAGCACAGAGCCCCAGATTTTATGTTGTCCTGGAGAGCTTGCAGAGCACTGGGGAAAGGCAGGCAGAGAATTCCCTGCTAGCACCTTCTCTGTGCCTGGGAAGCAGAAGTGTTCACATTGCTTTGCAGAATCGCTTTTGTGCAGAAAACAGTAACACTTGTTCAGAACGAAAGAAAGCACAGAGCCCCAGATTTTATGTTGTCCTGGAGAGCTTGCAGAGCACTGAGGAAAGGCAGGCAGAGAATTCCCTGCTAGCACCTTCTCTGTGCCTGGGAAGCACAAGTGTTCATATTGCTTCGCAGAATCGCTTTTGTGCAGAAAACAGTAACACTTGTTCGAACAAAAGAAAGCACAGAGCCCCAGATTTTATGTTGTCCTGGAGAGCTTGCAGAGCACTGGGGAAAGGCAGGCAGAGAATTCCCTGCTAGCACCTTCTCTGTGCCTGGGAAGCACAAGTGTTCACATTGCTTCGCAGAATCGCTTTTGTGCAGAAAACAGTAACACTTGTTCAGAACGAAAGAAAGCACAGAGCCCCAGATTTTATGTTGTCCTGGAGAGCTTGCAGAGCACTGGGGAAAGGCAGGCAGAGAATTCCCTGCTAGCACCTTCTCTGTGCCTGGGAAGCACAAGTGTTCACATTGCTTCGCAGAATCGCTTTTGTGCAGAAAACAGTAACACTTGTTCAGAACGAAAGAAATCACAGAGCCCCAGATTTTATGTTGTCCTGGAGAGCTTGCAGAGCACTGGGGAAAGGCAGGCAGAGAATTCCCTGCTAGCACCTTCTCTGTGCCTGGGAAGCACAAGTGTTCACATTACTTCGCAGAATCGCTTTTGTGCAGAAAACAGTAACACTTGTTCAGAATGAAAGAAAGCACAGAACCCCAGATTTTATGTTGTCCTGGAGAGCTTGCAGAGCACTGGGGAAAGGCAGGCAGAGAATTCCCTGCTAGCACCTTCTCTGTGCCTGTTCACATTGCTTCGCAGAATCGCTTTTGTGCAGAAAACAGTAACACTTGTTCAGAACGAAAGAAAGCACAGAGCCCCAGATTTGCTGTTGTCCTGGAGAGCTTGCAGAGCACTGGGGAAAGGCAGGCAGAGAATTCCCTGCTAGCACCTTCTCTGTGCCTGGGAAGCACAAGTGTTCACATTGCTTCGCAGAATCGCTTTTGTGCAGAAAACAGTAACACTTGTTCAGAACGAAAGAAAGCACAGAGCCCCAGATTTTATGTTGTCCTGGAGAGCTTGCAGAGCACTGGGGAAAGGCAGGCAGAGAATTCCCTGCTAGCACCTTCTCTGTGCCTGGGAAGCAGAAGTGTTCACATTGCTTCGCAGAATCGCTTTTGTGCAGAAAACAGTAACACTTGTTCAGAACGAAAGAAAGCACAGAGCCCCAGATTTTATGTTGTCCTGGAGAGCTTGCAGAGCACTGGGGAAAGGCAGGCAGAGAATTCCCTGCTAGCACCTTCTCTGTGCCTGGGAAGCAGAAGTGTTCACATTGCTTCGCAGAATCGCTTTTGTGCAGAAAACAGTAACACTTGTTCAGAACGAAAGAAAGCACAGAGCCCCAGATTTTATGTTGTCCTGGAGAGCTTGCAGAGCACTGGGGAAAGGCAGGCAGAGAATTCCCTGCTAGCACCTTCTCTGTGCCTGGGAAGCAGAAGTGTTCACATTGCTTTGCAGAATCGCTTTTGTGCAGAAAACAGTAACACTTGTTCAGAACGAAAGAAAGCACAGAGCCCCAGATTTTATGTTGTCCTGGAGAGCTTGCAGAGCACTGGGGAAAGGCAGGCAGAGAATTCCCTGCTAGCACCTTCTCTGTGCCTGGGAAGCACAAGTGTTCACATTACTTCGCAGAATCGCTTTTGTGCAGAAAACAGTAACACTTGTTCAGAATGAAAGAAAGCACAGAACCCCAGATTTTATGTTGTCCTGGAGAGCTTGCAGAGCACTGGGGAAAGGCAGGCAGAGAATTCCCTGCTAGCACCTTCTCTGTGCCTGTTCACATTGCTTTGCAGAATCGCTTTTGTGCAGAAAACAGTAACACTTGTTCAGAACGAAAGAAAGCACAGAGCCCCAGATTTGCTGTTGTCCTGGAGAGCTTGCAGAGCACTGGGGAAAGGCAGGCAGAGAATTCCCTGCTAGCACCTTCTCTGTGCCTGGGAAGCACAAGTGTTCACATTGCTTCGCAGAATCGCTTTTGTGCAGAAAACAGTAACACTTGTTCAGAACGAAAGAAAGCACAGAGCCCCAGATTTTATGTTGTCCTGGAGAGCTTGCAGAGCACTGGGGAAAGGCAGGCAGAGAATTCCCTGCTAGCACCTTCTCTGTGCCTGGGAAGCAGAAGTGTTCACATTGCTTTGCAGAATCGCTTTTGTGCAGAAAACAGTAACACTTGTTCAGAATGAAAGAAAGCACAGAGCCCCAGATTTTATGTTGTCCTGGAGAGCTTGCAGAGCACTGGGGAAAGGCAGGCAGAGAATTCCCTGCTAGCACCTTCTCTGTGCCTGGGAAGCAGAAGTGTTCACATTGCTTTGCAGAATCGCTTTTGTGCAGAAAACAGTAACACTTGTTCAGAACGAAAGAAAGCACAGAGCCCCAGATTTTATGTTGTCCTGGAGAGCTTGCAGAGCACTGGGGAAAGGCAGGCAGAGAATTCCCTGCTAGCACCTTCTCTGTGCCTGGGAAGCAGAAGTGTTCACATTGCTTTGCAGAATCGCTTTTGTGCAGAAAACAGTAACACTTGTTCAGAACGAAAGAAAGCACAGAGCCCCAGATTTTATGTTGTCCTGGAGAGCTTGCAGAGCACTGAGGAAAGGCAGGCAGAGAATTCCCTGCTAGCACCTTCTCTGTGCCTGGGAAGCACAAGTGTTCATATTGCTTCGCAGAATCGCTTTTGTGCAGAAAACAGTAACACTTGTTCGAACAAAAGAAAGCACAGAGCCCCAGATTTTATGTTGTCCTGGAGAGCTTGCAGAGCACTGGGGAAAGGCAGGCAGAGAATTCCCTGCTAGCACCTTCTCTGTGCCTGGGAAGCAGAAGTGTTCACATTGCTTCGCAGAATCGCTTTTGTGCAGAAAACAGTAACACTTGTTCAGAATGAAAGAAAGCACAGAACCCCAGATTTTATGTTGTCCTGGAGAGCTTGCAGAGCACTGAGGAAAGGCAGGCAGAGAATTCCCTGCTAGCACCTTCTCTGTGCCTGTTCACATTGCTTCGCAGAATCGCTTTTGTGCAGAAAACAGTAACACTTGTTCAGAATGAAAGAAAGCACAGAACCCCAGATTTTATGTTGTCCTGGAGAGCTTGCAGAGCACTAAGGAAAGGCAGGCAGAGAATTCCCTGCTAGCACCTTCTCTGTGCCTGTTCACATTGCTTCGCAGAATCGCTTTTGTGCAGAAAACAGTAACACTTGTTCAGAACGAAAGAAAGCACAGAGCCCCAGATTTGCTGTTGTCCTGGAGAGCTTGCAGAGCACTGGGGAAAGGCAGGCAGAGAATTCCCTGCTAGCACCTTCTCTGTGCCTGGGAAGCACAAGTGTTCACATTGCTTCGCAGAATCGCTTTTGTGCAGAAAACAGTAACACTTGTTCAGAACGAAAGAAAGCACAGAGCCCCAGATTTTATGTTGTCCTGGAGAGCTTGCAGAGCACTGGGGAAAGGCAGGCAGAGAATTCCCTGCTAGCACCTTCTCTGTGCCTGGGAAGCACAAGTGTTCATATTGCTTCGCAGAATCGCTTTTGTGCAGAAAACAGTAACACTTGTTCAGAACGAAAGAAAGCACAGAGCCCCAGATTTTATGTTGTCCTGGAGAGCTTGCAGAGCACTGGGGAAAGGCAGGCAGAGAATTCCCTGCTAGAACCTTCTCTGTGCCTGGGAAGCACAAGTGTTCACTTTGCTTCGCAGAATCGCTTTTGTGCAGAAAACAGTAACACTTGTTCAGAATGAAAGAAAGCACAGAGCCCCAGATTTTATGTTGTCCTGGAGAGCTTGCAGAGCACTGAGGAAAGGCAGGCAGAGAATTCCCTGCTAGCACCTTCTCTGTGCCTGTTCACATTGCTTTGCAGAATCGCTTTTGTGCAGAAAACAGTAACACTTGTTCAGAACGAAAGAAAGCACAGAGCCCCAGATTTTATGTTGTCCTGGAGAGCTTGCAGAGCACTGGGGAAAGGCAGGCAGAGAATTCCCTGCTAGCACCTTCTCTGTGCCTGGGAAGCAGAAGTGTTCACATTGCTTCGCAGAATCGCTTTTGTGCAGAAAACAGTAACACTTGTTCAGAACGAAAGAAAGCACAGAGCCCCAGATTTTATGTTGTCCTGGAGAGCTTGCAGAGCACTGGGGAAAGGCAGGCAGAGAATTCCCTGCTAGCACCTTCTCTGTGCCTGGGAAGCACAAGTGTTCACATTGCTTCGCAGAATCGCTTTTGTGCAGAAAACAGTAACACTTGTTCAGAACGAAAGAAAGCACAGAGCCCCAGATTTGCTGTTGTCCTGGAGAGCTTGCAGAGCACTGGGGAAAGGCAGGCAGAGAATTCCCTGCTAGCACCTTCTCTGTGCCTGGGAAGCAGAAGTGTTCACATTGCTTCGCAGAATCGCTTTTGTGCAGAAAACAGTAACACTTGTTCAGAACGAAAGAAAGCACAGAGCCCCAGATTTTATGTTGTCCTGGAGAGCTTGCAGAGCACTGGGGAAAGGCAGGCAGAGAATTCCCTGCTAGCACCTTCTCTGTGCCTGGGAAGCACAAGTGTTCATATTGCTTCGCAGAATCGCTTTTGTGCAGAAAACAGTAACACTTGTTCAGAACGAAAGCAAGCACAGAGCCCCAGATTTTATGTTGTCCTGGAGAGCTTGCAGAGCACTGGGGAGAGGCAGGCAGAGAATTCCCTGCTAGCACCTTCTCTGTGCCTGGGAAGCACAAGTGTTCACATTGCTTCGCAGAATCGCTTTTGTGCAGAAAACAGTAACACTTGTTCAGAACGAAAGAAAGCACAGAGCCCCAGATTTTATGTTGTCCTGGAGAGCTTGCAGAGCACTGGGGAAAGGCAGGCAGAGAATTCCCTGCTAGCACCTTCTCTGTGCCTGGGAAGCAGAAGTGTTCACATTGCTTTGCAGAATCGCTTTTGTGCAGAAAACAGTAACACTTGTTCAGAATGAAAGAAAGCACAGAGCCCCAGATTTGCTGTTGTCCTAGAGAGCTTGCAGAGCACTGGGGAAAGGCAGGCAGAGAATTCCCTGCTAGCACCTTCTCTGTGCCTGGGAAGCAGAAGTGTTCACATTGCTTTGCAGAATCGCTTTTGTGCAGAAAACAGTAACACTTGTTCAGAACGAAAGAAAGCACAGAGCCCCAGATTTTATGTTGTCCTGGAGAGCTTGCAGAGCACTGGGGAAAGGCAGGCAGAGAATTCCCTGCTAGCACCTTCTCTGTGCCTGGGAAGCAGAAGTGTTCACATTGCTTCGCAGAATCGCTTTTGTGCAGAAAACAGTAACACTTGTTCAGAACGAAAGAAAGCACAGAGCCCCAGATTTTATGTTGTCCTGGAGAGCTTGCAGAGCACTGGGGAAAGGCAGGCAGAGAATTCCCTGCTAGCACCTTCTCTGTGCCTGGGAAGCAGAAGTGTTCACATTGCTTTGCAGAATCGCTTTTGTGCAGAAAACAGTAACACTTGTTCAGAACGAAAGAAAGCACAGAGCCCCAGATTTTATGTTGTCCTGGAGAGCTTGCAGAGCACTGGGGAAAGGCAGGCAGAGAATTCCCTGCTAGCACCTTCTCTGTGCCTGGGAAGCACAAGTGTTCACATTGCTTCGCAGAATCGCTTTTGTGCAGAAAACAGTAACACTTGTTCAGAACGAAAGAAAGCACAGAGCCCCAGATTTTATGTTGTCCTGGAGAGCTTGCAGAGCACTGGGGAAAGGCAGGCAGAGAATTCCCTGCTAGCACCTTCTCTGTGCCTGGGAAGCAGAAGTGTTCACATTGCTTTGCAGAATCGCTTATGTGCAGAAAACAGTAACACTTGTTCAGAACGAAAGAAATCACAGAGCCCCAGATTTTATGTTGTCCTGGAGAGCTTGCAGAGCACTGGGGAAAGGCAGGCAGAGAATTCCCTGCTAGCACCTTCTCTGTGCCTGGGAAGCACAAGTGTTCACATTGCTTCGCAGAATCGCTTTTGTGCAGAAAACAGTAACACTTGTTCAGAACGAAAGAAAGCACAGAGCCCCAGATTTGCTGTTGTCCTGGAGAGCTTGCAGAGCACTGGGGAAAGGCAGGCAGAGAATTCCCTGCTAGCACCTTCTCTGTGCCTGGGAAGCACAAGTGTTCACTTTGCTTCACAGAATCGCTTTTGTGCAGAAAACAGTAACACTTGTTCAGAATGAAAGAAAGCACAGAACCCCAGATTTGCTGTTGTCCTGGAGAGCTTGCAGAGCACTGAGGAAAGGCAGGCAGAGAATTCCCTGCTAGCACCTTCTCTGTGCCTGTTCACATTGCTTCGCAGAATCGCTTTTGTGCAGAAAACAGTAACACTTGTTCAGAACGAAAGAAAGCACAGAGCCCCAGATTTTATGTTGTCCTGGAAGCTTGCAGAGCACTGGGGAAAGGCAGGCAGAGAATTCCCTGCTAGCACCTTCTCTGTGCCTGGGAAGCAGAAGTGTTCACATTGCTTCGCAGAATCGCTTTTGTGCAGAAAACAGTAACACTTGTTCAGAACGAAAGAAAGCACAGAGCACCAGATTTTATGTTGTCCTGGAGAGCTTGCAGAGCACTGGGGAAAGGCAGGCAGAGAATTCCCTGCTAGCACCTTCTCTGTGCCTGGGAAGCACAAGTGTTCACATTGCTTCGCAGAATCGCTTTTGTGCAGAAAACAGTAACACTTGTTCAGAACGAAAGAAAGCACAGAGCCCCAGATTTTATGTTGTCCTGGAGAGCTTGCAGAGCACTGGGGAAAGGCAGGCAGAGAATTCCCTGCTAGCACCTTCTCTGTGCCTGGGAAGCACAAGTGTTCACATTGCTTCGCAGAATCGCTTTTGTGCAGAAAACAGTAACACTTGTTCAGAACGAAAGAAAGCACAGAGCCCCAGATTTTATGTTGTCCTGGAGAGCTTGCAGAGCACTGGGGAAAGGCAGGCAGAGAATTCCCTGCTAGCACCTTCTCTGTGCCTGGGAAGCAGAAGTGTTCACATTGCTTTGCAGAATCGCTTTTGTGCAGAAAACAGTAACACTTGTTCAGAACGAAAGAAAGCACAGAGCCCCAGATTTGCTGTTGTCCTGGAGAGCTTGCAGAGCACTGGGGAAAGGCAGGCAGAGAATTCCCTGCTAGCACCTTCTCTGTGCCTGGGAAGCACAAGTGTTCACATTGCTTCGCAGAATCGCTTTTGTGCAGAAAACAGTAACACTTGTTCAGAACGAAAGAAAGCACAGAGCCCCAGATTTTATGTTGTCCTGGAGAGCTTGCAGAGCACTGGGGAAAGGCAGGCAGAGAATTCCCTGCTAGCACCTTCTCTGTGCCTGGGAAGCACAAGTGTTCACATTACTTCGCAGAATCGCTTTTGTGCAGAAAACAGTAACACTTGTTCAGAACGAAAGAAAGCACAGAGCCCCAGATTTGCTGTTGTCCTGGAGAGCTTGCAGAGCACTGGGGAAAGGCAGGCAGAGAATTCCCTGCTAGCACCTTCTCTGTGCCTGGGAAGCAGAAGTGTTCACATTGCTTCGCAGAATCGCTTTTGTGCAGAAAACAGTAACACTTGTTCAGAATGAAAGAAAGCACAGAACCCCAGATTTTATGTTGTCCTGGAGAGCTTGCAGAGCACTGGGGAAAGGCAGGCAGAGAATTCCCTGCTAGCACCTTCTCTGTGCCTGGGAAGCACAAGTGTTCACATTGCTTTGCAGAATCGCTTTTGTGCAGAAAACAGTAACACTTGTTCAGAATGAAAGAAAGCACAGAGCCCCAGATTTTATGTTGTCCTGGAGAGCTTGCAGAGCACTGGGGAAAGGCAGGCAGAGAATTCCCTGCTAGCACCTTCTCTGTGCCTGGGAAGCACAAGTGTTCACTTTGCTTCACAGAATCGCTTTTGTGCAGAAAACAGTAACACTTGTTCAGAATGAAAGAAAGCACAGAACCCCAGATTTTATGTTGTCCTGGAGAGCTTGCAGAGCACTGAGGAAAGGCAGGCAGAGAATTCCCTGCTAGCACCTTCTCTGTGCCTGTTCACATTGCTTCGCAGAATCGCTTTTGTGCAGAAAACAGTAACACTTGTTCAGAACGAAAGAAAGCACAGAGCACCAGATTTTATGTTGTCCTGGAGAGCTTGCAGAGCACTGGGGAAAGGCAGGCAGAGAATTCCCTGCTAGCACCTTCTCTGTGCCTGGGAAGCACAAGTGTTCACATTGCTTCGCAGAATCGCTTTTGTGCAGAAAACAGTAACACTTGTTCAGAACGAAAGAAAGCACAGAGCCCCAGATTTTATGTTGTCCTGGAGAGCTTGCAGAGCACTGGGGAAAGGCAGGCAGAGAATTCCCTGCTAGCACCTTCTCTGTGCCTGGGAAGCACAAGTGTTCATATTGCTTCGCAGAATCGCTTTTGTGCAGAAAACAGTAACAGTTGTTCAGAACGAAAGAAAGCACAGAGCCCCAGATTTTATGTTGTCCTGGAGAGCTTGCAGAGCACTGGGGAAAGGCAGGCAGAGAATTCCCTGCTAGCACCTTCTCTGTGCCTGGGAAGCACAAGTGTTCACATTGCTTCGCAGAATCGCTTTTGTGCAGAAAACAGTAACACTTGTTCAGAACGAAAGAAAGCACAGAGCCCCAGATTTTATGTTGTCCTGGAGAGCTTGCAGAGCACTGGGGAAAGGCAGGCAGAGAATTCCCTGCTAGCACCTTCTCTGTGCCTAGGAAGCACAAGTGTTCACATTACTTCGCAGAATCGCTTTTGTGCAGAAAACAGTAACACTTGTTCAGAACGAAAGAAAGCACAGAGCCCCAGATTTGCTGTTGTCCTGGAGAGCTTGCAGAGCACTGGGGAAAGGCAGGCAGAGAATTCCCTGCTAGCACCTTCTCTGTGCCTGGGAAGCAGAAGTGTTCACATTGCTTCGCAGAATCGCTTTTGTGCAGAAAACAGTAACACTTGTTCAGAATGAAAGAAAGCACAGAACCCCAGATTTTATGTTGTCCTGGAGAGCTTGCAGAGCACTGGGGAAAGGCAGGCAGAGAATTCCCTGCTAGCACCTTCTCTGTGCCTGGGAAGCACAAGTGTTCACATTGCTTTGCAGAATCGCTTTTGTGCAGAAAACAGTAACACTTGTTCAGAATGAAAGAAAGCACAGAGCCCCAGATTTTATGTTGTCCTGGAGAGCTTGCAGAGCACTGGGGAAAGGCAGGCAGAGAATTCCCTGCTAGCACCTTCTCTGTGCCTGGGAAGCACAAGTGTTCACTTTGCTTCGCAGAATCACTTTTGTGCAGAAAACAGTAACACTTGTTCAGAACGAAAGAAAGCACAGAGCACCAGATTTTATGTTGTCCTGGAGAGCTTGCAGAGCACTGAGGAAAGGCAGGCAGAGAATTCCCTGCTAGCACCTTCTCTGTGCCTGTTCACATTGCTTCGCAGAATCGCTTTTGTGCAGAAAACAGTAACACTTGTTCAGAACGAAAGAAAGCACAGAGCACCAGATTTTATGTTGTCCTGGAGAGCTTGCAGAGCACTGGGGAAAGGCAGGCAGAGAATTCCCTGCTAGCACCTTCTCTGTGCCTGGGAAGCACAAGTGTTCACATTGCTTCGCAGAATCGCTTTTGTGCAGAAAACAGTAACACTTGTTCAGAACGAAAGAAAGCACAGAGCCCCAGATTTTATGTTGTCCTGGAGAGCTTGCAGAGCACTGGGGAAAGGCAGGCAGAGAATTCCCTGCTAGCACCTTCTCTGTGCCTGGGAAGCACAAGTGTTCATATTGCTTCGCAGAATCGCTTTTGTGCAGAAAACAGTAACAGTTGTTCAGAACGAAAGAAAGCACAGAGCCCCAGATTTTATGTTGTCCTGGAGAGCTTGCAGAGCACTGGGGAAAGGCAGGCAGAGAATTCCCTGCTAGCACCTTCTCTGTGCCTGGGAAGCAGAAGTGTTCACATTGCTTTGCAGAATCGCTGTTGTGCAGAAAACAGTAACACTTGTTCAGAACGAAAGAAAGCACAGAGCCCCAGATTTTATGTTGTCCTGGAGAGCTTGCAGAGCACTGGGGAAAGGCAGGCAGAGAATTCCCTGCTAGCACCTTCTCTGTGCCTGGGAAGCAGAAGTGTTCACATTGCTTCGCAGAATCGCTTTTGTGCAGAAAACAGTAACAGTTGTTCAGAACGAAAGAAAGCACAGAGCCCCAGATTTTATGTTGTCCTGGAGAGCTTGCAGAGCACTGGGGAAAGGCAGGCAGAGAATTCCCTGCTAGCACCTTCTCTGTGCCTGGGAAGCAGAAGTGTTCACATTGCTTTGCAGAATCGCTTTTGTGCAGAAAACAGTAACACTTGTTCAGAACGAAAGAAAGCACAGAGCCCCAGATTTTATGTTGTCCTGGAGAGCTTGCAGAGCACTGGGGAAAGGCAGGCAGAGAATTCCCTGCTAGCACCTTCTCTGTGCCTGGGAAGCAGAAGTGTTCACATTGCTTCGCAGAATCGCTTTTGTGCAGAAAACAGTAACACTTGTTCAGAACGAAAGAAAGCACAGAGCCCCAGATTTGCTGTTGTCCTGGAGAGCTTGCAGAGCACTGGGGAAAGGCAGGCAGAGAATTCCCTGCTAGCACCTTCTCTGTGCCTGGGAAGCAGAAGTGTTCACATTGCTTCGCAGAATCGCTTTTGTGCAGAAAACAGTAACACTTGTTCAGAACGAAAGAAATCACAGAGCCCCAGATTTTATGTTGTCCTGGAGAGCTTGCAGAGCACTGGGGAAAGGCAGGCAGAGAATTCCCTGCTAGCACCTTCTCTGTGCCTGGGAAGCAGAAGTGTTCACATTACTTCGCAGAATCGCTTTTGTGCAGAAAACAGTAACACTTGTTCAGAATGAAAGAAAGCACAGAACCCCAGATTTTATGTTGTCCTGGAGAGCTTGCAGAGCACTAAGGAAAGGCAGGCAGAGAATTCCCTGCTAGCACCTTCTCTGTGCCTGTTCACATTGCTTCGCAGAATCGCTTTTGTGCAGAAAACAGTAACACTTGTTCAGAACGAAAGAAAGCACAGAGCCCCAGATTTGCTGTTGTCCTGGAGAGCTTGCAGAGCACTGGGGAAAGGCAGGCAGAGAATTCCCTGCTAGCACCTTCTCTGTGCCTGGGAAGCACAAGTGTTCACATTGCTTCGCAGAATCGCGTTTGTGCAGAAAACAGTAACACTTGTTCAGAACGAAAGAAAGCACAGAGCCCCAGATTTTATGTTGTCCTGGAGAGCTTGCAGAGCACTGGGGAAAGGCAGGCAGAGAATTCCCTGCTAGCACCTTCTCTGTGCCTGGGAAGCAGAAGTGTTCACATTGCTTCGCAGAATCGCTTTTGTGCAGAAAACAGTAACACTTGTTCAGAACGAAAGAAAGCACAGAGCCCCAGATTTTATGTTGTCCTGGAGAGCTTGCAGAGCACTGGGGAAAGGCAGGCAGAGAATTCCCTGCTAGCACCTTCTCTGTGCCTGGGAAGCACAAGTGTTCATATTGCTTCGCAGAATCGCTTTTGTGCAGAAAACAGTAACACTTGTTCAGAACGAAAGAAAGCACAGAGCCCCAGATTTTATGTTGTCCTGGAGAGCTTGCAGAGCACTGGGGAAAGGCAGGCAGAGAATTCCCTGCTAGAACCTTCTCTGTGCCTGGGAAGCACAAGTGTTCACTTTGCTTCGCAGAATCGCTTTTGTGCAGAAAACAGTAACACTTGTTCAGAATGAAAGAAAGCACAGAGCCCCAGATTTTATGTTGTCCTGGAGAGCTTGCAGAGCACTGAGGAAAGGCAGGCAGAGAATTCCCTGCTAGCACCTTCTCTGTGCCTGTTCACATTGCTTTGCAGAATCGCTTTTGTGCAGAAAACAGTAACACTTGTTCAGAACGAAAGAAAGCACAGAGCCCCAGATTTTATGTTGTCCTGGAGAGCTTGCAGAGCACTGGGGAAAGGCAGGCAGAGAATTCCCTGCTAGCACCTTCTCTGTGCCTGGGAAGCAGAAGTGTTCACATTGCTTCGCAGAATCGCTTTTGTGCAGAAAACAGTAGCACTTGTTCAGAACGAAAGAAAGCACAGAGCCCCAGATTTTATGTTGTCCTGGAGAGCTTGCAGAGCACTGGGGAAAGGCAGGCAGAGAATTCCCTGCTAGCACCTTCTCTGTGCCTGGGAAGCACAAGTGTTCACATTGCTTTGCAGAATCGCTTTTGTGCAGAAAACAGTAACACTTGTTCAGAACGAAAGAAAGCACAGAGCCCCAGATTTTATGTTGTCCTGGAGAGCTTGCAGAGCACTGGGGAAAGGCAGGCAGAGAATTCCCTGCTAGCACCTTCTCTGTGCCTGGGAAGCACAAGTGTTCATATTGCTTCGCAGAATCGCTTTTGTGCAGAAAACAGTAACACTTGTTCAGAACGAAAGAAAGCACAGAGCCCCAGATTTTATGTTGTCCTGGAGAGCTTGCAGAGCACTGGGGAGAGGCAGGCAGAGAATTCCCTGCTAGCACCTTCTCTGTGCCTGGGAAGCACAAGTGTTCACATTGCTTTGCAGAATCGCTTTTGTGCAGAAAACAGTAACACTTTTTCAGAATGAAAGAAAGCACAGAGCCCCAGATTTTATGTTGTCCTGGAGAGCTTGCAGAGCACTGAGGAAAGGCAGGCAGAGAATTCCCTGCTAGCACCTTCTCTGTGCCTGTTCACATTGCTTCGCAGAATCGCTTTTGTGCAGAAAACAGTAACACTTGTTCAGAACGAAAGAAAGCACAGAGCCCCAGATTTTATGTTGTCCTGGAGAGCTTGCAGAGCACTGGGGAAAGGCAGGCAGAGAATTCCCTGCTAGCACCTTCTCTGTGCCTGGGAAGCACAAGTGTTCACATTACTTCGCAGAATCGCTTTTGTGCAGAAAACAGTAACACTTGTTCAGAACGAAAGAAAGCACAGAGCCCCAGATTTGCTGTTGTCCTGGAGAGCTTGCAGAGCACTGGGGAAAGGCAGGCAGAGAATTCCCTGCTAGCACCTTCTCTGTGCCTGGGAAGCAGAAGTGTTCACATTGCTTCGCAGAATCGCTTTTGTGCAGAAAACAGTAACACTTGTTCAGAACGAAAGAAAGCACAGAGCCCCAGATTTTATGTTGTCCTGGAGAGCTTGCAGAGCACTGGGGAAAGGCAGGCAGAGAATTCCCTGCTAGCACCTTCTCTGTGCCTGGGAAGCAGAAGTGTTCACATTGCTTCGCAGAATCGCTTTTGTGCAGAAAACAGTAACACTTGTTCAGAATGAAAGAAAGCACAGAGCCCCAGATTTTATGTTGTCCTGGAGAGCTTGCAGAGCACTGGGGAAAGGCAGGCAGAGAATTCCCTGCTAGCACCTTCTCTGTGCCTGGGAAGCACAAGTGTTCACTTTGCTTCGCAGAATCGCTTTTGTGCAGAAAACAGTAACACTTGTTCAGAACGAAAGAAAGCACAGAGCCCCAGATTTTATGTTGTCCTGGAGAGCTTGCAGAGCACTGAGGAAAGGCAGGCAGAGAATTCCCTGCTAGCACCTTCTCTGTGCCTGTTCACATTGCTTCGCAGAATCGCTTTTGTGCAGAAAACAGTAACACTTGTTCAGAACGAAAGAAAGCACAGAGCCCCAGATTTTATGTTGTCCTGGAAGCTTGCAGAGCACTGGGGAAAGGCAGGCAGAGAATTCCCTGCTAGCACCTTCTCTGTGCCTGGGAAGCAGAAGTGTTCACATTGCTTCGCAGAATCGCTTTTGTGCAGAAAACAGTAACACTTGTTCAGAACGAAAGAAAGCACAGAGCCCCAGATTTTATGTTGTCCTGGAGAGCTTGCAGAGCACTGGGGAAAGGCAGGCAGAGAATTCCCTGCTAGCACCTTCTCTGTGCCTGGGAAGCACAAGTGTTCATATTGCTTCGCAGAATCGCTTTTGTGCAGAAAACAGTAACAGTTGTTCAGAACGAAAGAAAGCACAGAGCCCCAGATTTTATGTTGTCCTGGAGAGCTTGCAGAGCACTGGGGAAAGGCAGGCAGAGAATTCCCTGCTAGCACCTTCTCTGTGCCTGGGAAGCACAAGTGTTCACATTGCTTCGCAGAATCGCTTTTGTGCAGAAAACAGTAACACTTGTTCAGAACGAAAGAAATCACAGAGCCCCAGATTTTATGTTGTCCTGGAGAGCTTGCAGAGCACTGGGGAAAGGCAGGCAGAGAATTCCCTGCTAGCACCTTCTCTGTGCCTGGGAAGCACAAGTGTTCACATTACTTCGCAGAATCGCTTTTGTGCAGAAAACAGTAACACTTGTTCAGAACGAAAGAAAGCACAGAGCCCCAGATTTGCTGTTGTCCTGGAGAGCTTGCAGAGCACTGGGGAAAGGCAGGCAGAGAATTCCCTGCTAGCACCTTCTCTGTGCCTGGGAAGCAGAAGTGTTCACATTGCTTCGCAGAATCGCTTTTGTGCAGAAAACAGTAACACTTGTTCAGAACGAAAGAAAGCACAGAGCCCCAGATTTTATGTTGTCCTGGAGAGCTTGCAGAGCACTGGGGAAAGGCAGGCAGAGAATTCCCTGCTAGCACCTTCTCTGTGCCTGGGAAGCACAAGTGTTCACATTGCTTTGCAGAATCGCTTTTGTGCAGAAAACAGTAACACTTGTTCAGAATGAAAGAAAGCACAGAGCCCCAGATTTTATGTTGTCCTGGAGAGCTTGCAGAGCACTGGGGAAAGGCAGGCAGAGAATTCCCTGCTAGCACCTTCTCTGTGCCTGGGAAGCACAAGTGTTCACTTTGCTTCACAGAATCGCTTTTGTGCAGAAAACAGTAACACTTGTTCAGAATGAAAGAAAGCACAGAACCCCAGATTTTATGTTGTCCTGGAGAGCTTGCAGAGCACTGAGGAAAGGCAGGCAGAGAATTCCCTGCTAGCACCTTCTCTGTGCCTGTTCACATTGCTTCGCAGAATCGCTTTTGTGCAGAAAACAGTAACACTTGTTCAGAACGAAAGAAAGCACAGAGCCCCAGATTTTATGTTGTCCTGGAGAGCTTGCAGAGCACTGGGGAAAGGCAGGCAGAGAATTCCCTGCTAGCACCTTCTCTGTGCCTGGGAAGCACAAGTGTTCACATTGCTTCGCAGAATCGCTTTTGTGCAGAAAACAGTAACACTTGTTCAGAACGAAAGAAAGCACAGAGCCCCAGATTTTATGTTGTCCTGGAGAGCTTGCAGAGCACTGGGGAAAGGCAGGCAGAGAATTCCCTGCTAGCACCTTCTCTGTGCCTGGGAAGCACAAGTGTTCATATTGCTTCGCAGAATCGCTTTTGTGCAGAAAACAGTAACACTTGTTCAGAACGAAAGAAAGCACAGAGCCCCAGATTTTATGTTGTCCTGGAGAGCTTGCAGAGCACTGGGGAAAGGCAGGCAGAGAATTCCCTGCTAGCACCTTCTCTGTGCCTGGGAAGCAGAAGTGTTCACATTGCTTTGCAGAATCGCTTTTGTGCAGAAAACAGTAACACTTGTTCAGAACGAAAGAAAGCACAGAGCCCCAGATTTTATGTTGTCCTGGAGAGCTTGCAGAGCACTGGGGAAAGGCAGGCAGAGAATTCCCTGCTAGCACCTTCTCTGTGCCTGGGAAGCACAAGTGTTCACATTGCTTCGCAGAATCGCTTTTGTGCAGAAAACAGTAACACTTGTTCAGAACGAAAGAAAGCACAGAGCCCCAGATTTTATGTTGTCCTGGAGAGCTTGCAGAGCACTGGGGAAAGGCAGGCAGAGAATTCCCTGCTAGCACCTTCTCTGTGCCTGGGAAGCACAAGTGTTCACATTGCTTCGCAGAATCGCTTTTGTGCAGAAAACAGTAACACTTGTTCAGAACGAAAGAAATCACAGAGCCCCAGATTTTATGTTGTCCTGGAGAGCTTGCAGAGCACTGGGGAAAGGCAGGCAGAGAATTCCCTGCTAGCACCTTCTCTGTGCCTGGGAAGCAGAAGTGTTCACATTACTTCGCAGAATCGCTTTTGTGCAGAAAACAGTAACACTTGTTCAGAATGAAAGAAAGCACAGAACCCCAGATTTTATGTTGTCCTGGAGAGCTTGCAGAGCACTGGGGAAAGGCAGGCAGAGAATTCCCTGCTAGCACCTTCTCTGTGCCTGTTCACATTGCTTCGCAGAATCGCTTTTGTGCAGAAAACAGTAACACTTGTTCAGAACGAAAGAAAGCACAGAGCCCCAGATTTGCTGTTGTCCTGGAGAGCTTGCAGAGCACTGGGGAAAGGCAGGCAGAGAATTCCCTGCTAGCACCTTCTCTGTGCCTGGGAAGCACAAGTGTTCACATTGCTTCGCAGAATCGCTTTTGTGCAGAAAACATTAACAGTTGTTCAGAACGAAAGAAAGCACAGAGCCCCAGATTTTATGTTGTCCTGGAGAGCTTGCAGAGCACTGGGGAAAGGCAGGCAGAGAATTCCCTGCTAGCACCTTCTCTGTGCCTGGGAAGCAGAAGTGTTCACATTGCTTTGCAGAATCGCTTTTGTGCAGAAAACAGTAACACTTGTTCAGAATGAAAGAAAGCACAGAGCCCCAGATTTTATGTTGTCCTGGAGAGCTTGCAGAGCACTGGGGAAAGGCAGGCAGAGAATTCCCTGCTAGCACCTTCTCTGTGCCTGGGAAGCAGAAGTGTTCACATTGCTTCGCAGAATCGCTTTTGTGCAGAAAACAGTAACACTTGTTCAGAACGAAAGAAAGCACAGAGCCCCAGATTTTATGTTGTCCTGGAGAGCTTGCAGAGCACTGGGGAAAGGCAGGCAGAGAATTCCCTGCTAGCACCTTCTCTGTGCCTGTTCACATTGCTTCGCAGAATCGCTTTTGTGCAGAAAACAGTAACACTTGTTCAGAACGAAAGAAAGCACAGAGCCCCAGATTTGCTGTTGTCCTGGAGAGCTTGCAGAGCACTGGGGAAAGGCAGGCAGAGAATTCCCTGCTAGCACCTTCTCTGTGCCTGGGAAGCACAAGTGTTCACATTGCTTCGCAGAATCGCTTTTGTGCAGAAAACAGTAACAGTTGTTCAGAACGAAAGAAAGCACAGAGCCCCAGATTTTATGTTGTCCTGGAGAGCTTGCAGAGCACTGGGGAAAGGCAGGCAGAGAATTCCCTGCTAGCACCTTCTCTGTGCCTGGGAAGCAGAAGTGTTCACATTGCTTTGCAGAATCGCTTTTGTGCAGAAAACAGTAACACTTGTTCAGAATGAAAGAAAGCACAGAGCCCCAGATTTTATGTTGTCCTGGAGAGCTTGCAGAGCACTGGGGAAAGGCAGGCAGAGAATTCCCTGCTAGCACCTTCTCTGTGCCTGGGAAGCAGAAGTGTTCACATTGCTTCGCAGAATCGCTTTTGTGCAGAAAACAGTAACACTTGTTCAGAACGAAAGAAAGCACAGAGCCCCAGATTTTATGTTGTCCTGGAGAGCTTGCAGAGCACTGGGGAAAGGCAGGCAGAGAATTCCCTGCTAGCACCTTCTCTGTGCCTGGGAAGCACAAGTGTTCATATTGCTTCGCAGAATCGCTTTTGTGCAGAAAACAGTAACACTTGTTCAGAACAAAAGAAAGCACAGAGCCCCAGATTTTATGTTGTCCTGGAGAGCTTGCAGAGCACTGGGGAAAGGCAGGCAGAGAATTCCCTGCTAGCACCTTCTCTGTGCCTGGGAAGCAGAAGTGTTCACATTGCTTCGCAGAATCGCTTTTGTGCAGAAAACAGTAACACTTGTTCAGAATGAAAGAAAGCACAGAACCCCAGATTTGCTGTTGTCCTGGAGAGCTTGCAGAGCACTGAGGAAAGGCAGGCAGAGAATTCCCTGCTAGCACCTTCTCTGTGCCTGTTCACATTGCTTCGCAGAATCGCTTTTGTGCAGAAAACAGTAACACTTGTTCAGAATGAAAGAAAGCACTGAACCCCAGATTTTATGTTGTCCTGGAGAGCTTGCAGAGCACTAAGGAAAGGCAGGCAGAGAATTCCCTGCTAGCACCTTCTCTGTGCCTCTTCACATTGCTTCGCAGAATCGCTTTTGTGCAGAAAACAGTAACACTTGTTCAGAACGAAAGAAAGCACAGAGCCCCAGATTTGCTGTTGTCCTGGAGAGCTTGCAGAGCACTGGGGAAAGGCAGGCAGAGAATTCCCTGCTAGCACCTTCTCTGTGCCTGGGAAGCACAAGTGTTCATATTGCTTCGCAGAATCGCTTTTGTGCAGAAAACAGTAACACTTGTTCAGAACGAAAGAAAGCACAGAGCCCCAGATTTTATGTTGTCCTGGAGAGCTTGCAGAGCACTGGGGAAAGGCAGGCAGAGAATTCCCTGCTAGCACCTTCTCTGTGCCTGGGAAGCAGAAGTGTTCACATTGCTTCGCAGAATCGCTTTTGTGCAGAAAACAGTAACACTTGTTCAGAATGAAAGAAAGCACAGAGCCCCAGATTTTATGTTGTCCTGGAGAGCTTGCAGAGCACTGGGGAAAGGCAGGCAGAGAATTCCCTGCTAGCACCTTCTCTGTGCCTGGGAAGCACAAGTGTTCACATTGCTTTGCAGAATCGCTTTTGTGCAGAAAACAGTAACACTTGTTCAGAATGAAAGTAAGCACAGAGCCCCAGATTTTATGTTGTCCTGGAGAGCTTGCAGAGCACTGGGGAAAGGCAGGCAGAGAATTCCCTGCTAGCACCTTCTCTGTGCCTGGGAAGCACAAGTGTTCACTTTGCTTCACAGAATCGCTTTTGTGCAGAAAACAGTAACACTTGTTCAGAATGAAAGAAAGCACAGAACCCCAGATTTTATGTTGTCCTGGAGAGCTTGCAGAGCACTGAGGAAAGGCAGGCAGAGAATTCCCTGCTAGCACCTTCTCTGTGCCTGTTCACATTGCTTCGCAGAATCGCTTTTGTGCAGAAAACAGTAACACTTGTTCAGAACGAAAGAAATCACAGAGCCCCAGATTTTATGTTGTCCTGGAGAGCTTGCAGAGCACTGGGGAAAGGCAGGCAGAGAATTCCCTGCTAGCACCTTCTCTGTGCCTGGGAAGCACAAGTGTTCACATTACTTCGCAGAATCGCTTTTGTGCAGAAAACAGTAACACTTGTTCAGAACGAAAGAAAGCACAGAGCCCCAGATTTGCTGTTGTCCTGGAGAGCTTGCAGAGCACTGGGGAAAGGCAGGCAGAGAATTCCCTGCTAGCACCTTCTCTGTGCCTGGGAAGCAGAAGTGTTCACATTGCTTCGCAGAATCGCTTTTGTGCAGAAAACAGTAACACTTGTTCAGAATGAAAGAAAGCACAGAACCCCAGATTTTATGTTGTCCTGGAGAGCTTGCAGAGCACTAAGGAAAGGCAGGCAGAGAATTCCCTGCTAGCACCTTCTCTGTGCCTGTTCACATTGCTTCGCAGAATCGCTTTTGTGCAGAAAACAGTAACACTTGTTCAGAACGAAAGAAAGCACAGAGCCCCAGATTTGCTGTTGTCCTGGAGAGCTTGCAGAGCACTGGGGAAAGGCAGGCAGAGAATTCCCTGCTAGCACCTTCTCTGTGCCTGGGAAGCAGAAGTGTTCACATTGCTTCGCAGAATCGCTTTTGTGCAGAAAACAGTAACACTTGTTCAGAACGAAAGAAAGCACAGAGCCCCAGATTTGCTGTTGTCCTGGAGAGCTTGCAGAGCACTGGGGAAAGGCAGGCAGAGAATTCCCTGCTAGCACCTTCTCTGTGCCTGGGAAGCACAAGTGTTCACATTGCTTCGCAGAATCGCTTTTGTGCAGAAAACAGTAACACTTGTTCAGAATGAAAGAAAGCACAGAACCCCAGATTTTATGTTGTCCTGGAGAGCTTGCAGAGCACTAAGGAAAGGCAGGCAGAGAATTCCCTGCTAGCACCTTCTCTGTGCCTGTTCACATTGCTTCGCAGAATCGCTTTTGTGCAGAAAACAGTAACACTTGTTCAGAACGAAAGAAAGCACAGAGCCCCAGATTTTATGTTGTCCTGGAGAGCTTGCAGAGCACTGGGGAAAGGCAGGCAGAGAATTCCCTGCTAGCACCTTCTCTGTGCCTGGGAAGCACAAGTGTTCACATTGCTTCGCAGAATCGCTTTTGTGCAGAAAACAGTAACACTTGTTCAGAACGAAAGAAAGCACAGAGCCCCAGATTTGCTGTTGTCCTGGAGAGCTTGCAGAGCACTGGGGAAAGGCAGGCAGAGAATTCCCTGCTAGCACCTTCTCTGTGCCTGGGAAGCAGAAGTGTTCACATTGCTTTGCAGAATCGCTTTTCTGCAGAAAACAGTAACACTTGTTCAGAACGAAAGAAAGCACAGAGCCCCAGATTTTATGTTGTCCTGGAGAGCTTGCAGAGCACTGGGGAAAGGCAGGCAGAGAATTCCCTGCTAGCACCTTCTCTGTGCCTGGGAAGCAGAAGTGTTCACATTGCTTCGCAGAATCGCTTTTGTGCAGAAAACAGTAACACTTGTTCAGAACGAAAGAAAGCACAGAGCCCCAGATTTTATGTTGTCCTGGAGAGCTTGCAGAGCACTGGGGAAAGGCAGGCAGAGAATTCCCTGCTAGCACCTTCTCTGTGCCTGGGAAGCAGAAGTGTTCACATTGCTTCGCAGAATCGCTTTTGTGCAGAAAACAGTAACACTTGTTCAGAACGAAAGAAAGCACAGAGCCCCAGATTTGCTGTTGTCCTGGAGAGCTTGCAGAGCACTGGGGAAAGGCAGGCAGAGAATTCCCTGCTAGCACCTTCTCTGTGCCTGGGAAGCAGAAGTGTTCACATTGCTTCGCAGAATCGCTTTTGTGCAGAAAACAGTAACACTTGTTCAGAATGAAAGAAAGCACAGAGCCCCAGATTTTATGTTGTCCTGGAGAGCTTGCAGAGCACTGGGGAAAGGCAGGCAGAGAATTCCCTGCTAGCACCTTCTCTGTGCCTGGGAAGCAGAAGTGTTCACATTGCTTCGCAGAATCGCTTTTGTGCAGAAAACAGTAACACTTGTTCAGAATGAAAGAAAGCACAGAGCCCCAGATTTTATGTTGTCCTGGAGAGCTTGCAGAGCACTGGGGAAAGGCAGGCAGAGAATTCCCTGCTAGCACCTTCTCTGTGCCTGGGAAGCAGAAGTGTTCACATTGCTTCGCAGAATCGCTTTTGTGCAGAAAACAGTAACACTTGTTCAGAATGAAAGAAAGCACAGAACCCCAGATTTTATGTTGTCCTGGAGAGCTTGCAGAGCACTAAGGAAAGGCAGGCAGAGAATTCCCTGCTAGCACCTTCTCTGTGCCTGTTCACATTGCTTCGCAGAATCGCTTTTGTGCAGAAAACAGTAACACTTGTTCAGAACGAAAGAAAGCACAGAGCCCCAGATTTTATGTTGTCCTGGAGAGCTTGCAGAGCACTGGGGAAAGGCAGGCAGAGAATTACCTGCTAGCACCTTCTCTGTGCCTGGGAAGCACAAGTGTTCACATTGCTTCGCAGAATCGCTTTTGTGCAGAAAACAGTAACACTTGTTCAGAACGAAAGAAAGCACAGAGCCCCAGATTTGCTGTTGTCCTGGAGAGCTTGCAGAGCACTGGGGAAAGGCAGGCAGAGAATTCCCTGCTAGCACCTTCTCTGTGCCTGGGAAGCAGAAGTGTTCACATTGCTTTGCAGAATCGCTTTTCTGCAGAAAACAGTAACACTTGTTCAGAACGAAAGAAAGCACAGAGCCCCAGATTTTATGTTGTCCTGGAGAGCTTGCAGAGCACTGGGGAAAGGCAGGCAGAGAATTCCCTGCTAGCACCTTCTCTGTGCCTGGGAAGCAGAAGTGTTCACATTGCTTCGCAGAATCGCTTTTGTGCAGAAAACAGTAACACTTGTTCAGAACGAAAGAAAGCACAGAGCCCCAGATTTTATGTTGTCCTGGAGAGCTTGCAGAGCACTGGGGAAAGGCAGGCAGAGAATTCCCTGCTAGCACCTTCTCTGTGCCTGGGAAGCAGAAGTGTTCACATTGCTTCGCAGAATCGCTTTTGTGCAGAAAACAGTAACACTTGTTCAGAACGAAAGAAAGCACAGAGCCCCAGATTTGCTGTTGTCCTGGAGAGCTTGCAGAGCACTGGGGAAAGGCAGGCAGAGAATTCCCTGCTAGCACCTTCTCTGTGCCTGGGAAGCAGAAGTGTTCACATTGCTTCGCAGAATCGCTTTTGTGCAGAAAACAGTAACACTTGTTCAGAATGAAAGAAAGCACAGAACCCCAGATTTTATGTTGTCCTGGAGAGCTTGCAGAGCACTAAGGAAAGGCAGGCAGAGAATTCCCTGCTAGCACCTTCTCTGTGCCTGTTCACATTGCTTCGCAGAATCGCTTTTGTGCAGAAAACAGTAACACTTGTTCAGAACGAAAGAAAGCACAGAGCCCCAGATTTGCTGTTGTCCTGGAGAGCTTGCAGAGCACTGGGGAAAGGCAGGCAGAGAATTCCCTGCTAGCACCTTCTCTGTGCCTGGGAAGCACAAGTGTTCACATTACTTCGCAGAATCGCTTTTGTGCAGAAAACAGTAACACTTGTTCAGAACGAAAGAAAGCACAGAGCCCCAGATTTTATGTTGTTCTGGGGAGCTTGCAGAGCACTGGGGAAAGGCAGGCAGAGAATTCCCTGCTAGCACCTTCTCTGTGCCTGGGAAGCAGAAGTGTTCACATTGCTTCGCAGAATCGCTTTTGTGCAGAAAACAGTAACACTTGTTCAGAACGAAAGAAAGCACAGAGCCCCAGATTTTATGTTGTCCTGGAGAGCTTGCAGAGCACTGGGGAAAGGCAGGCAGAGAATTCCCTGCTAGCACCTTCTCTGTGCCTGGAAAGCACAAGTGTTCACATTGCTTCGCAGAATCGCTTTTGTGCAGAAAACAGTAACACTTGTTCAGAACGAAAGAAAGCACAGAGCCCCAGATTTGCTGTTGTCCTGGAGAGCTTGCAGAGCACTGGGGAAAGGCAGGCAGAGAATTCCCTGCTAGCACCTTCTCTGTGCCTGGGAAGCAGAAGTGTTCACATTGCTTCGCAGAATCGCTTTTGTGCAGAAAACAGTAACACTTGTTCAGAATGAAAGAAAGCACAGAACCCCAGATTTTATGTTGTCCTGGAGAGCTTGCAGAGCACTGGGGAAAGGCAGGCAGAGAATTCCCTGCTAGCACCTTCTCTGTGCCTGGGAAGCAGAAGTGTTCACATTGCTTTGCAGAATCGCTTTTCTGCAGAAAACAGTAACACTTGTTCAGAACGAAAGAAAGCACAGAGCCCCAGATTTTATGTTGTCCTGGAGAGCTTGCAGAGCACTGGGGAAAGGCAGGCAGAGAATTCCCTGCTAGCACCTTCTCTGTGCCTGGGAAGCAGAAGTGTTCACATTGCTTCGCAGAATCGCTTTTGTGCAGAAAACAGTAACACTTGTTCAGAACGAAAGAAAGCACAGAGCCCCAGATTTTATGTTGTCCTGGAGAGCTTGCAGAGCACTGGGGAAAGGCAGGCAGAGAATTCCCTGCTAGCACCTTCTCTGTGCCTGGGAAGCAGAAGTGTTCACATTGCTTCGCAGAATCGCTTTTGTGCAGAAAACAGTAACACTTGTTCAGAACGAAAGAAAGCACAGAGCCCCAGATTTGCTGTTGTCCTGGAGAGCTTGCAGAGCACTGGGGAAAGGCAGGCAGAGAATTCCCTGCTAGCACCTTCTCTGTGCCTGGGAAGCAGAAGTGTTCACATTGCTTCGCAGAATCGCTTTTGTGCAGAAAACAGTAACAGTTGTTCAGAACGAAAGAAAGCACAGAGCCCCAGATTTGCTGTTGTCCTGGAGAGCTTGCAGAGCACTGGGGAAAGGCAGGCAGAGAATTCCCTGCTAGCACCTTCTCTGTGCCTGGGAAGCAGAAGTGTTCACATTGCTTCGCAGAATCGCTTTTGTGCAGAAAACAGTAACACTTGTTCAGAACGAAAGAAAGCACAGAGCCCCAGATTTGCTGTTGTCCTGGAGAGCTTGCAGAGCACTGGGGAAAGGCAGGCAGAGAATTCCCTGCTAGCACCTTCTCTGTGCCTGGGAAGCACAAGTGTTCATATTGCTTCGCAGAATCGCTTTTGTGCAGAAAACAGTAACACTTGTTCAGAACGAAAGAAAGCACAGAGCCCCAGATTTTATGTTGTCCTGGAGAGCTTGCAGAGCACTGGGGTAAGGCAGGCAGAGAATTCCCTGCTAGCACTTTCTCTGTGCCTGGGAAGCAGAAGTGTTCACATTGCTTCGCAGAATCGCTTTTGTGCAGAAAACAGTAACACTTGTTCAGAATGAAAGAAAGCACAGAACCCCAGATTTGCTGTTGTCCTGGAGAGCTTGCAGAGCACTGAGGAAAGGCAGGCAGAGAATTCCCTGCTAGCACCTTCTCTGTGCCTGTTCACATTGCTTCGCAGAATCGCTTTTGTGCAGAAAACAGTAACACTTGTTCAGAACGAAAGAAAGCACAGAGCCCCAGATTTTATGTTGTCCTGGAGAGCTTGCAGAGCACTGGGGAAAGGCAGGCAGAGAATTCCCTGCTAGCACCTTCTCTGTGCCTGGGAAGCAGAAGTGTTCACATTGCTTTGCAGAATCGCTTTTGTGCAGAAAACAGTAACACTTGTTCAGAACGAAAGAAAGCACAGAGCCCCAGATTTGCTGTTGTCCTGGAGAGCTTGCAGAGCACTGGGGAAAGGCAGGCAGAGAATTCCCTGCTAGCACCTTCTCTGTGCCTGGGAAGCAGAAGTGTTCACATTGCTTCGCAGAATCGCTTTTGTGCAGAAAACAGTAACACTTGTTCAGAATGAAAGAAAGCACAGAACCCCAGATTTTATGTTGTCCTGGAGAGCTTGCAGAGCACTAAGGAAAGGCAGGCAGAGAATTCCCTGCTAGCACCTTCTCTGTGCCTGTTCACATTGCTTCGCAGAATCGCTTTTGTGCAGAAAACAGTAACACTTGTTCAGAACGAAAGAAAGCACAGAGCCCCAGATTTGCTGTTGTCCTGGAGAGCTTGCAGAGCACTGGGGAAAGGCAGGCAGAGAATTCCCTGCTAGCACCTTCTCTGTGCCTGGGAAGCAGAAGTGTTCACATTGCTTCGCAGAATCGCTTTTGTGCAGAAAACAGTAACACTTGTTCAGAACGAAAGAAAGCACAGAGCCCCAGATTTTATGTTGTCCTGGAGAGCTTGCAGAGCACTGGGGAAAGGCAGGCAGAGAATTCCCTGCTAGCACCTTCTCTGTGCCTGGGAAGCACAAGTGTTCATATTGCTTCGCAGAATCGCTTTTGTGCAGAAAACAGTAACACTTGTTCAGAACGAAAGAAAGCACAGAGCCCCAGATTTTATGTTGTCCTGGAGAGCTTGCAGAGCACTGGGGAAAGGCAGGCAGAGAATTCCCTGCTAGCACCTTCTCTGTGCCTGGGAAGCAGAAGTGTTCACATTGCTTTGCAGAATCGCTTTTGTGCAGAAAACAGTAACACTTGTTCAGCACGAAAGAAAGCACAGAGCCCCAGATTTTATGTTCTCCTGGAGAGCTTGCAGAGCACTGGGGAAAGGCAGGCAGAGAATTCCCTGCTAGCACCTTCTCTGTGCCTGGGAAGCACAAGTGTTCACATTGCTTTGCAGAATCGCTTTTGTGCAGAAAACAGTAACACTTGTTCAGAACGAAAGAAAGCACAGAGCCCCAGATTTGCTGTTGTCCTGGAGAGCTTGCAGAGCACTGGGGAAAGGCAGGCAGAGAATTCCCTGCTAGCACCTTCTCTGTGCTTGTTCACATTGCTTCGCAGAATCGCTTTTGTGCAGAAAACAGTAACACTTGTTCAGAACGAAAGAAAGCACAGAGCCCCAGATTTTATGTTGTCCTGGAGAGCTTGCAGAGCACTGGGGAAAGGCAGGCAGAGAATTCCCTGCTAGCACCTTCTCTGTGCCTGGGAAGCAGAAGTGTTCACATTGCTTCGCAGAATCGCTTTTGTGCAGAAAACAGTAACACTTGTTCAGAACGAAAGAAAGCACAGAGCCCCAGATTTGCTGTTGTCCTGGAGAGCTTGCAGAGCACTGGGGAAAGGCAGGCAGAGAATTCCCTGCTAGCACCTTCTCTGTGCCTGGGAAGCAGAAGTGTTCACATTGCTTCGCAGAATCGCTTTTGTGCAGAAAACAGTAACACTTGTTCAGAACGAAAGAAAGCACAGAGCCCCAGATTTGCTGTTGTCCTGGAGAGCTTGCAGAGCACTGGGGAAAGGCAGGCAGAGAATTCCCTGCTAGCACCTTCTCTGTGCCTGGGAAGCAGAAGTGTTCACATTGCTTCGCAGAATCGCTTTTGTGCAGAAAACAGTAACACTTGTTCAGAATGAAAGAAAGCACAGAGCCCCAGATTTTATGTTGTCCTGGAGAGCTTGCAGAGCACTGGGGAAAGGCAGGCAGAGAATTCCCTGCTAGCACCTTCTCTGTGCCTGGGAAGCAGAAGTGTTCACTTTGCTTCGCAGAATCGCTTTTGTGCAGAAAACAGTAACACTTGTTCAGAATGAAAGAAAGCACAGAACCCCAGATTTTATGTTGTCCTGGAGAGCTTGCAGAGCACTGGGGAAAGGCAGGCAGAGAATTCCCTGCTAGCACCTTCTCTGTGCCTGTTCACATTGCTTCGCAGAATCGCTTTTGTGCAGAAAACAGTAACACTTGTTCAGAACGAAAGAAAGCACAGAGCCCCAGATTTGCTGTTGTCCTGGAGAGCTTGCAGAGCACTGGGGAAAGGCAGGCAGAGAATTCCCTGCTAGCACCTTCTCTGTGCCTGGGAAGCAGAAGTGTTCACATTGCTTCGCAGAATCGCTTTTGTGCAGAAAACAGTAACACTTGTTCAGAACGAAAGAAAGCACAGAGCCCCAGATTTTATGTTGTCCTGGAGAGCTTGCAGAGCACTGGGGAAAGGCAGGCAGAGAATTCCCTGCTAGCACCTTCTCTGTGCCTGGGAAGCACAAGTGTTCATATTGCTTCGCAGAATCGCTTTTGTGCAGAAAACAGTAACACTTGTTCAGAACGAAAGAAAGCACAGAGCCCCAGATTTTATGTTGTCCTGGAGAGCTTGCAGAGCACTGGGGAAAGGCAGGCAGAGAATTCCCTGCTAGCACCTTCTCTGTGCCTGGGAAGCAGAAGTGTTCACATTGCTTCGCAGAATCGCTTTTGTGCAGAAAACAGTAACAGTTGTTCAGAACGAAAGAAAGCACAGAGCCCCAGATTTGCTGTTGTCCTGGAGAGCTTGCAGAGCACTGGGGAAAGGCAGGCAGAGAATTCCCTGCTAGCACCTTCTCTGTGCCTGGGAAGCAGAAGTGTTCACATTGCTTCGCAGAATCGCTTTTGTGCAGAAAACAGTAACACTTGTTCAGAACGAAAGAAAGCACAGAGCCCCAGATTTTATGTTGTCCTGGAGAGCTTGCAGAGCACTGGGGAAAGGCAGGCAGAGAATTCCCTGCTAGCACCTTCTCTGTGCCTGGGAAGCAGAAGTGTTCACATTGCTTCGCAGAATCGCTTTTGTGCAGAAAACAGTAACACTTGTTCAGAACGAAAGAAAGCACAGAGCCCCAGATTTGCTGTTGTCCTGGAGAGCTTGCAGAGCACTGGGGAAAGGCAGGCAGAGAATTCCCTGCTAGCACCTTCTCTGTGCCTGGGAAGCACAAGTGTTCATAGTGCTTCGCAGAATCGCTTTTGTGCAGAAAACAGTAACACTTGTTCAGAACGAAAGAAAGCACAGAGCCCCAGATTTTATGTTGTCCTGGAGAGCTTGCAGAGCACTGGGGAAAGGCAGGCAGAGAATTCCCTGCTAGCACTTTCTCTGTGCCTGGGAAGCAGAAGTGTTCACATTGCTTCGCAGAATCGCTTTTGTGCAGAAAACAGTAACACTTGTTCAGAATGAAAGAAAGCACAGAACCCCAGATTTGCTGTTGTCCTGGAGAGCTTGCAGAGCACTGAGGAAAGGCAGGCAGAGAATTCCCTGCTAGCACCTTCTCTGTGCCTGTTCACATTGCTTCGCAGAATCGCTTTTGTGCAGAAAACAGTAACACTTGTTCAGAACGAAAGAAAGCACAGAGCCCCAGATTTTATGTTGTCCTGGAGAGCTTGCAGAGCACTGGGGAAAGGCAGGCAGAGAATTCCCTGCTAGCACCTTCTCTGTGCCTGGGAAGCAGAAGTGTTCACATTGCTTCGCAGAATCGCTTTTGTGCAGAAAACAGTAACACTTGTTCAGAACGAAAGAAAGCACAGAGCCCCAGATTTTATGTTGTCCTGGAGAGCTTGCAGAGCACTGGGGAAAGGCAGGCAGAGAATTCCCTGCTAGCACCTTCTCTGTGCCTGGGAAGCACAAGTGTTCATATTGCTTCGCAGAATCGCTTTTGTGCAGAAAACAGTAACACTTGTTCAGAACGAAAGAAAGCACAGAGCCCCAGATTTTATGTTGTCCTGGAGAGCTTGCAGAGCACTGGGGAAAGGCAGGCAGAGAATTCCCTGCTAGCACCTTCTCTGTGCCTGGGAAGCAGAAGTGTTCACATTGCTTCGCAGAATCGCTTTTGTGCAGAAAACAGTAACAGTTGTTCAGAACGAAAGAAAGCACAGAGCCCCAGATTTGCTGTTGTCCTGGAGAGCTTGCAGAGCACTGGGGAAAGGCAGGCAGAGAATTCCCTGCTAGCACCTTCTCTGTGCCTGGGAAGCAGAAGTGTTCACATTGCTTCGCAGAATCGCTTTTGTGCAGAAAACAGTAACACTTGTTCAGAACGAAAGAAAGCACAGAGCCCCAGATTTTATGTTGTCCTGGAGAGCTTGCAGAGCACTGGGGAAAGGCAGGCAGAGAATTCCCTGCTAGCACCTTCTCTGTGCCTGGGAAGCAGAAGTGTTCACATTGCTTCGCAGAATCGCTTTTGTGCAGAAAACAGTAACACTTGTTCAGAACGAAAGAAAGCACAGAGCCCCAGATTTTATGTTGTCCTGGAGAGCTTGCAGAGCACTGGGGAAAGGCAGGCAGAGAATTCCCTGCTAGCACCTTCTCTGTGCCTGGGAAGCAGAAGTGTTCACATTGCTTCGCAGAATCGCTTTTGTGCAGAAAACAGTAACACTTGTTCAGAACGAAAGAAAGCACAGAGCCCCAGATTTTATGTTGTCCTGGAGAGCTTGCAGAGCACTGGGGAAAGGCAGGCAGAGAATTCCCTGCTAGCACCTTCTCTGTGCCTGGGAAGCAGAAGTGTTCACATTGCTTCGCAGAATCGCTTTTGTGCAGAAAACAGTAACACTTGTTCAGAACGAAAGAAAGCACAGAGCCCCAGATTTGCTGTTGTCCTGGAGAGCTTGCAGAGCACTGGGGAAAGGCAGGCAGAGAATTCCCTGCTAGCACCTTCTCTGTGCCTGGGAAGCACAAGTGTTCACATTACTTCGCAGAATCGCTTTTGTGCAGAAAACAGTAACACTTGTTCAGAACGAAAGAAAGCACAGAGCCCCAGATTTTATGTTGTTCTGGGGAGCTTGCAGAGCACTGGGGAAAGGCAGGCAGAGAATTCCCTGCTAGCACCTTCTCTGTGCCTGGGAAGCAGAAGTGTTCACATTGCTTCGCAGAATCGCTTTTGTGCAGAAAACAGTAACACTTGTTCAGAACGAAAGAAAGCACAGAGCCCCAGATTTGCTGTTGTCCTGGAGAGCTTGCAGAGCACTGGGGAAAGGCAGGCAGAGAATTCCCTGCTAGCACCTTCTCTGTGCCTGGGAAGCACAAGTGTTCATATTGCTTCGCAGAATCGCTTTTGTGCAGAAAACAGTAACACTTGTTCAGAACGAAAGAAAGCACAGAGCCCCAGATTTTATGTTGTCCTGGAGAGCTTGCAGAGCACTGGGGAAAGGCAGGCAGAGAATTCCCTGCTAGCACTTTCTCTGTGCCTGGGAAGCAGAAGTGTTCACATTGCTTCGCAGAATCGCTTTTGTGCAGAAAACAGTAACACTTGTTCAGAATGAAAGAAAGCACAGAACCCCAGATTTGCTGTTGTCCTGGAGAGCTTGCAGAGCACTGAGGAAAGGCAGGCAGAGAATTCCCTGCTAGCACCTTCTCTGTGCCTGTTCACATTGCTTCGCAGAATCGCTTTTGTGCAGAAAACAGTAACACTTGTTCAGAACGAAAGAAAGCACAGAGCCCCAGATTTGCTGTTGTCCTGGAGAGCTTGCAGAGCACTGGGGAAAGGCAGGCAGAGAATTCCCTGCTAGCACCTTCTCTGTGCCTGGGAAGCAGAAGTGTTCACATTGCTTCGCAGAATCGCTTTTGTGCAGAAAACAGTAACACTTGTTCAGAAGGAAAGAAAGCACAGAGCCCCAGATTTGCTGTTGTCCTGGAGAGCTTGCAGAGCACTGGGGAAAGGCAGGCAGAGAATTCCCTGCTAGCACCTTCTCTGTGCCTGGGAAGCACAAGTGTTCACATTGCTTCGCAGAATCGCTTTTGTGCAGAAAACAGTAACACTTGTTCAGAACGAAAGAAAGCACAGAGCCCCAGATTTGCTGTTGTCCTGGAGAGCTTGCAGAGCACTGGGGAAAGGCAGGCAGAGAATTCCCTGCTAGCACCTTCTCTGTGCCTGGGAAGCAGAAGTGTTCACATTGCTTCGCAGAATCGCTTTTGTGCAGAAAACAGTAACACTTGTTCAGAACGAAAGAAAGCACAGAGCCCCAGATTTTATGTTGTCCTGGAGAGCTTGCAGAGCACTGGGGAAAGGCAGGCAGAGAATTCCCTGCTAGCACCTTCTCTGTGCCTGGGAAGCAGAAGTGTTCACATTGCTTTGCAGAATCGCTTTTGTGCAGAAAACAGTAACACTTGTTCAGCACGAAAGAAAGCACAGAGCCCCAGATTTTATGTTGTCCTGGAGAGCTTGCAGAGCACTGGGGAAAGGCAGGCAGAGAATTCCCTGCTAGCACCTTCTCTGTGCCTGGGAAGCACAAGTGTTCACATTGCTTTGCAGAATCGCTTTTGTGCAGAAAACAGTAACACTTGTTCAGAACGAAAGAAAGCACAGAGCCCCAGATTTGCTGTTGTCCTGGAGAGCTTGCAGAGCACTGGGGAAAGGCAGGCAGAGAATTCCCTGCTAGCACCTTCTCTGTGCCTGTTCACATTGCTTCGCAGAATCGCTTTTGTGCAGAAAACAGTAACACTTGTTCAGAACGAAAGAAAGCACAGAGCCCCAGATTTTATGTTGTCCTGGAGAGCTTGCAGAGCACTGGGGAAAGGCAGGCAGAGAATTCCCTGCTAGCACCTTCTCTGTGCCTGGGAAGCACAAGTGTTCACATTGCTTCGCAGAATCGCTTTTGTGCAGAAAACAGTAACACTTGTTCAGAACGAAAGAAAGCACAGAGCCCCAGATTTTATGTTGTCCTGGAGAGCTTGCAGAGCACTGGGGAAAGGCAGGCAGAGAATTCCCTGCTAGCACCTTCTCTGTGCCTGGGAAGCAGAAGTGTTCACATTGCTTCGCAGAATCGCTTTTGTGCAGAAAACAGTAACACTTGTTCAGAACGAAAGAAAGCACAGAGCCCCAGATTTGCTGTTGTCCTGGAGAGCTTGCAGAGCACTGGGGAAAGGCAGGCAGAGAATTCCCTGCTAGCACCTTCTCTGTGCCTGGGAAGCAGAAGTGTTCACATTGCTTCGCAGAATCGCTTTTGTGCAGAAAACAGTAACACTTGTTCAGAATGAAAGAAAGCACAGAACCCCAGATTTTATGTTGTCCTGGAGAGCTTGCAGAGCACTGGGGAAAGGCAGGCAGAGAATTCCCTGCTAGCACCTTCTCTGTGCCTGTTCACATTGCTTCGCAGAATCGCTTTTGTGCAGAAAACAGTAACACTTGTTCAGAACGAAAGAAAGCACAGAGCCCCAGATTTGCTGTTGTCCTGGAGAGCTTGCAGAGCACTGGGGAAAGGCAGGCAGAGAATTCCCTGCTAGCACCTTCTCTGTGCCTGGGAAGCAGAAGTGTTCACATTGCTTCGCAGAATCGCTTTTGTGCAGAAAACAGTAACACTTGTTCAGAACGAAAGAAAGCACAGAGCCCCAGATTTTAGGTTGTCCTGGAGAGCTTGCAGAGCACTGGGGAAAGGCAGGCAGAGAATTCCCTGCTAGCACCTTCTCTGTGCCTGGGAAGCACAAGTGTTCATATTGCTTCGCAGAATCGCTTTTGTGCAGAAAACAGTAACACTTGTTCAGAACGAAAGAAAGCACAGAGCCCCAGATTTTATGTTGTCCTGGAGAGCTTGCAGAGCACTGGGGAAAGGCAGGCAGAGAATTCCCTGCTAGCACCTTCTCTGTGCCTGGGAAGCAGAAGTGTTCACATTGCTTCGCAGAATCGCTTTTGTGCAGAAAACAGTAACACTTGTTCAGAACGAAAGAAAGCACAGAGCCCCAGATTTGCTGTTGTCCTGGAGAGCTTGCAGAGCACTGGGGAAAGGCAGGCAGAGAATTCCCTGCTAGCACCTTCTCTGTGCCTGGGAAGCACAAGTGTTCACATTGCTTCGCAGAATCGCTTTTGTGCAGAAAACAGTAACACTTGTTCAGAACGAAAGAAAGCACAGAGCCCCAGATTTTATGTTGTCCTGGAGAGCTTGCAGAGCACTGGGGAAAGGTAGGCAGAGAATTCCCTGCTAGCACCTTCTCTGTGCCTGGGAAGCACAAGTGTTCACATTGCTTTGCAGAATCGCTTTTGTGCAGAAAACAGTAACACTTGTTCAGAACGAAAGAAAGCACAGAGCCCCAGATTTTATGTTGTCCTGGAGAGCTTGCAGAGCACTGGGGAAAGGCAGGCAGAGAATTCCCTGCTAGCACCTTCTCTGTGCCTGGGAAGCAGAAGTGTTCACATTGCTTCGCAGAATCGCTTTTGTGCAGAAAACAGTAACACTTGTTCAGAACGAAAGAAAGCACAGAGCCCCAGATTTGCTGTTGTCCTGGAGAGCTTGCAGAGCACTGGGGAAAGGCAGGCAGAGAATTCCCTGCTAGCACCTTCTCTGTGCCTGGGAAGCAGAAGTGTTCACATTGCTTCGCAGAATCGCTTTTGTGCAGAAAACAGTAACACTTGTTCAGAATGAAAGAAAGCACAGAACCCCAGATTTTATGTTGTCCTGGAGAGCTTGCAGAGCACTGGGGAAAGGCAGGCAGAGAATTCCCTGCTAGCACCTTCTCTGTGCCTGTTCACATTGCTTCGCAGAATCGCTTTTGTGCAGAAAACAGTAACACTTGTTCAGAACGAAAGAAAGCACAGAGCCCCAGATTTGCTGTTGTCCTGGAGAGCTTGCAGAGCACTGGGGAAAGGCAGGCAGAGAATTCCCTGCTAGCACCTTCTCTGTGCCTGGGAAGCAGAAGTGTTCACATTGCTTCGCAGAATCGCTTTTGTGCAGAAAACAGTAACACTTGTTCAGAACGAAAGAAAGCACAGAGCCCCAGATTTTAGGTTGTCCTGGAGAGCTTGCAGAGCACTGGGGAAAGGCAGGCAGAGAATTCCCTGCTAGCACCTTCTCTGTGCCTGGGAAGCACAAGTGTTCATATTGCTTCGCAGAATCGCTTTTGTGCAGAAAACAGTAACACTTGTTCAGAACGAAAGAAAGCACAGAGCCCCAGATTTGCTGTTGTCCTGGAGAGCTTGCAGAGCACTGGGGAAAGGCAGGCAGAGAATTCCCTGCTAGCACCTTCTCTGTGCCTGGGAAGCACAAGTGTTCACATTGCTTCGCAGAATCGCTTTTGTGCAGAAAACAGTAACACTTGTTCAGAACGAAAGAAAGCACAGAGCCCCAGATTTTATGTTGTCCTGGAGAGCTTGCAGAGCACTGGGGAAAGGCAGGCAGAGAATTCCCTGCTAGCACCTTCTCTGTGCCTGGGAAGCACAAGTGTTCACATTGCTTCGCAGAATCGCTTTTGTGCAGAAAACAGTAACACTTGTTCAGAACGAAAGAAAGCACAGAGCCCCAGATTTGCTGTTGTCCTGGAGAGCTTGCAGAGCACTGGGGAAAGGCAGGCAGAGAATTCCCTGCTAGCACCTTCTCTGTGCCTGGGAAGCAGAAGTGTTCACATTGCTTCGCAGAATCGCTTTTGTGCAGAAAACAGTAACACTTGTTCAGAACGAAAGAAAGCACAGAGCCCCAGATTTTATGTTGTCCTGGAGAGCTTGCAGAGCACTGGGGAAAGGCAGGCAGAGAATTCCCTGCTAGCACCTTCTCTGTGCCTGGGAAGCAGAAGTGTTCACATTGCTTTGCAGAATCGCTTTTGTGCAGAAAACAGTAACACTTGTTCAGAACGAAAGAAAGCACAGAGCCCCAGATTTGCTGTTGTCCTGGAGAGCTTGCAGAGCACTGGGGAAAGGCAGGCAGAGAATTCCCTGCTAGCACCTTCTCTGTGCCTGTTCACATTGCTTCGCAGAATCGCTTTTGTGCAGAAAACAGTAACACTTGTTCAGAACGAAAGAAAGCACAGAGCCCCAGATTTTATGTTGTCCTGGAGAGCTTGCAGAGCACTGGGGAAAGGCAGGCAGAGAATTCCCTGCTAGCACCTTCTCTGTGCCTGGGAAGCACAAGTGTTCACATTGCTTCGCAGAATCGCTTTTGTGCAGAAAACAGTAACACTTGTTCAGAACGAAAGAAAGCACAGAGCCCCAGATTTTATGTTGTCCTGGAGAGCTTGCAGAGCACTGGGGAAAGGCAGGCAGAGAATTCCCTGCTAGCACCTTCTCTGTGCCTGGGAAGCAGAAGTGTTCACATTGCTTCGCAGAATCGCTTTTGTGCAGAAAACAGTAACACTTGTTCAGAACGAAAGAAAGCACAGAGCCCCAGATTTGCTGTTGTCCTGGAGAGCTTGCAGAGCACTGGGGAAAGGCAGGCAGAGAATTCCCTGCTAGCACCTTCTCTGTGCCTGGGAAGCAGAAGTGTTCACATTGCTTCGCAGAATCGCTTTTGTGCAGAAAACAGTAACACTTGTTCAGAATGAAAGAAAGCACAGAGCCCCAGATTTTATGTTGTCCTGGAGAGCTTGCAGAGCACTGGGGAAAGGCAGGCAGAGAATTCCCTGCTAGCACCTTCTCTGTGCCTGGGAAGCAGAAGTGTTCACATTGCTTCGCAGAATCGCTTTTGTGCAGAAAACAGTAACACTTGTTCAGAATGAAAGAAAGCACAGAACCCCAGATTTTATGTTGTCCTGGAGAGCTTGCAGAGCACTGGGGAAAGGCAGGCAGAGAATTCCCTGCTAGCACCTTCTCTGTGCCTGTTCACATTGCTTCGCAGAATCGCTTTTGTGCAGAAAACAGTAACACTTGTTCAGAACGAAAGAAAGCACAGAGCCCCAGATTTGCTGTTGTCCTGGAGAGCTTGCAGAGCACTGGGGAAAGGCAGGCAGAGAATTCCCTGCTAGCACCTTCTCTGTGCCTGGGAAGCAGAAGTGTTCACATTGCTTCGCAGAATCGCTTTTGTGCAGAAAACAGTAACACTTGTTCAGAACGAAAGAAAGCACAGAGCCCCAGATTTTAGGTTGTCCTGGAGAGCTTGCAGAGCACTGGGGAAAGGCAGGCAGAGAATTCCCTGCTAGCACCTTCTCTGTGCCTGGGAAGCACAAGTGTTCATATTGCTTCGCAGAATCGCTTTTGTGCAGAAAACAGTAACACTTGTTCAGAACGAAAGAAAGCACAGAGCCCCAGATTTGCTGTTGTCCTGGAGAGCTTGCAGAGCACTGGGGAAAGGCAGGCAGAGAATTCCCTGCTAGCACCTTCTCTGTGCCTGGGAAGCACAAGTGTTCACATTGCTTCGCAGAATCGCTTCTGTGCAGAAAACAGTAACACTTGTTCAGAACGAAAGAAAGCACAGAGCCCCAGATTTTATGTTGTCCTGGAGAGCTTGCAGAGCACTGGGGAAAGGCAGGCAGAGAATTCCCTGCTAGCACCTTCTCTGTGCCTGGGAAGCAGAAGTGTTCACATTGCTTTGCAGAATCGCTTTTGTGCAGAAAACAGTAACACTTGTTCAGAACGAAAGAAAGCACAGAACCCCAGATTTGCTGTTGTCCTGGAGAGCTTGCAGAGCACTGAGGAAAGGCAGGCAGAGAATTCCCTGCTAGCACCTTCTCTGTGCCTGTTCACATTGCTTCGCAGAATCGCTTTTGTGCAGAAAACAGTAACACTTGTTCAGAACGAAAGAAAGCACAGAGCCCCAGATTTGCTGTTGTCCTGGAGAGCTTGCAGAGCACTGGGGAAAGGCAGGCAGAGAATTCCCTGCTAGCACCTTCTCTGTGCCTGGGAAGCAGAAGTGTTCACATTGCTTCGCAGAATCGCTTTTGTGCAGAAAACAGTAACACTTGTTCAGAACGAAAGAAAGCACAGAGCCCCAGATTTTAGGTTGTCCTGGAGAGCTTGCAGAGCACTGGGGAAAGGCAGGCAGAGAATTCCCTGCTAGCACCTTCTCTGTGCCTGGGAAGCACAAGTGTTCATATTGCTTCGCAGAATCGCTTTTGTGCAGAAAACAGTAACACTTGTTCAGAACGAAAGAAAGCACAGAGCCCCAGATTTTATGTTGTCCTGGAGAGCTTGCAGAGCACTGGGGAAAGGCAGGCAGAGAATTCCCTGCTAGCACCTTCTCTGTGCCTGGGAAGCAGAAGTGTTCACATTGCTTCGCAGAATCGCTTTTGTGCAGAAAACAGTAACACTTGTTCAGAACGAAAGAAAGCACAGAGCCCCAGATTTTATGTTGTCCTGGAGAGCTTGCAGAGCACTGGGGAAAGGCAGGCAGAGAATTCCCTGCTAGCACCTTCTCTGTGCCTGGGAAGCAGAAGTGTTCACATTGCTTCGCAGAATCGCTTTTGTGCAGAAAACAGTAACACTTGTTCAGAACGAAAGAAAGCACAGAGCCCCAGATTTGCTGTTGTCCTGGAGAGCTTGCAGAGCACTGGGGAAAGGCAGGCAGAGAATTCCCTGCTAGCACCTTCTCTGTGCCTGGGAAGCACAAGTGTTCACATTGCTTTGCAGAATCGCTTTTGTGCAGAAAACAGTAACACTTGTTCAGAACGAAAGAAAGCACAGAGCCCCAGATTTTATGTTGTCCTGGAGAGCTTGCAGAGCACTGGGGAAAGGCAGGCAGAGAATTCCCTGCTAGCACCTTCTCTGTGCCTGGGAAGCAGAAGTGTTCACATTGCTTCGCAGAATCGCTTTTGTGCAGAAAACAGTAACACTTGTTCAGAACGAAAGAAAGCACAGAGCCCCAGATTTTATGTTGTCCTGGAGAGCTTGCAGAGCACTGGGGAAAGGCAGGCAGAGAATTCCCTGCTAGCACCTTCTCTGTGCCTGGGAAGCACAAGTGTTCACATTGCTTCGCAGAATCGCTTTTGTGCAGAAAACAGTAACACTTGTTCAGAACGAAAGAAAGCACAGAGCCCCAGATTTTATGTTGTCCTGGAGAGCTTGCAGAGCACTGGGGAAAGGCAGGCAGAGAATTCCCTGCTAGCACCTTCTCTGTGCCTGGGAAGCACAAGTGTTCACATTGCTTTGCAGAATCGCTTTTGTGCAGAAAACAGTAACACTTGTTCAGAACGAAAGAAAGCACAGAGCCCCAGATTTTATGTTGTCCTGGAGAGCTTGCAGAGCACTGGGGAAAGGCAGGCAGAGAATTCCCTGCTAGCACCTTCTCTGTGCCTGGGAAGCACAAGTGTTCACATTGCTTTGCAGAATCGCTTTTGTGCAGAAAACAGTAACACTTGTTCAGAACGAAAGAAAGCACAGAGCCCCAGATTTGCTGTTGTCCTGGAGAGCTTGCAGAGCACTGGGGAAAGGCAGGCAGAGAATTCCCTGCTAGCACCTTCTCTGTGCCTGGGAAGCAGAAGTGTTCACATTGCTTCGCAGAATCGCTTTTGTGCAGAAAACAGTAACACTTGTTCAGAACGAAAGAAAGCACAGAGCCCCAGATTTTATGTTGTCCTGGAGAGCTTGCAGAGCACTGGGGAAAGGCAGGCAGAGAATTCCCTGCTAGCACCTTCTCTGTGCCTGGGAAGCACAAGTGTTCATATTGCTTTGCAGAATCGCTTTTGTGCAGAAAACAGTAACACTTGTTCAGAACGAAAGAAAGCACAGAGCCCCAGATTTTATGTTGTCCTGGAGAGCTTGCAGAGCACTGGGGAAAGGCAGGCAGAGAATTCCCTGCTAGCACCTTCTCTGTGCCTGGGAAGCAGAAGTGTTCACATTGCTTCGCAGAATCGCTTTTGTGCAGAAAACAGTAACACTTGTTCAGAACGAAAGAAAGCACAGAGCCCCAGATTTTATGTTGTCCTGGAGAGCTTGCAGAGCACTGGGGAAAGGCAGGCAGAGAATTCCCTGCTAGCACCTTCTCTGTGCCTGGGAAGCAGAAGTGTTCACATTGCTTCGCAGAATCGCTTTTGTGCAGAAAACAGTAACATTTGTTCAGAACGAAAGAAAGCACAGAGCCCCAGATTTTATGTTGTCCTGGAGAGCTTGCAGAGCACTGGGGAAAGGCAGGCAGAGAATTCCCTGCTAGCACCTTCTCTGTGCCTGGGAAGCACAAGTGTTCACATTGCTTC
Source organism: Strix uralensis (assembly GCF_047716275.1). Taxonomy (NCBI): domain Eukaryota; kingdom Metazoa; phylum Chordata; class Aves; order Strigiformes; family Strigidae; genus Strix; species Strix uralensis. Next base: position 4,595 of record NW_027436773.1, on the reverse strand, counting down.
GCAGAATCGCTTTTGTGCAGAAAACAGTAACACTTGTTCAGAACGAAAGAAAGCACAGAGCCCCAGATTTTATGTTGTCCTGGAGAGCTTGCAGAGCACTGGGGAAAGGCAGGCAGAGAATTCCCTGCTAGCACCTTCTCTGTGCCTGGGAAGCAGAAGTGTTCACATTGCTTCGCAGAATCGCTTTTGTGCAGAAAACAGTAACACTTGTTCAGAACGAAAGAAAGCACAGAGCCCCAGATTTGCTGTTGTCCTGGAGAGCTTGCAGAGCACTGGGGAAAGGCAGGCAGAGAATTCCCTGCTAGCACCTTCTCTGTGCCTGGGAAGCACAAGTGTTCACATTGCTTTGCAGAATCGCTTTTGTGCAGAAAACAGTAACACTTGTTCAGAACGAAAGAAAGCACAGAGCCCCAGATTTGCTGTTGTCCTGGAGAGCTTGCAGAGCACTGGGGAAAGGCAGGCAGAGAATTCCCTGCTAGCACCTTCTCTGTGCCTGGGAAGCAGAAGTGTTCACATTGCTTCGCAGAATCGCTTTTGTGCAGAAAACAGTAACACTTGTTCAGAACGAAAGAAAGCACAGAGCCCCAGATTTTATGTTGTCCTGGAGAGCTTGCAGAGCACTGGGGAAAGGCAGGCAGAGAATTCCCTGCTAGCACCTTCTCTGTGCCTGGGAAGCACAAGTGTTCACATTGCTTCGCAGAATCGCTTTTGTGCAGAAAACAGTAACACTTGTTCAGAACGAAAGAAAGCACAGAGCCCCAGATTTTATGTTGTCCTGGAGAGCTTGCAGAGCACTGGGGAAAGGCAGGCAGAGAATTCCCTGCTAGCACCTTCTCTGTGCCTGGGAAGCAGAAGTGTTCACATTGCTTTGCAGAATCGCTTTTGTGCAGAAAACAGTAACACTTGTTCAGAACGAAAGAAAGCACAGAGCCCCAGATTTTATGTTGTCCTGGAGAGCTTGCAGAGCACTGGGGAAAGGCAGGCAGAGAATTCCCTGCTAGCACCTTCTCTGTGCCTGGGAAGCAGAAGTGTTCACATTGCTTCGCAGAATCGCTTTTGTGCAGAAAACAGTAACACTTGTTCAGAACGAAAGAAAGCACAGAGCCCCAGATTTTATGTTGTCCTGGAGAGCTTGCAGAGCACTGGGGAAAGGCAGGCAGAGAATTCCCTGCTAGCACCTTCTCTGTGCCTGGGAAGCACAAGTGTTCACATTGCTTCGCAGAATCGCTTTTGTGCAGAAAACAGTAACACTTGTTCAGAACGAAAGAAAGCACAGAGCCCCAGATTTTATGTTGTCCTGGAGAGCTTGCAGAGCACTGGGGAAAGGCAGGCAGAGAATTCCCTGCTAGCACCTTCTCTGTGCCTGGGAAGCACAAGTGTTCACATTGCTTCGCAGAATCGCTTTTGTGCAGAAAACAGTAACACTTGTTCAGAACGAAAGAAAGCACAGAGCCCCAGATTTTATGTTGTCCTGGAGAGCTTGCAGAGCACTGGGGAAAGGCAGGCAGAGAATTCCCTGCTAGCACCTTCTCTGTGCCTGGGAAGCAGAAGTGTTCACATTGCTTCGCAGAATCGCTTTTGTGCAGAAAACAGTAACACTTGTTCAGAACGAAAGAAAGCACAGAGCCCCAGATTTGCTGTTGTCCTGGAGAGCTTGCAGAGCACTGGGGAAAGGCAGGCAGAGAATTCCCTGCTAGCACCTTCTCTGTGCCTGGGAAGCAGAAGTGTTCACATTGCTTCGCAGAATCGCTTTTGTGCAGAAAACAGTAACACTTGTTCAGAACGAAAGAAAGCACAGAGCCCCAGATTTTATGTTGTCCTGGAGAGCTTGCAGAGCACTGGGGAAAGGCAGGCAGAGAATTCCCTGCTAGCACCTTCTCTGTGCCTGGGAAGCACAAGTGTTCATATTGCTTTGCAGAATCGCTTTTGTGCAGAAAACAGTAACACTTGTTCAGAACGAAAGAAAGCACAGAGCCCCAGATTTTATGTTGTCCTGGAGAGCTTGCAGAGCACTGGGGAAAGGCAGGCAGAGAATTCCCTGCTAGCACCTTCTCTGTGCCTGGGAAGCAGAAGTGTTCACATTGCTTCGCAGAATCGCTTTTGTGCAGAAAACAGTAACACTTGTTCAGAACGAAAGAAAGCACAGAGCCCCAGATTTTATGTTGTCCTGGAGAGCTTGCAGAGCACTGGGGAAAGGCAGGCAGAGAATTCCCTGCTAGCACCTTCTCTGTGCCTGGGAAGCAGAAGTGTTCACATTGCTTCGCAGAATCGCTTTTGTGCAGAAAACAGTAACATTTGTTCAGAACGAAAGAAAGCACAGAGCCCCAGATTTTATGTTGTCCTGGAGAGCTTGCAGAGCACTGGGGAAAGGCAGGCAGAGAATTCCCTGCTAGCACCTTCTCTGTGCCTGGGAAGCAGAAGTGTTCACATTGCTTCGCAGAATCGCTTTTGTGCAGAAAACAGTAACACTTGTTCAGAACGAAAGAAAGCACAGAGCCCCAGATTTTATGTTGTCCTGGAGAGCTTGCAGAGCACTGGGGAAAGGCAGGCAGAGAATTCCCTGCTAGCACCTTCTCTGTGCCTGGGAAGCAGAAGTGTTCACATTGCTTCGCAGAATCGCTTTTGTGCAGAAAACAGTAACACTTGTTCAGAACGAAAGAAAGCACAGAGCCCCAGATTTGCTGTTGTCCTGGAGAGCTTGCAGAGCACTGGGGAAAGGCAGGCAGAGAATTCCCTGCTAGCACCTTCTCTGTGCCTGGGAAGCAGAAGTGTTCACATTGCTTCGCAGAATCGCTTTTGTGCAGAAAACAGTAACACTTGTTCAGAACGAAAGAAAGCACAGAGCCCCAGATTTGCTGTTGTCCTGGAGAGCTTGCAGAGCACTGGGGAAAGGCAGGCAGAGAATTCCCTGCTAGCACCTTCTCTGTGCCTGGGAAGCAGAAGTGTTCACATTGCTTCGCAGAATCGCTTTTGTGCAGAAAACAGTAACACTTGTTCAGAACGAAAGAAAGCACAGAGCCCCAGATTTTATGTTGTCCTGGAGAGCTTGCAGAGCACTGGGGAAAGGCAGGCAGAGAATTCCCTGCTAGCACCTTCTCTGTGCCTGGGAAGCAGAAGTGTTCACATTGCTTCGCAGAATCGCTTTTTTGCAGAAAACAGTAACACTTGTTCAGAACGAAAGAAAGCACAGAGCCCCAGATTTTATGTTGTCCTGGAGAGCTTGCAGAGCACTGAGGAAAGGCAGGCAGAGAATTCCCTGCTAGCACCTTCTCTGTGCCTGTTCACATTGCTTCGCAGAATCGCTTTTGTGCAGAAAACAGTAACACTTGTTCAGAACGAAAGAAAGCACAGAGCCCCAGATTTTATGTTGTCCTGGAGAGCTTGCAGAGCACTGGGGAAAGGCAGGCAGAGAATTCCCTGCTAGCACCTTCTCTGTGCCTGGGAAGCAGAAGTGTTCACATTGCTTCGCAGAATCGCTTTTGTGCAGAAAACAGTAACACTTGTTCAGAACGAAAGAAAGCACAGAGCCCCAGATTTTATGTTGTCCTGGAGAGCTTGCAGAGCACTGGGGAAAGGCAGGCAGAGAATTCCCTGCTAGCACCTTCTCTGTGCCTGGGAAGCACAAGTGTTCACATTGCTTCGCAGAATCGCTTTTGTGCAGAAAACAGTAACACTTGTTCAGAACGAAAGAAAGCACAGAGCCCCAGATTTTATGTTGTCCTGGAGAGCTTGCAGAGCACTGGGGAAAGGCAGGCAGAGAATTCCCTGCTAGCACCTTCTCTGTGCCTGGGAAGCAGAAGTGTTCACATTGCTTCGCAGAATCGCTTTTGTGCAGAAAACAGTAACACTTGTTCAGAACGAAAGAAAGCACAGAGCCCCAGATTTTATGTTGTCCTGGAGAGCTTGCAGAGCACTGGGGAAAGGCAGGCAGAGAATTCCCTGCTAGCACCTTCTCTGTGCCTGGGAAGCAGAAGTGTTCACATTGCTTCGCAGAATCGCTTTTGTGCAGAAAACAGTAACACTTGTTCAGAACGAAAGAAAGCACAGAGCCCCAGATTTGCTGTTGTCCTGGAGAGCTTGCAGAGCACTGGGGAAAGGCAGGCAGAGAATTCCCTGCTAGCACCTTCTCTGTGCCTGGGAAGCAGAAGTGTTCACATTGCTTCGCAGAATCGCTTTTGTGCAGAAAACAGTAACACTTGTTCAGAACGAAAGAAAGCACAGAGCCCCAGATTTTATGTTGTCCTGGAGAGCTTGCAGAGCACTGGGGAGAGGCAGGCAGAGAATTCCCTGCTAGCACCTTCTCTGTGCCTGGGAAGCAGAAGTGTTCACATTGCTTCGCAGAATCGCTTTTGTGCAGAAAACAGTAACACTTGTTCAGAATGAAAGAAAGCACAGAGCCCCAGATTTTATGTTGTCCTGGAGAGCTTGCAGAGCACTGAGGAAAGGCAGGCAGAGAATTCCCTGCTAGCACCTTCTCTGTGCCTGTTCACATTGCTTCGCAGAATCGCTTTTGTGCAGAAAACAGTAACACTTGTTCAGAACGAAAGAAAGCACAGAGCCCCAGATTTTATGTTGTCCTGGAGAGCTTGAAGAGC